>NW_007360995.1:133200-304565 GCF_000409485.1 Glarea lozoyensis ATCC 20868
GTAACTCCCAAACCACCGTGCTTGTATCTCCACGGCTCAAAAGAAACTACATCCAAGAATCTCTCATGACCATCTACAGGATTTCCATCCACCTCAATAGTCTCCATCTCCCATCCCACTTCCCCTTCAAACCAACCATGCTTAACCAAACCTCAACCATCCTCACCCCACACCCTCAAGTAAACCCAACCCCTCCTCCCCATCCTCCTATCCACCCTCCCCCTCGCCATATCCTCCCCCTCGCCCCCTCGCCCCCCGCCAAACAACAGAAACACCCTGTCAACACATCCATCCCCCCTTCATAACCACCACCTCATCAATCGCCTCGCCATCCCAGCAACAACATGCACCGACATCGAAGACTTCATATTCGTCTCTCCACGCTTAGTCGTACCTACCTTTATCTCCCTATCCTCTTACCCCTTAACCCCCTCATCTCCCCTATGCCTACCCTTTCCTCCCCTTTCCCTCCCCCTAACCCCCTATCCCTCGCACACCCACTACCCATCACCCCACCATCCCCTCATCTCCCCTATCCTCTCCTTCCCCCAGCCCATCCCTCTCCATCCACTCAACAGCTCATCCCCATCCTCAGCACCGCACTCCCTTTGGTGAGATCATCGAAGAAAATTTAAGTGCTATAGTATGTGAAGTAACGTTTGAGACGAGTCAGCGTTTTATACGTCGGGATTGCGGGTGTGCTAGTTAGTTATCGGCTGATTTTGTGACGGTTGACTCGGTGGGATGCTTTTTCACGGATGATTTTTCGGGGTTTTTTTGTGAGGAGGCTTGTTAGCTTGTTATTTTCTTTCGAATAGTGTTGGGAACTCGGTGGTCTGGTGTGTTTGGGCAGTGCTTCTATAAAATTAGATTATCGCTTGATGTAGAAAAATACTGAAGCCAAGATGAATTTGTGTAAAGGAAATAGATTAAATTAAATAAGACTTCAACCGCAACCGCAGGAGTCTCTTGAGAAAAAACTAAAAAGCAAACCCTCAAATCTAGCTCAACCACGTCTTCTGGTCGTAGGACTCTTTCCCTTTGGCGTAGCCGTGCTAGAACCCGCCGTCGAAGCCGGCAACGCAACCTTTGCCTTTCCACTCCCCTTGACGCTCTTCTTCTCCGGCGCATTCCAATAATAAGCCATCTGCGCTGCCAAAACAGCGTTCAAAATAAACCCGGCGACAAAACCGTAGAGGATGAGTTTATCATCAACCTCTTGTAGAGTCGTGAAAATTCGGGAGAGCGAGCCGAGGAGGTAGTTGAAAACCTAGGCAGATATTAGTCCACATTTAGCCAAATATACCACAACCCGATCTCCTCTATCGTAATCTGACCCTTTTCTCGGTCCACCATAATATTTCGCAAGCGAACTGAACCAAAAGATCACATCACAAGAAAAAGCTATACTCACAGCAAACGCGCTCAACTGCCCCGTCCCACCCTCCCTCCAAACCGCCAAAATCTGCGGAAGTTTACTCGCCACGCCCAGCACGCCCGCACCCGCCTGAAAATACCCCAAAGTAGGCATATCAACCACGTTCGGACTAAACAGCGCATACGCCGCCGCCGCCAGGCCCGCAACAAACACCGCACCCCCCGTCGCCTTCCCGCTATAATTCAGCACCAACACCGCAATAACGACATTCTGCGCCATGATCAGGCCCGTCTCGCCGAACGTGCTGAACGGGAAGCCCTGGCGCACGTTGTAGGCCAGGCCGATGAGGTACGCGGAGGTTTCGAGGAGGTAGGAGAGGAAGGAGATGCCGGAGGCGGATTTGGAGGAGAGGAGTTTGAGGATCTGTGGGATTTTGACGATGGAGGAGGCGGCGATGATGGCGATGCCGAGGCCCTTGGAGACGGCGAGTTTGAGGCAGGCTTGGTTGGTGAGGTCGATGTCCAGGAGGAGGGTTTGGTAGCATGTTTCGCCGATGAGGGAGATGCCGAGGTTGCGGATGGGGGTGGGGAGGTTGGTGGTTAGGGGTTGGAGGGCGCTGCGGAGGGTGTCCATGGTGATGGTGTTTTCTAGATGGAGTTGATGGAAAGGAAAGTTGCGCTGCGTTGGGAGATGGTTTGGAGAGGATGTTGTGAGAGTCAGCCTGGTGAAATTCGCTCCCTTGCTAAGGCGAGGCTCCGAATGACTTCACCTCGCTTGGCATCAGCATGTGTCCTTCACATGAACGACCATCAAATATGTTTTCCCACAGCATGAGAGAATGTCTGCATTAGCTTCGTATAGTATTATGCTCGAGAATATGACAAATTAATCTACAGGCCCAGGGTGCAACCGCAAAGCACGAAACTCCAGCGATGATATTGCTATTCTGCCAGCCAAGCGGTGCAAAAGCTCCTTTCCACGACCAAATCCGTGCTACATGGAGGAGCGATAGATATATCGATTGCCTTTCATCTACTCGTATCCACATGTATTAGATTGTGATGATGGGAGCTGATGGAAGAGCGACTACAGCCAACGATGCCTCGAAATCAGCAACATATCATCCCCCCATATCAAATTCAAAAGCAAGACTCATCGATCTCCATCATCAGCGAAAATCATCATGCCTGCAAAATATTCTCCTCATAAGCACTTCCTTCATATCGCGTCTTCCAAGGTTCTTCGCAGTCATCGTCCGTCATCCTCAGTCCGCAAATCGCTGACTCAAACAGCTCTCCCCGCCTACGTCTTATCCGGATTTTTCTCATCGAATTCCTGTATCTTATCCGTCGAATTCCTCAAATGTACCTCGGGCTCCCAAGTCTAATGATTCTACCTAACCCATTTGACCAGGTACCAGCGCTTGTTGCCCTTCTTTTTCGAGTCCAAGATCTCTTCGACCTCGTACTCAGGCGCTTCACTATTGAGCTCATCATTGAAAACAGTTTCTGGACCGGATCCTTGGGACGATGGTGTAGTTTGTGACTGTGGTGTGGTTAAAGCGATAACCTAGTGTGGAGATGATGAGTGTAAGAACTTACGGGTTTGGTAGGTGTAACGCGTTTCTTTTTGCGCGGGCCTATGAGCTTTGCCATTCCTTTCTTTTTCTCTAAACTATGTCAGTAAAGTTCTAGCCTGCAAGTAGGGAATCTTACAGGTGAGCTCTTCTTAACGCCCGCTCCAGTAACCGTCGTGCCTTTTGTCTTCGCTCCTGCAGCCGTCGCACTTTTCGTCTTTGCAGGTTTTGCTCGACCTTTACTCTTGAGAGGCGATGATGAAGATGCCGCTTTCTCCAAGGCCTTTTTCGCCGCAGCTTTTCTTGCTAAGAGCCGAGGAGGAAGTGTACTTTGATCCAGCACTCGAGAAGATCGACGCGCCATTTTGAAGATTGCTGGTGTTGAGAATGAGATCGACCTACCCACAAATTGTAACGCGCACTAACGCGTTAGTAAGTGCTCATATAGATATTTATAAGACTTGCGATCGGGATGCGAAGATTAGTTGTAGATGTTGAAGTTGAAGTAGAGGTGAATCCCTGCCTGAGGTGGAAGTGAATTAGTTCACCTATGGAAGGGACGACTGTTCAGCCTTGTCCCCAACCCTCACCTCCCGATTTATGTTTGCTTTTCTATTATGTTTGTTTCGTCCAATCTTTAACTTCGAATATGATATAATAAATTTATAAAGTCACCTGTTCACGTGTAATCACTATATAATTTATGGCTATCTCTCCTAGCACGAGGTACTTCCTCTTATTATATCGCTGGACACTTATACCTCACTAGCTACCGTGTGAATATTCAAGTCCTCATCTCTAAATCAGTAAGATTAAGAAAACTTGTTTCTTTTCTCAGAGATCTATATTCCTCTATTAACGATCTATGTTAAGATCGGATACTCTATCAAATTTAGAAAGGCTTCGAAGAATGAAAACAACTCAACTACATTTTGTTACCTCGACAGTAGGTTACTTGACCTAGATATATTCATGAGTTGATCAAGGTAAGGTTATCGGACTTTTGTGTTGAAACCCGCTCACTTTCCCCAGCAGCCACATCTGAAGCTGACATCTCAACAACATTCCAAGACAATTCGAGAATTTAAACATGTTAAATATTTCTCTACTTCGTATTACTCCTCCCCTTCAAAGGCGGTCTCTTCTTCGTCTTCACCTCCACACCCCCATCACCAGTCTTACTCCCACTCAACCCAAACTTCAGATTAAACCTGGTCCCCACCCCCATCGCCTCAAAACACACCCCATCCCTCGAAACATTAAACCCCATCTCCCCAAACCCGCCCGGCGGACCCAACGTCTCCATCATCTCATTCAACGCCGTCTTATCCACCACAACATTCCAATCCAACGTCCGCTGTCCATGCACAGGATCATTAACCTGTCGTCGTTCCAGACTGATTTCCTGGCCGCTGCGTAACACCTGCACCTGTCCGGCCCCAAACCCTTTTCCTTGGATGAAGTCCTGGATCCCTTCGAGCAGTTCCGACGCACGTACTTCGAGTTTCTGGCGTGCTTTGGAGGAGTCACGGGCTAGTTCGTCCCAAAACGGAAGGACGGTCTCGAGGATGAAATTCACAGCCTTGTGAATGAGCCATGTTGCTAACACTTTATACACGAATCGACCAGTCCCAGATCCACCCTCCACATTCGGCGTCGTTGGAAGTTCGCCATTTCCGGATATGACAGTTTGCGAGAATCTCAGAAGCAACCGACATAGAGCGCCCCCCAGCAAAAACGTGATCCAAAATGCCGTCCCAATAATACCCTTCTCAAACGACGTAAGCGGTCGATTCCTCGGATTCGTCTGATGAAAATGTTGTGCCTTGAGCAAAAAAACCTGCACTACCATCATCCAACCAGCTTCCACCAGATGATACACAAAGGAGCCCATTTCCTACCACTCCATCATAACCTTATCCAGTGCAGTCCCAAAAACCAAAAGCGAGAATAAGAGGAATGACAGAGCGAAGTTAATAGAATCAACTCAATGCAAAGCCGAATTTCATATGTAAGATTCTCACCTGCGTGCCTGCGGCACTTCGTCTACATTCTTATACACGACGTTGCGATCTCCAATCGGCATAACACGCTGACCGCCGCAACGGCGTGCGTTTTGCTCCGCCCGTTCCGAGGCCGCGCATACTCGCGCGAATGAAGTGAGATCCACTGTGCGGCACCGGGGCTTTTCTATGGACTCGCGAAGGTTGAGATGATATCAAGGATGTTTCCTTGTGAGGAGTTGGGGATGATTGTGCGAAAATGATGAGTGCAAGTGGGAGTTGCGCCCGATACGGTAAGCGAGTACGGCGGATACGCTGAACGAGTGCGAGGGTGCGAGGGTGCGGGTGTACGAGGTTCGGCATTTGGAGTTGGCGAGGATAACAGGTTCGCTGTTCGCTCAATTGGAGCGGAAATAGGGGAACACTTTGAAGAGTGTGAAGTTTTCTAGATTGAGGTAACTGAAAAGGAGTTTCAATTACGTGCTTTATTTGGGTTCTGGGAGATGGGAGAGTGAATGCTTGATTCACTAAAATGGATTGAAAACTGGTGTTCACTGAAGGGATTTTGGTAAAGAATCTTGTCTCTGGAGGAAATATGCGGAATGCGTGATAGAACAAGCTAGGATCAAATGTAGATTTACAAGAACATAAAAGATACTTGTTCTCTATCGTTACAACAGGACTTTACTTAGGGAATGTATAAGCGAGTCAAGTAAGGTATACATAAGAGTAAAAACATTCCTAACTGGCATTGAAGTAAACTAAATTTATACTACTAGAGTGTCTTTACTTCCTTATTCTTCTTTTACCGCAAGTTGTGATTTATATCTTTATGTTATTGAGTGGTGCTCGGTTATCTCCTATTTTCTAAGCGAGGCTTTGTACCCAGTAATAGTGTTTGTATTGATTTTATTGTGTTACATCTAATGGCATATGTCAAGGTTTTATTGTTCGCAGCTTTCAATGGTGGTAAGCTGATTTTCTTTGTTTAGTTTATTCTTTGCATGTTCTTGACTGTCCAAGAACTCAAACACAGTACCATACACAATTCGAGTCACCTCCAACGTCACGATAGATGTGAGATTAGAGACAGACAAGCACTTGTGACCAGTACATCTACCTGGCTAGGAACGGATTTCCACATGCTAATTAGAATGAATATGCATTGTTTGAGGTTGTAATCAAGACGAATCATCAGTGAAAATGAACTGAATGCCTACTGAATTAAGTCCTCTAAACAAGATGAATTATCGACGCAAACAGTCAAAAGATATCCAACACCTAAACCTGAACGCAAAGATGTATCTGATTTCTTTCCTTCTATTTTTCCGTGGCTGGAGCACCCCCAACCATGAACTCCATCTTCGAAGAGTCCGCCATCCCTGACTGGGACCCCCTCGACGACGACCCAACCTGTCCCATCTGCCTCGAACACTACTCCCACAAACACGTCCGACTCCGCCTCGACACCTGCCAACACTCCCTCTGCCGCGAATGTTTCGCCGAACTCCTCCGCGCCGCCGACACCAAAGACGAAGAACGCCTGATCCGCTGTCCATTCTGCCGCAAATTCATGAACATCACCATCAAATTCGACAACGACATCTTCAAGCACCTAAAGTTACGGACATTGCCACTGGTATTCCATTCTGATTTCGACACGCTTCCGGATCAGACGTTCGCTCTCTATCGGCCCCCAAGTCGAGGATTCTCGCACGCGCTGCCGAACTCGGGGGTTTTTGGGAATGTTGGGTCGAGGGGTGTGCAGTTGCAGGATTTTGCGACTGTGGAGATACGACAGACGGGGAATTTTACGTCGACGATGTTGACGCGCGAGATGAGTGTTCAGTACTGTGATCCGCTGTTTTTGGAGGAGACGAATATCTACGACCATGACATCGAGCCGAGACTGAAGCGCTTGCTGAAGTTGCTTAAACGTGCTGTTCCTATTAAGAAAGGGGTTGGGCCGAGGAAGATTGAGAGAGTGCCGGATTTGCAGGTCGTGTGTTCGTCGAAGGAGAAGCGGAATATTGATGGGTCGCCGACTTGGTACGATGTCACGCTCTCACAGACTTTCGAGTCGATGCGAGGGACCTCGAGAAGTGGAAACGAGGTTGTACTTGCGAGATGGGTGACGGTGGTTAATGAATTCTGCAACTACGGCACGCCGAAAGGAAGGACAAGAGCATCTATGGCTACAGAGCCCTTGGCAAACTGGAAACACTTGTTCCGAGCACAGATGGAGATTCAGCGAGTGATAGCGGCAGCACGTCGGATAGATCATCCATCGAACTTCGAATGGCATTTTGACGCACTACTCACCGATTTCGGGATCATCACCTCAAAAACGCGAATTGCGCTTGATCCGCGAAAGGATTATCTCGACATTCTATACGAGTATGGAAAGTTTACGTACTACCTCTCCCTTGCGAAGCAGCGATTGCCTGGGATCTTGTGTAAAAGATACACGGACTTTGTGAGATTCAAAACTACGAGGAAGTCCCCGTGGCCGGCTGTGGCGAAGTTTGGGGCTATGAAGGGTGGGACTGCTTGGTTTAAGTATGTTGAGCAGGTTATCAGAACGAGCTTTTAGGCGATGGTATGCCAGAGAATAAATTTTTAGTGGGGTAAATATAATATCTAGCTCTTAGGGGCCTGGGAGAGCTTGTATATGTAACCGAAAAAATACTACCTCGATTCACTGTAAATAAATTCCAACCATCCACTCAATTTGGGTCTCAGCTTTCTGCTTCCATGATCTACACCGAACTATTTTACTTTGTTCTATTAGAGTGCATCCTTAAAGACCCGAGTGTCGGAAGATTGAGTGTCCGCTAGCTGTAACCAAAAACTAGTTTTTCTTTTTGGCTGTTGACCGTTGTAATCCCAGCAAGCCCAAAAAAACCATCCATTGTTTCAAGGTCTTATCTTGTAGTCAGCAAGAACATGTGCTGTACACAATAGAATGAATGCTACCTCCTTCAGGTTTCTGATTTTACACATATTTCGTTGTTTTTATGCACAGTGAACTAGCAACCCAATATTTACTAAAACCTCAAGAGCAGATTTTTTAAACGCAAGTTCCTGCAACACTTGCAGTCGCATTCTTGATATACGGCGCCAAAACACTCTTCGAGCACAACGCAGCCTTAACAAACTGTCCAGCCACCGACTCAGCACCCGCCGGGCTCGTGTGCGTGTGATCCACAGGGTAGAAAGCCGTCGTCTTAGCCGCACCCAATGCAATGTATCTATTTGCAACGTATTGACCATGATCAATAAATGAAGAAACCGTCGTCCCAACATTCTTCACGACGATCTTGCAGTAATCTGTGAATCTGCTTGGCGTGTAGGAGCATGTACCTGTCTCGCATACATTGTTTGGCGTTGGTGAGCTGAGGATCACATGTGCTCCCTTTGCAGTCATCAATTTTGCTGCGCGGGTGAGGTATGTTGGATATGTCTGGACGACTACACCTGCTGGTGTGGTGCAAGTCTCAGATCCGGAGCCCCCACAATCTGTTCTTCCATTGTCTGTGGTGGATAGTGACCCTCCGTCATTGTGGCCAAATTCGATGATAACAATGTCTCCAGAAACAACTTTTGCTGCAAGTGCAGTAAAGCGTCCTTCATCCGTATATGAACGTGCGGATCTCCCTCCAATAGCGGCGTTGACGACTGTTACTCCTTTGAGAGAGTATGGGAGGTATACACCCCAGCCTCGTTGCCGTTAGTTAAGAAAACAAGAAGTTAGGACTTTGTAAGCATACCTTCAGTTTGAGCACCACCGCCACCTTTCGCCATAGTCGAATCGCCTGCTAAGTAGACTGTCGGCGTTGCACGTGCTTCCAGTCTCTCATCGGTAGGAGCAGCGGCTGCAACGGTGGCCAAAGCCAAGATTGAAGAGGTAAATGGAGGCTTCATAGTTTTCTATGAATGAGTTTTGCGTTGAATGACTGGGAAAGAAGAATTTGCTGTAGTATTTACTGAATTGAGATACTAAAACAAGGCAAAACTATCGCAATGCAAAACGGAAGACACAGAAATATTAATATATACATACCAATGCACAATCAAAAAGAGACAATGGAAGAATTAAACCACCCACAAGATCCATCGTGACACTTTAACCCGAAACCACCTCATCACCTGTTTCTTCCATCTTCAAAAAAAACCACCTCTTCATCCCCACCAATAAACACCCATAATATCCGTCGATCAAAGCATGTCGGTGCGTACCTTAATATGTACTGTACCTTATAACCACCGTCATATAGCAAATGGCGGAGAAGTGGATATTCCGGCGGCTGAAAGGATGGCAGATGAAATGCTTATTGGCGGAATTTAAGAAAGCTTGGCTGTTGCTTTTGAGATTGAGTTGAGATGAGGGGTCTTGGGCTTCGGTATTTGTGAGCGATTAGTGCCTTTGGGGATGTACCGGTGCGGGGAGGTCGGGGATAGGAACGTTGATGGGGATTTGCTCGTGAAGTTGTCGAATCTTGAATTGGAAGGAGGAAGATGATGGGCGGAGCGGACCCGGGAGATCTTCGGGTCTTTGCTCCGGGAATTGTCTCGATGAAATTATGAAATTTTCCATACGAAATGTTTCATCCTCTGCACATTATTCTCCAAGAGATGTTTGCAAGCACTTTATTTCATTGTACGTATTGCTTATCACGCGTTTTCTTACAATTAAGTCCAGCCGACTAGTTCTTCAAAGCTGTCTGGATGAATTCTCAAACAGATTTCGAAAATTCCAACTATTGTCAACACTTCCAGATTCCATGCGTTTTGGAAGTCCGTCCATAGACGCTTTGTTGTCGATGACAATTGCTCATTTGGTTCAGAGATTGCTGTATCATTCGTCTAGGAGCAGATCTTCTCGTTATTTGCAGGCTCGACTGTCGTGACTTTACAATTACGCATGACTTCAACTTGAAAAAGTTCGCCGAAACATGCAGATGACATGACGATTCTGGATAAAAGCAAACCATTTCTAGATTCCCAAAACATCAGCAGACATTGAAGAGTACAAGTCGTATTTCAGATTCGAAGGTACAGAAAACTATTCCTATCGTTAACGAACGCTCGAGCGAAACCACGGAGTGTCAGCCGGATGCGGGATTTGCATCATGAATCTTTCGCATTTTATGAGCAATGACTTCTTTTCGAGAGGATTAGTTTGCGTAGGTATCGCTGGAAGTCCACGGGGAAGCAATTAATCCATTGTTGATCCGTGATGGAGACGACCTGTACAAAAATACCTAATCAGTGTCTCCTTCCACCAACTAAGTCAGCACCCCTCAATCATTTCTATAATAAATCCACTCTTGGATAGAAGCTCCGAGTCGCAACGTTGTAAAAGTTTGTTCCATGAATATCTGCTTCATATGCAGTGGGACTCTATTGCGAAGAAACCTGTGAGTCTTCATGGCAGGAGTTGGAACATACAAGTCGGCTCATGAAGCAAAATTACATGCTTACTTGCTGAATCCGACTCAATACACAGTTAAGTACTAGCTGGTGTCTTTTTTGTTGGTAATCAGACTTTTTTACACTTCAAGGCAAGTCTCCACTCCACGCCCTTCAAGTGGGGTTATTTTGTTGTTGATCGAGAAGTGCCCTAATAATTATCAAGTTTATTTTCATCAAGTGCTGTAAAGACCTTGGACAAAGAGTACTCTAGGTGGCAGCAGTATTTTGCACAAAAGAAAATTGATTATCGAATCTCCAAAAACAGAAAAGGTTGTCGGTGCGCATTAATTGGTCGCAAAAGGCTTGACCCCCATTCTGAGTCACAGCAACTTTACCTGCATTCCGCGAAGTCAAGACAATCCTCAAAGATCATTTTCGAATAATCTATTGTCTTTGTACTGCGCATCATCTCAGTCATTGTCTATTGTGTCACCACAACTTATTCCTGGACACTAGACTCTCAATTCTCTAGCTTTCATCGCAGCGAGCCATTATGCTTTCCACGCGAGGTCAAAAGAATGCGAGATCCGATGCGATGGCGAGTTACAACAACAAACAGAAAGAGCCATATCATAAAGCAACCAACCCTACAGGCGAAGTTAACTTTGCCAATGCAGTCAATGTCAGTAAGAGTGGAAGAAACCATTTAAGAAATGGACAGCTAACACGAGATGTAGTATCTCATAAAAGATGACATTATGAATTTCATGCGCGAGCAGAAGGTCAGTTTCCTACTCCTAAACAAAGTGTAGAGTGCTGAATTATGGAATCAGAATTTGATCGAGCCAGTACATCTCACCTACAATGACGGACCAGCTGGAAGTTTCCGTCTTCGCAACGCAATGGCCACACATATCAACGAAACATTTAATCCTACCTTTGAAGTCACGAGCGAGCATGTTACTTTCGCCCCTGGGATTACAGCGTTGAACGAGATGGTTGCGAAGAATTTGGCGGATGATGGTGATGCGTGGTTGTTGGGTATGCCTTGTTATGGGGCTTTCAATTATGATCTGAAGATGACAACCGGGTAAGTGAGATGGACAAGTCGAGCTGTTCGGAAAATTGATGCTGCCTAGATGTGATATTGTGCATGTAACTTTTGGGGAAGTCGATCAGTTTGGTTTGTGTGCTGTTGAAAAGTATGAGGCAGCTTTGATCTCCGCGCGAAAGGCAGGCTCTAGGGTCAAGGGACTAGTACTTTGCAATCCGCATAATCCTCTAGGTAGGTACATTCAAGATGTACGACTTGCCAACATATTAAACGCTGATAGGACACTGCTACCCGGTTGAAACACTCAAGGCGTTATTGAAGTTTTGCGATAAGCACAAACTTCATCTTATAAGTGACGAGATATATGCCTTGTCTGTTTTCAAGACAACCGACGCTGTACAGCCTGCTCCCTTTACGTCAGTGCTGTCAATTGATCCAACGGATCTGATTGATGCGAATTATGTTCACGCTTTGTACGGCATGTCGAAAGTACTGAGTCCAGATGTTGATTTCTTATCCATAACATAGAGCTGACGGATTTCATGAAACAGGATTTCGGTGCACCTGGTCTAAGATTGGGATGTCTTATTACGAGAAACCAAGAGTTGACAAATGCTACGCGTGCTATAGGGTAAGTCTCTTGTCATTCTCGCCATTGACTAATCCTCAGCACCAACAGACGGTTTCATTGGCCCTCTGAAATGTCGTCTGCAGTGACCATACGAATCTTAGAGGACCGAACCTTCGCAACCGAGCTTTTGGAAAGAGGCAGGAAAATGCTAGCAGAGAGTTATGCGTTAGCCACAGATATTCTCAATAACGCAGGCATCAAGTATTACAAAGGAGGGTGAGTATGTCATAAATCTTCTTCGAAGATCCACACTGACCCCTGCAAAGAAACGCAGGATTGTTCATCTGGATGGATCTTTCTCCATTTCTGGGTACTCCAACCAAAGAAAAAGACGGATGGGCTCTTGAGAAGGACTTGAATACCCGTCTTTCAAAAGCCGGCGTGCTTATGTCGAGTGGTGCTCCGTATCACAATGAGACACCAGGATGGTTCCGTTTGGTATTCTCGCGGGAGAAGGATTTGGTGGAGGAAGGATTGAGGAGGTGAGTGCCGCACTACCAGATTTTCAAATCAATTAGCTGACCTCCATAGGGTGATTGAGGTAGTTAAAGACATGAAGAATACCTCATCGGGTGTTATGAGGCTAGACTTGGAGTTTGAAGTCTGAAATTGTGTTCCAGGGGTCTCAAAAACGCTAGTTCCCCTACCCGGTTTCTAATGCGCCTCGACCTGTTTGAGGATGATTATATTGCACTTATCATATGGAATTTATACCGTTCTACGCACATTCGTGTTCTTGAGGCAGTAGTTTGATGAAAGCTGCGGGGAATTGATCTCCCTGCCGATTTCACCATATTCCCCACGTATTCGCAATTCCCAAATTTGATCTACCTTTTATTTCACATCATTCATCAAATATATCTCGCCTCCACGAACATCGATGTTTTTGATACACATTACCACGAAGACCTTTGTGTTTATCGCCAGTCTCAAAGTTGAACAGCGACAAATATATCGAACACAATATCCAGCAGGCCTCATCCCTAGCACAAAGTCCACTACTAAATCCATCCGTCTCAAGATATTTGGCCTGCTGAGACATCACAGAATATTAGAAAAGAGATTTGAGCTCAAAGATGTGAAAGCGATCAAATTTCACGAGAGGTTAGGCGCGTTCATCTGCAAATTCATGTCATGCTCGACCAAGTGTTCAAATTTAATTCAGAGATGTACACCGGATTAAGTTTGACTCTCCACATAATTTGTTTTTCAGTTCATAAATACATGCACCTCAGTCTGACTATATACAGAATCGCCAATACTCTTACTTTGTAGAGTAAGTCGAGTCGATCTCTCCCCATTTCACCTGGCTGAAGACCACTGAAGGATCAGGTTGGATCTGTTTGATCACCTCTGGATTTCCCTCAGTGGCGTTACATGGCCCAGTGTTACCACTGTCTAGCCAGTTCATAAATCCTCCAACATCCCACCACACACTGAAAATCAAAACCATTCCTCGGCTCAACGCTTCACCCATCCCAGGAATACCACCGAGTTTCATGAAGGTTCCTCCACCAGGTCTTGAGCAGTATGCGTCGTTCAATTCATCAAAAGCCACGGAATCATCAACCATCAGAGCAGCATTCTGAATGACCTTACCATCTTGGACATAGAGACGGCGGATCGCATACAGGGTTCCGTTCTCGTTTGCTGGGAATTGCGTCGTAACGGTGAAAGGTCTGCTTGTATCGACCTTTAGTCCTGGACCGTAATAGTCCTTGTTGCCAAGTGCATATGGATTATAACTGCAACCCCATTTATCGCACACGCCGTCGAACTCGCACTCAGCTCCACTGCATTTGTACAAACTGGTCTGGTTGCAAGTGTGTGGTGCGATGGATGTGGCTGCAAGATTCGCTTCCCAGATATCCATCTCGTTGCAACACAGACCTTGTGCTTTGAGGTTTGCCTACATATCATCAGCTTATTATCGTATGCTCATTGATGGCTTAACATACCACTCCGTTCACAAATGGCTTGCCATAACATTGTGCATCACAGTATCCTGTTCCACTAATTTGGAGTGTTAGAACTGCACAAACCAGGTTGCTGCTTGTGTCGCATGAACGAATGACTTACTATGCAGCACCACCGGTGTTTAATTCACTCTTTCCACCATCCGCCTCCATCTCACTCAGATAGAGTGCACCATTCATCCCACATGGTAACTTGCTCATATCAACATCAAACGAAAGCTCCCCTCCAGTCAACTTGAGCATATCGTATTTCTCCCCCGCCTCATCCAAGAGGTAAACTCTTGGGCTTACTGTCCTACCATCAAGCAATTGTTTTAGCAACAAACTTGAACCGTCAGTCGAGACACCATATTTGGTATAATCACTGATACCCTCCATGATGCAGTTTTGTGCACATGTCGCTTCGTCTGGACAAACTGTTGCATTTGGTGGACCATCTCCATCCCCACAATTCAATGTTGGATTGTCTTTCTGATAGATCGGATGCGTCATTGAGTCCAAAACCAACTGACTATTTTTTGCAACACAACCACCAGCTTTCGTACATTCCCATGTCTGAAGCTTTGGATGCACTTCTGGTGTTGTTCCAGGAGTTTGGGCTATCGCTAGACCCAACAACGCAGCGAGAATAGGGAGTGAGCGTGACATATCGATTGATACCCAGAGAAGATAGTTTTGCATTTCAAAAACTCAAAACAGAGGAAATCCCTCCTCAAATACCCCAAATCTTCAAATCTCCCATGACGATCCGGACATGCACACTCCGACCCAATTCACCTCACGGCCCGACCAGCCTCTCCAACCATCATCTGATTCGCAAAAGCTGTTCCCACGAAATTCTGTAACTGGGGTACGGCGGGGAACTTCCCTCGGCTCGACTCCATTTATCCAGAGTTTCTGGGGAGAGGCTCGGCAGTTTTAATATAATCTGGGGTTTCCAAGGGGGGTAAAATGCTCGGGTTCGCGTGGCGGCTATTTTGGTAGAGTGGATTCGAGGGTGCGATTCGGAATGCATCCGTGAGGTGGCTTGGGTTTTGGTCACGATCGAGTGGGATGTATCTTTGGGTGCGCTTATACGAGTGGTGTAGTGAATATCTACAAGGAATTATCCCCCGCCATCGTCCCCTTGTGGCGTTAAATTTGATTGCCCAAGACAATCGATTTAGCTTTGCGTTTTCATCTATTTCCCACCAAGTCACTTTCGCTTCGTACTTTCGACTTATTTTTGAAAATTTTCTGGAGTATTAACGATACTTGAGATTGAGTTACTCGCTTATCGTTGCTCTTGGGAAAGAACATATTAGATTGAGCCGAATAACTTATTACATGGGACCATTCAATCTTAACAAAGGTTATAAAGGGCAGCCTCAGAACCATTGCTCTAATTATATAAGACGTATAACATGTTACCTATTGATTGCATGGGGGGTCAGTATTAATCAATCCACCGTGTTCGCTCATCTTAAGAGATCTATAGAAGAAATAAAATACGAAACTTTAGCCGGAAAACTGCATTAGAAAATACATAGGGAGTATCACATATCTTCCTAAAATATCCACACCCACACACTCTTTCTGGAGAATAGATAATTTTGGTGTTTTGTGTCAATGTCCTTTGAATATATTGTTAAATAATGCGTAACAGCAACTATTTCTCTCCCGTTTAGCCTCAACTTTAGAGAAATGTATCATGGTTGATTTATAAAGTCTAACATACTAGTGTTCGTTGACGAATTCGTTTGGCTAATTACATAGTTAGTGAATAAACAATCTGGGTTCACTAGCTATAGTTTTTCTACTACGACGACATTTCTCATCCACTACCAGCTAATGAGATAAACGTTATATACATCAATCGGATACCTGTCTTCTGAATGGCTTTTAAATTGGTACACTTCACTTACATGTGCACACGAGAGATCATTTGACATAAGATGGAATTAAAACATTGTATTGTCTAAGAACTTTTAAGAACGGGATGAAAGAGGTGAGTTGCCATTTGCTTCTAATCAGAAATTAAAAGGGTAACAGCAAAACTATCGATAGCTACGAGTACATAGTATCCACCAGTAACTCCAAACTACTCGCGAATTACTTTCTCAAAGAAAAGAGCTCATATGATTAACCACTAAGGCCCATCTTATTACCGTCTCCCTCCTCAATCATCTTATAAGATTACTCCCTGTCTTGAAATTTAAGCACACTTCTTATTAAAACACCTGCACTACAAAGTGTACGAATCTGCATCCAAAACTAATTCAAAAGAAGAGAGACCTGTTCGATGGTTCTCTACTCTATAACAGACTCCCTATATCCACATCAACTATGAAAACCCCCTCTCCCCCATCCACCGTTAAACTTCAAACCTTGAAGACATCGAAATAACTAGTCGCACCCAACTGCCTAACAACGCCCCCACCAGGAATGAAAACACCATTCCCGACCCCAACCCCCGCCGTCCCATGCCGCGGGACCCTCATCGGCGTCATCTTCGTCCAAACATCCCTCTTCGTATCATACGCCTCCGTCTGATTGAAGACCCCACTAACAGCATCCACGTTCCCCTCGCCGCCAACCGCAACAATCACATCCCCCACAACACCAACCGCCAGTCCACCTTTACGCGTAGGCATGCGCGCCTTTCTGGTCTTCCAAATGAGCGGGGAGCACGTAACGTCGAGCGCGAAGACTGTATCCCTCATGCCCTCAGGTGTGCCGTTGATGCGACCGCCCACGACGTAGAAGACGCCATCGATAAGCGCGCCACCTGCGTGATCTCGTTTCTCCGGGAGTGGAGGCAGAGAGGTCCAGGCTCCCGTTCTGGTGTTATACGAAGACGTGATATCGAGTGTTTCCTGGCCTTCGATGCCGAGCCGCGAGAGGCCGCCCCCGACGTATATAGTATCGCCGTGAACGCCCACGGCCGCAGCGCCACGAGCGGTGCCGATAGGCATGTTACCGAGTGATTTCCAGGTGTGTGTGGCGGGGTTGTAGACGTAGCAGTCGCCTGCTGCGAGCCAGTTTGGCCATTGGCCTGGACCGACTGCTAGGCCTCCTAAGACGTAGATTTTACCGTTGACGACGGCGGTGTTGGGGTGATTGAGGGCTTTGGGGAGAGGGGCTTCGAGGGTCCATGTTTGGTGGGGGATGGAGTAGGATTGCACGATGGGGGTGGTTGGATCGGCTGTGGAGTTGGCGATTGGTGCTATGCCGCCTACTATGTAGATTGTGTTGCCAATTGCTACGGTAGAGTGTTCTTGTCGGTCGAAGAGGGTGATGTTGGGGAGTTGTGTCCATGTTCCTCCTGATCTTGGAGGGGCGATGGTACCAGCTGTGATAGATCCAGCAAAGACGACGAGAAGGGCTGTTGTTAATTTCATTTTGACTGTTGTGCTGAGGTCTTTTTGAATCTCAAGGTGGAATGGAACTGGCAGATATTTTCCTGGACATTGTCGACGCCTTATATAACAATTCCACTGTCCTTCGCAGTAATGTTTTGAAGTGCATGTCGACCTCCAATAATCGTCATGTTCCTCTTTCGATCGAGACGCGAAGCTCTAGGGCTGAAAGTCAGACTGCGCCGCGTCGGCGCACAAGCGAAGCCCCAAATGTTACTATCCAAAAGTCCATTGTCCGAACCATGTCGATAATTTTTACTCTCTTTTGAAAATTGAGTGGACAGGAGCTGTTATTTGTACCAGATTAAAGACAAATCCGGATGCCCGAAGGCGCGAGCGTTCAATTGAAAGGCCGAAGTTGAGAGCGAAGAGCGAGCAAGTCTTGATCGAGCGTGGCGTAGGCAGTTTTTGGCAAAAGATCTGCTACATGATCTTTTGTTGAATGGACAATAACAGTATCTAGAATGCACGGGGGAGATCTTATTCAGGCACCAAAGTTACGCCTCGTAGTAGCTTGCCTCGTATTTCCCTTTTCTCGTTCATAGCCTTCTTTGCAGCCAAGTGCATGGATTCCCGTTAACCAAAGGAACCTATTCATTCCGATGTCCAAATAGACAGCGGATATAGAACAAAACTCGGATGTAGAACATGTTGTTAGATGAATGTCAAGTAGCGATTCCAAGTGTACGATCATGCATCTCACAGACAGACTATGAAACATAAGTCTGACGAACAAATGCACACCAACTCCGAAATTGACTGGAGTAATATTTTCGCCACTTGGACTGATGCGTTTGGGGGTTTAGACATCGATGGTATATTTGAACGTATTTTGGCAAACGAGGACGAAGCCGGCACCGATGTAACCAGCGCCAATAACACTCACGGCAGAGCACATCGACACCAGCGTCTCACCAAAACGAAACGCCCACCTGAGATAAAGACAGCTCAAGCGCAGTAGGCAAGCACCTTGTTCACCTCTTTGCGAGCTTGTTCGAGGCTTATCTAGTGGCTTGAAATAAAATGGTGCGAGTATATCCTGAATGGCAACGAATTTGCCTAGAACAGGACTAGAAATACGAAGGCCGAGCGTATACGCCTATGGCCGAGGTATACATGTTGCCTTTGGGCGATATTGGTTACGGAAACTCTAGTATTTCTGGTGAGCATTAGAATAGCTTATTAAGCTTTCACTCAAGACCGACAAAGAATGGGCTTTTCACCCCGATTTACGACCAGATAGCCAGGAGACGACCCAGCTATAAGTGGCAAGACCACCGGCTGCTCTCTCGCTCGTCTGGACCTTAACTGCACTCTTCGGCTCTGTATTTTCAGGACTCGGCACACCACTCTGGTCAGGTGAATGCTTCTCCGGGGCAGGGATATTCAGACTCGAGTGAATCATAGAGACCAGCTCCCTCGACTCGCTTGCAAGAGAAGGAGGCATCTTATGCACAATCGCCAACGGCCTTCTTCGTTGCTGGCCATAATGCAGTTTACTCAATGCCGCACAGTCGGCTCCGTGGTCAAGGAACACCTTCATAATCGCACACCACTTCCTAGCATCTGTCATCCATTGCCGCCCTCTAAAGGTATTCTGATCCCAAAGCTCCTCATCAAACTCATATCTCGAAATATGTGACAGAAACCCAGTCAAGACCTCTTCCCAAGGCGAAGATCCTTCGTATGCGAAATTCGGATCCGCACCTGCTGTCAGAGTTCTTTCCACAATAGCCAGATCAGGCACTTGAGATTCGCCAAAACCTCTTGGCCGAGAATAAATAGTTACGTTGTGCATCAACATATGATGGTTGACATCGTGATCGACCATCACTCCAGTTTGATCTTTATGAGCTATGTAGTGGTTCAAGCCTAGTGCTTTGGCGAGGTCATAAAAGGGAATTCCACGACGGTAAGATCGCACTTCTGGTAGTTGGATTCCGTAGGTCCAGTGCCTCAACACTCGAGTTTCTTCTTCGAATTTTTCAAAATTGGGCATGTCTCGACTTCTGAGTGCGATCTCGATCCGATGACTAGCTTTTGTCGGCTGTGAGGAAGCAGGCTGTAGGATATCCTTACTAGGCGGCGCTGTACTGCGGTCTACTTTTTCCGAAGTATCCTGGTATTTGTATTCTCGAGACATTTCATTACTCGACCGACAATCGAAATAGTGGTCAGACTCGTTTTCGGACTCCGCCAGAAGCTCAGAAGTAAAGTGCGACTGTCTAATTCCGGAAGTCCTAGGCTTCCTGGACTGTATGCTTTCTCTATGATGATCAAGAACTGCATTCGTGCTTCTACCGTCACAAACTCTCCACTGATAAGTTGCCGCAGCATCCAGTTGATCCAATAACACAGGAAATCCAGTTCCAAGGTCGGCTTCTGCTTGTTGAGCGAATCGGAGAGCATTTCTGAGAATTGACATGTCCAGGGGTGTCTGGTGATTTCCTTTGAACGCTTTGAGCTGCAAAACGCAAGAGCGCAGTAAACACATATGAGGGCTAAAATCACTATCCTTGGTATGCCTGGTAATATTCTGCCACACCGTAGGCTTCTTGAAGAAATCAGAAACGGTACGATGAAGACACACGACTCGTGCGTCTGGCGCGGTATTGCTGTATTTCGAATCATATGATTCGAGAAGTCCAGAACATACACTTTTGAGCCGGGTATCCATAAGTTTACAGCGAGCGATAATCTCATCCTCGGACAGTGGTCGCATTGTGGCGTTCATAGCAAACGACTCGTCCTCTTCTTCTGCCCATGAAAGCTGAAGTAATGTGATTTGGTGATTGACTGATTCTTTCTGGGCAATCAAAACTATTTGGAATATTTGCGATGCCTGTTCTAGGTAGAATGGATCCATTTTTTCGAGCATGTGCTCATACAATGCCTCCAGATCTGCAGGGAGATGTCGCAGACGTTTCTGAAGATCAGAAATTCTGTTTCGATCACGAAGGCCCTGGAGAAGCGATTTGACAACCAATTTGACCCACAGGAAAACTCCATCAGCTTTGTTGACAATTTCGCCAACGAGACGTACCGCTTGGTCTGGGCTTTTAGATGTCAGGGCTGCCATATGCCGGTGATTTGCTAGGTTATCTTCAACATATTGGCTTATATCTCCGTGGGTCAGGTTCTGCAGTTTGAGGCCTGGGAATTTGTCAAAGGCCTCTTCAAAAACAACCAAAGGACGACTTGAAATGCACATTTTCATATTAGGTTCGTTCGAAAAACCTGTGAAATAATCTGCAATCTCATCGTGGTCGCCATCGTATTCGTCCAGACCATCAATGATGAAGCAAAGCTTAATGCTGTTTTGCCGGCAATGGTCGACGAGATTGCGAAAGGCACGTTTTAGTTGCGACAAACTCCAGACCTTCATCTCTGGCACTATTAATGAAGCTTTGGCGGATCCCGTACCAAATTTCAAAGCTGTTTTGACCTTCGCTGACCACGCCGCCCAAGCGGTAGGGAATACCTTGGGAATAAGCTCCCGATGGGTTTGTAGAGTCTCGAAGAGGAGGGTTCGTAGAAGTCCACGCTGGGATCGCTGTTCTTCACTACCGCTGTTCCAGAAAAAGAAACCTGTGATATCAAATGGCGAAAAGCCCGCCCATTGTGCAAGTTCAAGTCTTGTCTGACGATGGTTGTAAATGTATTTCATCAAGGTCGATTTACCGCTACCAGCTTTACCTGACACCCAATATAGTCCATTGTCGTGTCGTAACCACTCAACAAAATTACTCCATCCTCGATCTTTGATCGAGGCATCCTTGAACACCCATTCAAAGGTTTGATTGTGGGCAATTTCAAGGTCTTCGTGACGATCTCTGATAGTTGCGAAATCCAAATTCGCAAGGATGGAGTTCTCGACAATGATCAAAGTCATTTGCTCCTGGACTAACGTTTCTGTAGCAGAATTTCGTCCACGTATGAGAGCGTTCTCCTCTCCTTCATTGTCTTGATAGTCCAAGGTCTGTAGCGTGCCATGTTTTGCCAACCTCACTTCGCTCTTATCCCCTTGAAGTCGTGCCAGTAGTCCTGCTTGTCTTTGTAACTCGGTAGCAAATTCGTCTCGAACACTGAGAAAGGTATTTATTATTGATTGAGTGGATTCGGTCAATTGATGGGAGGTTTGGGCTTGACGGGTAGCAACGCTCTTTATGGTCTCCCTGACGAGTATTAGCACTAAAAAGGACGTGGGAGAAAGTACAAAAACCTAAAGTTCAAGAGCACTCTAAATTCAATCTCTGAGCGGATTTCAGACAATTGATTTGCCAAGGTGTCCATTTCCTCACGACCCCAAGTTGCTCGAAGCGCCGTTTTGAAGCTCTGCCAGTTCCTGTGAGTGGATCCTTCTCTTACCTTTACTCTGTTCAACCGAGTGAGCAGTTCTGCTGCAATCCCACGGCACTTCCGGCATAGGTCAATGACAGCAAGGTCGTCACCTGAAGGCTCGTCCGAGAATTCATTGGAACTTTTGCTAGACATCGAATTCTCCAGATTGGTAGTTAATGCCGACAAATCATCCGTCAAGGACCCAACAAATACATTGTCAGAAAGAGTCCCATTTACAGATTTGTATATCTGACGCGTCTGCGAGAGCACCTTGCACCCGAAATCAACGAACACAATCACGTTCGAGGCAAGGGAAAGAGCTGATATTGGATCCATGATGCCGTATACAACCAAATGCCATCTTTGAGATTGCACTTTGGGATGCTTGAGTTCAGTATGAGGTGTGATCAATTCACAATGCTTCTGTCTTTGCAGGACGTCGGAATGCCATCGTTCTCGGGACAAAAGGGGAGCTACTATGCGCAGAGTGAAGTCATGCTCTGAGGTAGTCAAACAAGAGATCCAAAATGAGCAATGAAAGGCTGACAGAGAAGTTGTAAGTATCAAGTAGCTAGTTTTGCTGGGAAGTTGATAGACAGGCAGCCTCGTCCTCGCTCTTCATCAAGAGTGGTGGTATGGGCAATGCACTTCAGCTGCTGATGCGGCTGCATGACCAGCGGGGATACGGAGGCCATTGGCTAAGAAGATGTTTGATCTTTGAAATGGAATTCAGAGAAGCAAAGAAAAATAAACGTAAAGAAGTGGGAGGAGCTGTAAACAACATGAACAAATGTGGGAGGTAATCATTGATGAACGAAGAGATATTGGAGGACGGTCAAATCAGTGAAACTGGCATGGCCATGGCTCGAGAGTCGAAAGCCATGCGGAGGTGCTCGTAAAGAGAAGAGAGAAACATTGGTGCCTGAGGTCACACTTCAGGTTAGCCTTAACCGCAACCTTGGTTTACCTGCAGCTTCCGGGTTGCCATCAGTCTTCGACAAAGAAACAACAACATTTTCGCATCAACATCTTCATCGCTCCAGTTATCTCTGGATCGCGCAAGAATGGAGACTAATAGGAATTTATTTCTAGTTCTCGAACAGCTATTGCTACGTCCCTGGTCTCAGTCCTCAATGGCCCCTCCAGCCTCAACCACGACCACGGCCACGGCCTCGACCATTCCCTCCATTGTGCCCAGAATACCTTGATCTCGCGTTAGGGAAGAAAGAGACATCGTATTTATAGCATGGGCTTCGTTTCAACCCCGGTACGATCTCAACTCGTGTCTCATACTGCAGACGAAGGAAAAGCGCCTGGCCTTGACTGATGGGCATGTATGAGTAGCCTTTTGCCATACTGTCTTCGATACACTGGCGGAGGAAGCTCGTGAGCTCCTGTGGGCTCGGCTGCGCCATTCCCATCTCTTCAAAGAAACCGTCAAAACTGTCAATGTCGTGGATCTTCTTGATGCTGTCTGCCAAATCTTTTGCGGATCCTCGTGGCGGCGCGCCATGTCGATCGAATGCTTCGTCGCGAAGTTGGATCAAAGGCTTGCGAGGACTACCGACTGCAGTTCTGCGGAACAGGTTCAAGAACATCAAAATACGATATGACGTCTTGCTTGCCTTGAACGTCTCCCTCATTCGATATTTAGAGACGGCAGAAGGCTCCAAGTAGCTCAGTTCAGAGTTTCCGGTGCCCTTCTTGTCCAGCACCCATACCACGTTACGAATGGTTGTCTCTTTGACAATGGCCGTCAAGACTTCCTGCGTCATCTCAACATCGCTGATCAATGCAGAGATAAGGAAATATCCTAAACTTGGACAATCGTTCTTGGAATTGGCGCCAGCCATGAAACCATTGATCGTTTGGTTGGCTTTTTGGGTGGTCTCTGGAGTTTCTGCTGCCAGACACAGCAGGAGATGGAAGAGGTGGAAGTACGACTCAATGGCCTTCTCAGACACATGGGTTAAGCTGCTCTGTGGTGTATGGTGATCCCGCTTTGCTGTTTTCTCATTGAGGTCGACCACTACACCGTTCATGAAGTGATATACGACTTCCTCCAATGAGCCCGTGAGGCGTGCATCCTTTGCCATGTATAGCAACTTTATCGTTGCGTCCTGCCTTACCTTTCTCCAATGTCCATAGGAAATAGGCAGTGGTAGCCACTCGTCAAATGGAATGCCTTGAACCGAGCGTCGGATTCTATGCATGACGAAAGCCTCTTCCGAGAGAAGATCGAACTCTGAAGCTATCGATTTCCTTGTCCCCCTTCTGGAATAGCTCACTCCTACTCCGAGTTTCGCAGAGATGAAGTCTTTTTTCAGACAGAAACACTGGAGTTCGCGAGTTCGAATCACATCATAGTCGGCCATGACTTGACGTAATCGTTGCCAGGCTCGTCCCAAAGATATCATATTTTCATGGTCCAATTGGCTAAGTAACATAATCAAAACCTCATCTGGTAAGTTCGCTTGGATCAACGGACAAGTCATCACTTTTCTCTTTTCTTCTGGCTGTGTTTCCGTACCGAGCAGCTCATTTTTTTCGTCTAACATATCCACATCTTCTTTTTTCTTCAGAATACTTTGGTGAGTTCGAGGGACCAACTCTCGAAGCCGGTCCTTTGATTGTTGATGTTCCTTTCCCTTCGCCTCTAGCTTGTCAAAACCCGCAGCCTCCAAATCCGGGCGCCGATCCAGATCCATAGACTCAGGCAATGGACTTCCAAAATCACACTTATCACAAGTATACTCATCCGCAACATACTTCCGCGACTCTCTCCACAACTTCAGCTTAACCGAATTCCCACCCCCCACCTGCTCCACACTCTCACTACTGAAGAAACTCAGCAGCTGAATCGCGATACTCTTCAACGTATACGCCGGCGTCCATCCCTCCTCCGTATTCAGTATCGACGCGCAGATATACTCGTTGAATATATTCGGGTGATGCACCCGCGAATTCATCTTTATTTGCGGTGGGGAGAGTGGATATTTTGGAGGGAAGGTCACCGTCATGTGCATGGCGCCGTAGGCTTCGGATGTGAGTATTAGACATGCGTGCGTGAGTGTGTCGGAGGGGATTTGCAGGGCGATGTTGGGGTAGGGACGCTGGTGGAGCTCGTTGATGTCGTGGAGAAGACGGTTGTGGAGGGAGGCTTTTGCGAGGCGGTGGGACATGATGGTTTGGGTACGGTGATGATACTCTGGATATGATAATAATGTGTGCTTAGTTGATGATGGATATCTCGTTAATGAATAGGTATGTGTTTTGGGATATAGATGGTAAGTAAAATATTTGTAAATTCCCAGCGCTTACTCAAAATGTCTCAAAAACAACAAAGTTTTCAGGATTCAGAGGAAGAACTATTTCAGATGTCTCTCCCCAAAAATAAAAGATGCAAAGGATGGTCAAACCTCTTATAATGACACTGTTCCAACTACCTAGCCGGCCTTCTTGGGGTTCAAAGGTGACTCGGTTCGGCATGAGTCACTCACCACGCTTATGGATATATAGTTGGTTTTCGGTGAATACAAACGGAATTATTATTGTTGATTTATTTTCTTCACAATTCATCATTTTAGGGTTCGATTTGTGTTGATGGGTTGTTTTGTTGTACTTGTAGTTATGGGCCGGCGAGAAGTCGAAATTTGGGTTTGGAATCAGATTTTGATTGAGATTTAGCAGCGATTTAAGAATCTTTCTTTCGACGATTATAAGAAATGGAGTACAGACATATAAGATATAGTAAGTTTCGCTAATCTCATTAAGATTCCCTTGAT
This sequence comes from Glarea lozoyensis ATCC 20868, assembly GCF_000409485.1. NCBI lineage: Eukaryota > Fungi > Ascomycota > Leotiomycetes > Helotiales > Helotiaceae > Glarea > Glarea lozoyensis. The sequence continues at coordinate 158,758 of NW_007360995.1, forward strand.
TCATATTTAATTATATTTCGCGCTGTATGCCTTGGAAACAAAATGACTGAAAAAAAGGAATATGAGAAGATTTGTGGTTGCAGGGGAGAGTTGACCTGTCTACAGAATATAAGCTAATGTCTTAACCTCGTTGCCTCCATCGTGTCATAAGTGTCACTCTGATCGTCCAGAGTAGTCTATCGGGTGTCAGGTTCGGAGAGCAGTTCGGGGCCGAGAATTTAAACGATTCCCGAGGATCCCGACGTCTTCAACCGCCATTATTTTGTGGCATACTAGCGCCTACTGTGCCTCTTAATCTTGGCTTAAATAACAGCGTCCGCCAAGTCAGGATTATATCGGCCAAGGCGACTCTCCAACACAAAAGCGAGTCTCCTGCCAAGCAACATCTCGCTTCAAATCCACCCCCCTATTCAGAATCGCTAAATCCCAATAATCTCACGACAGTACTCACAGCATGTCTCCCAAAGATCCCACCCATGTCCCAGTCCTCATAATCGGCGGCGGCATCGTCGGTCTCACCGCATCCCTATGTCTCTCCCACCACTCCATCAACTCCGTGCTCATCGAGCGTCACGCAGGGACATCGATCCATCCCCGCGCTCGCAGCGTAAACGCACGTGTCATGGAGATATTCCGAGAACTCGGTCTCTGCGAATCGATCCGCGAGGCCGGCGCTTCAATAGCCAAAAGTGGTGGTATTCTCTCTGGAACGTCACTTAAATCGGTTATGGAAGCGCGGCCGCGTCGAGTTGGGAAGGCAGGTATCTGGATCCCGGAGTTCGTGAAAGACTATGCGGAGTTCTCGCCTGAGAGCGGGACGTTTGTTACGCAGGATATGAGTGAGCCGGTGCTTTTGGATGCGGCGAGGGAAGGGGGGGTTGATGTGAGGTTTTACACGGAGTGTGTGGGTGTGGAGCAGGATGATGAGAAAGTCACTGCGAGATTGAGAGATAGGGATTCTGGGAATGAGTATGTGATCACGGCGGATTATCTCATCGCAGCAGATGGAGCCAGTTCTCCTATTCGGAATCAACTTCAAGTCCCTGTTACTGGCTGCGGAACAATGGGATATCTCCTCAATATCCTCTTCACAGCAGATCTCCGACCCCTAGTTCAAAACCGCGAATTTAGTCTTTGTGTAATCGATCGTCCAGAACTCGCAGGTCTATTCACATCAATCAACAATTCCGACCGCTGGGTCTTTCATCTCTCTTACGACCCCTCGAAAGGCGAAAGTCCTGCCGACTTTCCACCAGAACGTTGTAAAGAGTTGCTGCAACTTGCAATAGGCATTCCCGAGCAAGAAATAAATGTCATCTCCATCTTACCATGGGAACCATCCGTCCGCGTAGCCACGCAACTGAAACACAACCGCATTTGCCTCGCCGGGGACGCAGCACATCAGATGCCGCCGTATGGTGGGCAAGGCGCCACATCCGGGATCGCAGACGTGCATAATCTCTCTTGGAAACTGGCAATGGTTCTGCGAAAGGAGGCTGGGAAGGGATTATTAGAAACGTACGACGTCGAACGTCAACCAGTCGGTCAAGCGGCTGCGGAGGCCTCAGCGGCGATGGCTGATCATCGAGGTCTGATCGATTTTAAAATCAGTCTTGCGAAGATTGCGGCGATTTCGAGAATTGCGTCTCTGGTTGCGGGGTTTGGGTATTGCTATTCTAGTGCGAGTAAGGGGGTTGTGGCAGAGGATACTGGCCCGCTTGGAGGATTCACGTGGAGGTCTTGGGGTTTGGCTAGTTCGGGGCTGAATCTTGACGGGAGACCTGGGACGAGGGTGCCGCATGTTTGGATTGAGAGGGGTGGGAAGAAGATTTCTACTGTTGATCTGGTGGGGAGGGACTTTGTGGTGTTGACTGGAAGTCAAGGGGGCGCTTGGATTGCTGCTTGTGTTGCGGTGAAGAATATGCTGAGGGGAACACAGATAGAAGCTTATTGCTTGGGGCAAAGTGGAATGATGGTGGATAAAGATCGCAGATTTGAAGTTGCAGCGGGCGTATCTGCTGGCGGCGCGGTTCTCGTTAGACCAGATGGCATCGTTGCGTGGAGATTGAGACGAATGTCTCAAGATCCTGAGACAGCATTGTCTGAAGCGATGGTGCGCATATTATGTCTTTAAAATGCTTATGTTATATATTATATCAAATACGACGATCTGATTAAAGTTGTACTTTACGTTACGTATATATACCCCTCTGATAGCGTCAATTTTGCTCTTTAAAAGCTTGTCTATTGATCAGTTGAAGCACTTCCTTTTTCTATTTAGCCAAAGGTCGTCCTTCAATAGAGTCTGGTGAGTGCTTCCGGGAATCCTGTACACGCTGCTTCCGTAGGTACAATTAAGGACTCGTAGAAAGACAGCTCTTTTCGAGATTGTGTTTTCTTATCCTTGCACTAGAAGCTAGTGGTCAAGATCCATTATTTTACTTCAGAAATTGCAAATACACGAATGACAAATCATGAGTCCTGGACTGGAAAGGCATATGTTTTGCTTGGAGTCCCACCAAACACACATTATACATAATGTCATTTATTGTAGAGGTAATCTTCGTTTGCGTTATCATTCTTACAATCTATGTTGTGTTTTCCACATCAATCGTATTTGGTGAGTTGTAGGGGTTCCCCAAAGTTGTCCCCGAAACGAGAATCGCTTCACGTGGTTGGACCTTACAGATCCTATGTATCGCGTGGAATTGTAAGTTGAAAATTAGATTCCACTAGCAGTCAATCTACTTCAGTCCTACCTAAGTAGACGAAGGTTATTTGCAAAGAGACGAGCACGTACAAGAGTAAAGTAGACAATGAACACGTCATCTCAGTTCAATTAGGTTAATAAGATCCGGTGTTAGCTGATTAACTGCCTTTCTTCCATTTTACTATTCGCATTTAGCAAGCGTTCGATAAACAATTTTATAACTCTTTCGCCTAGATATTCCACTACATAATTTATTGTCCTCTTATTCTATCCCTCTGAGATGCATGCTACCATTCCTGCTACTTACGCGAGCTTCATATTCAATTAGACGTTCTTATTTTCTAGTATGTAGTACAACTTCTCACTCGATTTTCCATTCAATCTATTCTGAACATGTCGCTCGACGACGGTTCTCAGCTGGTAGTCTAACTGCAAGTAATCAAACAGTATACAGAAAGCCAAAGTCCTTTAGTAGGAACAAAATCAAACTTAACTTCTAATTGGTTGTTATAGTACAAGCTGTTTTGAGGTATTATAAAGGACAAGTGCAGTACAAAAGAATACTTTACAAAGAAGCCCTAAGAAAGCTTGTTTCTCTTCTTTCTATTTCTTCGTTTTACTAAACAATACTAAGCTTAAACGAACAGATTAAAGAAATGTAGACAAAACAATTAATAAAGAAAAATATAAAAGTAAAAATGTAAATTAGAAATAATTAAAAAACAATTTAGTTCGTTACACAGCCAATCATACTTCAATACATAGCGCAGTAAGAATGTCTTCTATAGGAGAAGAAAGCAAAAACATTGTTGAGAGAACATTGAGTTCTCACGCAGATCTAGTAGGTATCTATGAACCTGTTGTCCCATACTCTTATGACCCTATAGATCCATCCAATCGAGAAATGACTTGTCCCATTTGTCTCGAAGACTGTTCCGAAGAACTTCCCATGTGGCAGATGGGGCATTGCTCGCACGAAATTTGTAAAATCTGCTACTTGCGACTACTCGAGTCGCAAACTTTCGGGCCTCAGACTATGGATCCTGTCAAATGCCCATTTTGTCGGAAAAACTTAGATTCGCGAATACGGTGGTCACTTCCTGGCCCTTCAAAAATTTTGAGGGTTCAGAATTTTTTGTCTGATCATTACGATCATCCCCTAGGGTCGGCTGATGAGAACAGAAGTTTGATTGGATTAGATCAAGACGGAAATTTGATCTGTGTAGTACATACAGCTACGATTGAAGTTCGACAAGTCGGCGACTTCACAGAGTTGCTCTGGTCACGTAAAATGGCGATAAGGAAGACTTCATGTTCATCTTGCATCAACGCCCATCGCACCAACTGTACAACAACAGAAGCGGTTAGTCAGTATCTAAATATCTCTGAGTTCCTTGATTTAGCCGCTTCCCGATACGCCGCATGGAAGGCGATCCGACAGTCTGATCGTGTTATGTATTCCGCTATCCCAGAGAGCACCACTGGAGACAACCCGTTGTTCGTTGAGACTTTGCTGCAAGAGAGTATGTGGAGGCGCTTTGGAGATAATCATGATCATGAGTGTCTTCCTCAGTGGCTTTCGGAATGTCTCCCGTGTAGTTCTCCATCGGGATCTTCTTCCTTTCGAGTTACGATATGGAGTACTAAGATAAGAGAAAGAGTTTATCCTCATTCATTAATCCTACTGAAGTGGCTCCCTTCAGGTTCGGAAGCGAGTTGGAGACGATTGTTTAAGGCTTTTGTTGAGTTGCAAATGTTGCTAGCAATAACTTGCCCCGAAGTTCAACTAGCAGCAGAACTTGCGCCTTTCCTCGAATCTCAGGGTCTTCGACTATCACACACTAGCTTTACACTTAGCCCTCAGGATTTGTTTCCTCACGTTGTAGAGCAAGCTGCTAGAGATGGAGCAGCTGGTATAATGGGATCCTTTGAATTCATCAGAAGACGTCTACGTCTCCCCGGTAGTCGCTTGGACGAGCGTGACCGTCCGCTCATTTATCTCGCAGAACCTATATCTCCATGGTATAAAGAACTGCAAGACTTACATGGTTCGATATTCAGCTGCTAGTTCCAAAAGTCTTCAATCTCGCATGCTTCCATGCTAAGGTACGGAAGGGAGTAACACTTTTTACATAATCTGCCAGGAACAGAATAATGGCGGCTGTGAATTTAGAGGCATAAAAACATCAATAGAATTGTTAAGATAGTAAGTATATAGTACGATAAGTAAGAACATAGAGTAAGAAACTTAAATATTATATGTAAGAAAAAATAAAGAGAGTTATAATTAGAATAGAAAAAAAGTTAAAGAATAGAGATACTAATAATAATAATATAAGATAAAAGAAATATAGCTAATAATTTATATATATAAGAGTTTAGAGAAGAGTTATAGAAAGAGATTAAAGTATTAATAGTTTTAGTTATCTAGATATTAGATTACTAATAGATTATATTTAGAAAGAAATAATTATATTTAATATTAATAATTTTAATACTATAGAAGATACTTAAGATTATAAGAGAAATTAGAGATAGTAATAGAAACTTAAAATAGATTTTTAATATCTTATTAATATATATTTTAAGTTTTTAAAATATAGTTTAAGTAAGTAGTCCTATAGTATAATAAGTAATATGTATTAAGAATTAAATTATCTTATATTAAATTTGCTAAACTATATTTATTATTTCGCTAGTAAAATTACTTCTTACTTTACAATAGTAGTATAAAGAAGTATAAAGAAATTCTTTATCTTAAAAAAACAACCTCTAGTATAAAGAAATATTTATTAAAATAATTTAAAATTAAAATAAATAGTAAAACAGACAGCTAAACAGTATAATTTAGAGAAGAACAATTTAGTATAGAGTATTATAAAATAACTATTAGAGTTAGGGTTATACAAATCAGCTAATTATCGAGAGAAATTTAAATAGGCAAGGTAAACATCGCAAACATGGCAACCGGAAGTCAAGAGAACTATAGTAGTTTGGATCGCACTATAACTACGAACCAAGAACTAGGAATGTATGAGTTAGTAAACACTCCTTCAATCGAAAACCCGGATATGTTCAGTCAAAGTCGCATAGATGCAACTGAGAACTCCAAGGACTCAGAATGTCTTGTTTGCCTGGAGACTTATTCAGAGCAACGGCCAATGTTGAAGCTACAATTTTGTCCACACAAGATGTGTAAGATCTGCTTTATACGTATGACCAAGTACCAAGGTATTCAGATGGTCGACGGAGACAAATGGGCTGATTGCCCATTTTGTAGGGAAATGTTGGAGGCTGAACTAAGATGGACTATTCTTCCCACTTTCAAGCTAAACTTCTACCATGACTTTCTATCTGGTTCTTACTCTAATAGTCTAGGTTCGAATAAAGATGGGCTGATTGGCATCAATTCAGACAACCAAGGAGTTATAGTCAAGAACACGGTTGCGGTAGAAATGCGTCAGGACGGTGAATACACCGAAACCGTCTGGAAGCGTGAGATGTATTTGAGAATGACATCATGCCCAGACTGCACGAATAGTTGTGCCAACTCCATGAACTGCAGCACAGCAGAAGCCACCCGCCATTCGAAGATGGTCCGCGACTTCTTCGGATTTTTGGCCGGCAACATTCCTCGAGACTCAACTCGTCGTGTCACTCGTATGCGACAACTAGATATAGTCAATGATTGGACTCCTGGGAGTCGTCACACCGAAGCCGGCGAACCTATGCTAATTGAGACTTGGTATCAACACGGGTTTCAACGGAAGATGGGGCAAACCCACGATCCTGAAGGCCCTTCTTGCAGTGGTCAGCCGACCACTACATATTATGAATGGGTGAGATGGACTACTAAGGTACGAGAACGATACTATCGTGCTACCTTACTTCCCGTGAAGCTTTACATCGAACAGCGTCTCGAAGAGGATATAGAAGACGATAAACATCTGCTAAAGGTATTCATTGAAATCCAAAAGGTTATAGCGATGTGCTGTCCTGAGGTTCAACAGCTATCCGATCTTAAAACTTTCGTTGAATCCAAAGGACTTCGGACCTCGAACACTAGGCTCGTATTAGATCCTCAGAAGGTATTTCCCACAGTCGTAGAGGAACCAGACGAAGATCTGGGGTTCGGGCGGAATTGGGTAAGGAGGCCAAGGATGATAGTCCAAGCTTCGGCGGCATTTCTTATACGACAGCTGCAAAATTTAGGTGCAAGGACACCCGAGGAGCAAAATCCTGATACTATTAGCTTAGACATTGAGAGCTGCCCACACCAGCCACTAACAAAGTACGTCTCTCCATGGTACACTCAACTAGAGGATCTGCATCGTGCTAAATTCTTCTAGATTTTGACCCCATGACAAATAACTTCTTACTCAGCAATAATTACTTCTTTGCGCGAAGTAGGAAATCTTGATAGGAATATTAGGCCTAACATTAGACCCAGCATGGTCAGAAAAGAAATGAAAAATTGAACACGGTCGGTAAGTATGGTGCAGTAATGAGATGGGATTTGGAGGGAAATGGAGTATGCGTGCCTTTGTTAAAAACAGTTCAAAGAAGGAAGGTTCAAAGGAAAAGGGGGAAAAGGGCTATGCGGCAGCCGCGACCTCTTTGGAATGAGTTTGAACAGAAGATGAATTGTGATTGTAGTGATATCGGGTGAACATAGAGTTAAAATAGGTCAGAAATGTGATACAGCAGTATACCAGGTCAACGGAGAAGGTGCTAACAAGCAGAGGAAAATGCTATCAAACGGGTTTAAAGGAGAGAAACTGGATAAAAAAAAGTTTGTGAAAGTGTACAACAGATGTAGAGCTTTGAATAAGATATAATGTAAGATTTAAGTATAAGAAGATGGTCAAGTACAGAAGCTAAGGCCGGATGCTTTCCCTATTTTTTCAGAATGTAAAACAGCTTCCAGTGAGTAAACTCAGCAAACCCTGATAATGGCCCGCTCATCTGTAGGCACCCTTTGATCCTTTACCCCTCTGCTAAAGCGATCAAGTGTAGCAGATGTGCGAATATAACATCGCAAGAATTCTGACATGGCGAGCGCCATTGAATGCTATCTTGTCACATGCTAGTGTCGGGTCCTCTAGATGTAAATAACCAATCCTACCCGCCAAATAGAATGGCTTGCGCAAAAAATGACGCAGAAAGAAGGAAAGGGATGTATGAGCGAGGGTGGCATAGACTTCAGCTACAGCGGGGATCGTCATCCGTGCATCCGTTTCGGAGGAGTCCAATCTTTTAGGAGACATAGAGTATATATCCGCGATGTCTGGACAAACAAGAACGCGTCGCCATCTTGACAGCAATTCTGCAAAATCAGCTACTAGGGCATCAGACGTACGAATGTGTAACATCTCGTCTCTCGAGCGGTGCATTCTTCTATCCTGCTGGATGCTTTCTGTCTTGTGCAACGCTGCATATTCCTAGGCATTGTTGGCACGAGAATGAGAGCGCCTTCCGAGCGCACTCAGTTGCTCTATTATCGAGGCCTTCGTCCTACTCCATGTATCGTCTTGGGGGTCGACGCCCGGGGTTAATGTGAATCGGGCGACATCATGGTTGAGGCAAGCGAGGATTACACATGGTGGTACAGTGCTAGATGTGCAGCAATATTAGATTGAGGTGAGGCTTAACATTTGCCCAGTAGGCGTCGTAAAGGTAACTAGTTCGAGAGTATGGATTCGGATCGAGAGCGTTCGACTCCGGTTGGAAGAGGATGTTTTTGCTGAAAAGAGGCCGAGACAATCGGGGACTAAGCTATTGATATTAGAATCAGGGCCCATGATAATCTAAAGGAGGTTTTCTTCAGGTAAAGACTTACACTACTTTCTCATGTCGTAATTGTCGTGGTTGTGGTGTGAAAGCGCAACAGGTAGAGCAGCTGGCGTAGTTGTATCGGAGTCTGTGCACCAATCGAGGTCTGGACCTCCGAATGGACAGGATAACCTTAAGTAAGCACGACAATCTTTCGATCAAAAATTATCGTATGTTTGCACGATTTTTCAGGACGATAATTAGACATATCGGTGAGTTCGACCGGAAAGAGTTTGGAGTATCTGACATCGCCGTGCCTTTCACGGAGTTCGTGAACGAAGCATGTACGAACTTGGAATGTAGATCAACGTTCGTTTAAAGCCATCCTCATAACCTCAAGGTTACCTTGCATCTTTTTCACACTCATTGATTCTCGAATACAAAATCGCGTATATTGCGGAAAAGCTGTATTTGGGTTTAGCTTATTCGGCTAGGCGACTTACGATCCATGAGGCTTAAGCTCTTCATACTTCATCACGAACAAAGATGAGTTGACATGTTCGATATTTGCTTTTCCATGTCGCAATTCTGCACCGTGATGCGCTCTTTGGTGGCGCTGGTGAGGGGTTCGGTCTTGCGACTTTAGCTCAAACGAAAATGGATCGAGTAGGTTAGTCAACGCTCAACCTCACCTGAACCAAGTTCTACTCTGTCAATAACTCGCGGCCTCCATTAGTACCTCCTCCCATCACAAACCTCGTACAATTGATTCTGTCATGGGCGAGCCGACCGGACTAGTTGCTTCCTTTCTGGCGGCTATACAGGCGAGCTTATCTGTTCTGCTTGTCATATTCTACGGCGCTGTTGCGGCTCGATACAACCTGCTTGACGGCTCTTCAGCGAAATCTATATCCAAAATATCCGTCAAAATATTCCTTCCAGCTTTGCTTCTCACGAAAATTGGCTCTGAGTTGCACGTCGAGAATGCCCACCGATACTTGATCATTTTAGTATGGGCATTTCTCTGCCATGTGCTATCGTTTCTGATCGGAGTTGGAGCCCACTTTTTCTTAGGGATGCCGGATTGGATCACAGCGGCCATCATGTTCAACAACACAACATCCTATCCGCTTCTACTTATTCAGTCTCTTGATGAGACTGGTATCTTGAGTAATCTTATCGTTACCGATGAGACGAGTAGAGAGGCGATCGAAAGAGCCAAAAGCTATTTTTTGGTCTTTGCTACGATTTCAAGCTGTTTGACTTTCGCCGTTGGACCGCGACTGATTGATTCGGAGATGGCTCCGGACATGCCTGATGATAAGGACGATGACAGCGACGAAGAAGACAATAATTCTGCTCTTTGGAATAGCTCGAGCCGTGATGAAAGCCACGATGACCGTCCCATGTCTCCAACGGACCGAACTCGTCTCCTGAATCCAGAAATCGACGGGACAAGAAGATTATCCGCTAGATCTCAGGCATTCTTCCCATCTCGGTCTGCTTCCAACCAAAGAGATTCTGGATCAGGTGCCCGTAACTCTGTCAATTACGATCGAAGGCCGTCTCTGATACCTAAAAGGAAGTGGCACGAGATAAGTGACAGAACACGCTGGTGGCTATTATTCTTCTACGATTTTCTGAATGCACCGTTGCTTGGAGCTATACTAGGGGCAACAATTGGCCTAGTCCCAATCCTGCATCGAGCCTTCTTCAACCATTCCGACAATGGTGGCATTTTCTCTGCATGGCTTACGGCGTCACTGAAGAATGTTGGTGGCCTATTTGTACCTCTTCCAGTTGTGGTTGCTGGTGTCTCCCTATACACAGCGATGAAGCGGAAGACGACCGCCAGCTCTCCCGCAGCTACCCCTTGGCTGAGCACGATATTTATTCTAGTGGTCAGATTTATCGTGTGGCCCATCATCTCTATCTCGGTGGTCTATCTCTTTGCTAAAAAGACGGATTTGTTGAGCGATGATCCGATGTTATGGTTTGTAAGTTTAGTACAGTTCATTTGCATGTTACACTTGACAAACTCATTCAAGAGAGTTATCAATCCTGGTCAAGAGTTCTAAGCGCTCTTACATGCTGATTACGATTAGTCCTTAATGCTTATGCCGACCGGGGCACCAGCGATGAAGCTCATCACTATGGTCGAGGTCAGTGGTGCGGGTGAAGAAGACGAGCACAAGATTGCAAAGCTTTTGACCGTGAGTAATTGTTACTTGGACTCGAACAATGCCCTTCAATTCCATGCTAACTCACCAATTTCTTAGATTTCATACATAATTTCTCCGATCCTGGCATTTACTGTTGTCGGAAGTTTGAAGGCCAGTCAAGCCGCTATTGCTTGAACAACAAAATTGGTTATGCCGGCTCATTTTTTTCCTGCCGTCATTCGAAGGCATGTAATACCTTGTTGATATCATGATATTCCAATATGTAGTCAAGTTTTTAGGGACCATATTTTCTTTAAGTGGCCCTCCATTCGCTGAAATGACTATTCAACTTCTTGTCGGGGCCTCAAGAACAGAGGCTTCGTATGCTCGAGCACAACACTGATTGGGACATGATGTTGACTGGTAAGTATGAACTTACTCAAAACAACACTTCGACGAATGATGAGAGCTTTAAATACAGAGATTTTTATAACAGCCCCTCCTGCTCTCCATTCTGGGAATTTGTGCTTAGCTTTATTCTTGGCAATCCGAATCTGCATTTGCTATAGCGCTTGAAATGGCACCGAATACAAATTCTCTAGTGTACTTCGGTTGTACTGTTACGCTTTTTCACTGGCTTTTGCATTTTAAAACCCTTCGGCTTGAGGAGAAGCGGCGCACTAAGGGTATGCTGGTAACACAATTAGGGCTTTTAGTAACAAAAAGACCTCTTACTTTAGACCGAATTACTTATCTCTTAACTTTTGACTACTTGTAAAAATATGAATGCTAGAATTGCACCTTGACAAAGTGACTGCTAGGGCGATCCTTCGTATCCTGGTGCAGAAGCGGACATGGTATTCTCAAAATAGCACACCAACATCTGTGCGGTCATATCATGTTTATTCATCTGAGAATTAGGACGTTATCTGATGTCTGGAAATGAAATGTGTGCGTGGCCTTGATCCTCGGCACGTGCGATGATCTTTCGTTAGTACCCGAGCTATCAAGTCAGCAAGATTACTCCATCAGTGCCGGGAGTACAAGTCACCTAGAAGTCAGTCTCTTGGGCCTAACGCTACAGAATGAGTGAGCTTCAGCTTTTCCCACGGTTACTGGGACAATGTCTCCGGATCCATTCATTTTGTCATCCCATGTGGCACCAGGAAGACAGAGCAGTGCAGGAAGGCTTAATTTAATAATTTCACGGTCAAACTAATTTTTTACTGCTTGAACAAAATGGATTCATGTCTCTCATCTAAACCATGTTCGATTTCATCCCCTATTCCAGGTACTGCAAGATGAGAAATCATCAGCACTCGCTATCTTCCTACAAACAAATTTCCTTTCCTTTTCCGTAACAGTGAGAACACTCTCGCCCATCCGTCAATTTTTGCCCAAGAGTCCCTTCGATGATTCTGCTGCTTTCTTTTTTGACCCACTTCTGATGCGAACTTGCGATAGGAATACAGGCATCCTAAGACTCGTCTTCCGGCAGTTCTCGCCCGTCTCCGAGATTGTTGTCACAAGTGCAAACGATCATTTTGTGACACGTATCGCATCGGCCTTCCACAACAGGTGTACCGGCTCGATAGCGAGTCCAGAGATTGTAAGAAGTTCTGACGCTTCCCAGAATACTGGCGAGGGTAGAAAAGATCTGAAGACCAAGTTCGATTCCTGAGACAGCCATGGCAACTCGTTTGTTGTACGAAAGACTGGGCGTCGGTCTAGAGTGTGCTTGGAGTGTGATTTGAAGTTTTTGGTAGGTATCTGACGATGGTTGAATGTGTGGGATTGCGACTGGTGAGATGCAGTTTTGTTCTTGGTGTGCTGATGATGGATGTCTGATGAGGATGTGGGGGCTTGTTGTTGATTTTAGGAATTCAGAGATAATCCTCCTTCTAAATAGTACTTCTGACCATCTTGACCATCTCAATACACTCAACCGTCTTCAAAGCTACATCCTAAAAATCTTTGTCTTAAGCAAACAAATTGAAAAGAAGATCGGTAGGAGACATGACATAAAAGAATAACATGCAAGAAGCACTTCTTGCATACTTCTAGAATCTGTGGTTGATCAATGAAACGACAGCTTTTGATGAACTTCCGTTTGCTAGATACTACCTCAAAGATGTGCAAAGCGTCTTCGTTCACATCATCGATGCATGTTTTCAACTACATGAAATCAGTGTTGCTTCGACCAGAAATGCGGGAAGATGCCTAGGCACCTACCAATAGCAGATACATGCATAAGATGAGTCTTTCATTTCGTGCTGTTTGAATCCAGAATCAATCTTGCACACACATTCATAAAAGAAAGCACCCGCATAAAGCCCTGCAGCAATATGCAAACACGACGCACATGTCAAAGAATCCAAGCACAAACATTAAGCGAGTTGCGTTTACAATTACAGCTTCAAAGGGAACATGCAAACGGGAACGAACCCCTAAAGATACTTTCAGCATGGTAAAGACATGAGCGCGTTGACATTCAAAAAGCGTCTCTATACGGAATGCAAAAGAGACTCCCGTTTCCTCCATCAGAACTTGTTCTCAGTGTAACAAAGACGAAATCTATGTTCACAAAGGATTTCCCTATTATTCTCAAACGAATGATGGTATCCGTCATAGCCTTGCTGTTCAAAATACACCAAAGGTCTAAACTTCCAAAGCAATTGCACGCAGCCTGTAGGCGAGGTGACGCTGTTCTCATGATCGCCTCTGTCTAGTACCAAAGAATAAAGGAGCTGCGCATAATTTTCTACAGAATCACAAAGGAGCTAATTCTCAGAGGATTCGCACGTTGGACTAACTTCCTTGACATCTTTGAATGGCAGACTTTACGTTGGAGAATTTTACAAAAAAATCATTTCTTTAAGAGAGTCCTTGTCTTCCAATTGAAAATCCAAATATTAGTGTATCAACGGTAGTTTGGGTAGAAATCTCACATAGAATTAACGTCATCAATGATTTTCAATAATTGGCTTTACGATACCGCGAAACATCGAAGAAAGAGGGTGTATATTGGCATATTTCGTTTCAAGATAGCTTTTTATAAGTACATAAAATTCAGTATACTTGCTATATATAAAGGAGAATATGTGGTTTCTACTCTACTGTTGATTCAGTATTCGATTAATGTCGTTACGGAAGCGAGGTAAAAAGGGGATCGTGTTAAGCGAGGCGGAGCTCATGTTATATACCACCTTGAAAGAAGGGGAGTGTTCGAAACTTAGATAGGCATTTAACAACTATTTCGTTTCCCATCTCGTCTTCGTACCTGGTAAGTAGGAAAGATAATTACCTTCTGTTATAATCGGCTAGTAATACAGGTGTCTGAAATCATCCTCGCTTAGGCTATAATAGCCCCTTTTTGTCAATGCAGATTGCTTCATCAAAGTTATGTTCATCCACTTTCTCACCACAGCGAGAAAAAAGTCTACCTCCAATCCTTCAACACAGTCTCCCCCTCCTTCAAACCCACAATCTCCAAACTCCCCCTCCACAACAACTTTTGCTTCTCCCCATCCCGACTCTCCAAACTTGTCTCCCCCTTCCTCCCCCCATCCCAATAAACCGCCGCAACACCCCCCTTATACGCGCCCTCCCTCTCCAACCCCGTCTTCAACAAGTCACTCCCAGATTTATACGGCGTACGGAATGTCCCATTAGGACTCACAGCCGTAAACACCGGTCCCAACACCCTCCCCAGAATCCCAATCGCCACGCGCATAACTGGCGGACTATTCCGCATCAACGCCGTGTTAGCCATAGCGCCGGGATCGAGACAGCATATTTCGACGCCCGAAAGCTTGGGGTCGCTTAGGAGACGGCTTTGGAGTTCGTACCTTGCACAAATCAGCATGAAAGTTGGGATAAGAAGAGAGAAAACACACATGAACATCACCCCCCCCAACTTACTAGCCCCATACCGTCGCATCCCCGCTTTATACGCATCATCCTCATAACTCACGCCCCTCCGCCACGCCTCCACACTCTCAAACATAACCGTGTAATCCCTCCCGCTTTTCTTCGTGAGATCGTAGATGCCCATCTGTTGTGGTCGCGGATCGAGCGCGTTGTGCATGTAGGAGGAGACGAGGACGATGCGCCCGGTTGGATGCATGGATCCCAGGAGGAGCAGGACGAGGAGGAAGGGGGACAGGTAATTTATTTGGAAGGCGGCTTCGTGGGTGTCGGGGGTGAAGATTTGCGGGGTGAGGGTGCTGGAGTTGGCGTCTTGCATTGCGGCGTTGAGGAGGAGGCCGGTTATGGGGGCGAGAGTATGAGATTTGATTCGCGCGTTGAGGGAGGAGGCCTGGATGTGTTAGTGTATTATATTCTTTGGAATATATGATATTTTCGCGTGCATGTGTGTAAAAGTGTTCAAGTAACCACTCAACCCCATCCTCAACTCCTCACCACCATCCACAAAAGAAATGTCAAACTCACCACCTCCCTAACCTCCTTCAAATCCCCCAAATCCAGCGCTAAAACCTCATACGAATGTCCTTTTTGCGCTTTCGCATCAAGCAAACTCCTCAACGTCCCCGCCGAATCGAGACTCCGAACCGTGTATATCGCATGATGAGTTTCCGCGTATTTCGAAGCGAGGATATTCTGTACGCAACCGATACCTAACCCGCCGTTTGCGCCTGTGAGGAGGATTGTTGGTTTCGTTGAAGACATGATTCTATCTTAATAGAGCAGATACGGGAAGAAAGGAAATGGGGAGCGTGAGGTTTGTTGCATCTATATATACCCCCTCCACCCCCTTCATTCCTCATCCTCAACCCACTCCTCAAACTCCAAACGACCTACCCAATCACATCCCTCACGAGCAAATATCTTCCCATCCCGAAATCCAAAATGCATCCATCCATCACCTCCGGACGAACCCCAAGAACCGCGTACATCAACTGCATAGCCGACCGCTTAGCGATTGGCTGCAGCGCACAATCGGGATGATCATTGGCCCGTTCGTACGTGCGCGCACCCCAACTAAACAATAGGAGTGATGAATAAGCGCATTATTCGAGGAACGGGAGGATGCAGAAAGGTAAATTGGACGTCTTCTTGTTTGTCATATAGGGATAAGTCGAGGATAATAAATTAACCTACCCTAGATAATCTGCCTATCTTCCCCTAATAACTCAATAACTTAATTCCGACTTTCTATTTCAGAAGATATAAACCTTAAACCCTTCCTAAACGTTTAGCTCTTCTATAGTAAGTACTACAGCCCTCCTACCGATATATAATCGGTATATAGTTAAGTCGTAACTATAATTCCCGCTACGTCTTAAGGGCCCCCGGGGTGGTGACCTACGAGACTGTGCAAATAAGTATAAAATCTCCACTATTATCTATATAATTCTGTAGATTCCACCAATAGAAAGGCCAGATCTAGAGACAAATTATAACCAAAAAGGAAGCACTCTTGTGGCCGAAGTGTCCAGGGACCCCGGGGGGCCTTAAGACGCAGCGGGAGATAATAAATCAACCTACACTAAACAACCTACCTCTCCATCCCCAAATCACTTAATATCTCAACTCCCATTCACTATTCTAAAAAACATAAACCAAAAAACTCCCCGGACGATGTTCAAGCACTTACTCAAAGCGTAAAATTATGTTGGGACACGGGTCCAACCATGTGAGAAGCTTATTGAACTCGACAAAGAAAAACATCATTAGGATAATTAACTACGGCTCAAAACTCGCTACAAACACACCTCCAGTTTTCCTCCCACCAAAACCTCTCCCTCAACCCATCCACCCCACCTACCTCTCCACCAACCCCCCCTTCCCACCTCCTCACACAAACTTCCTCACCACATCCACCTTCTGACACGTCGGATTCTGCGGACTGTGGTTCCCCAACGTCCACGCAAGCGTCTGATACGGATACCCATAATACGTCTTGCAGACCTGCCACCTGAACAGCGGATCATTCGTATAATTCGGCAGCGGCTTCGAGTCATCCTGATAGCTTGGAACCGTCAGTCGATCGTTCACCCACGAGACCTGCGTGACCTCCGAGTTGCCCGGGAAGAACAGCGGGAGCGCGACGTTCGAGGCGGGGTTGTAGGAGAAGCGCATGGCGGACGAGACGGTGAGGCCGTCGTTGTAGGGGAGGGACCAGGCGAGGAGACCCGAGGTGGGCGTGGTTTCTTGGGTCGAGGTGTTGTAGGTGAAGGTTACGTAGTTTTCTGTTGATGGAGCTGTAACGCAGAGGCCTTCGATGGCGGCTCCTTCGTGACAGGCGCCTAGGTATTGGCCGTTTAGGGTGGCGTTTTTGGAGTGGATGACGAGGTAGAAGGGGGCGGATTGGTTTGACCAGTATGTATCTTGGGCGAGAGTGAGGGTAGTGAAGGCTGCGAGGCCTGTGAGGATTGATGTTCGCATGATAGTGCTATTTAGTGGAGTTGGTGGTGACAGGTGATTATTGATACTCAGAGAGTATATGTAATAGCTTTGTCGGTGGATGAGAGATGAAAGACTCGGATAGGGTTGAGAATGAAGTTGAAATGAAAAGTAATAGGAATTACCTGCCTTACATAGCTCCCAACTAAAAAGCTTAAATGGAAAGCACGATGATGATCTTCTGCAGAAGCCCGTGATGCCGTAGCACCTGACGTGAAATAGAACTTCACCCCTCACGATCGTAACTAATTATTGAAGCGAAAGTAACCTCGTATCGGACGATCTTAAGCAATACGAGGGAACTACATCATCTCACTCATCCAGCCACTGGTATTGATTTGGCCGTTAGATGCCGCCTTCGTATAGCAACATACAAAAAATGAGATGGCGGGAAAGTTGGGCAGAGTAATCCGGAATGGGATTATAAACCAAATAGATTAAAGAAACGAGAATCAAACCACGAGGAACTATCGAAACTCGTATTCTTATCAGAATAGATGTGCTGATGCTGGAGAGTCCGACGGTGAGGGGTCTTGGCTGTTATGTACCCCGCATAGGCCATCCGCCGACATTTTCTAATCTTTTCCAACATAAGCATTGCTGCGTCAAGGCTTGCGACGGCAGATGGCATGTCGAAAAATCACGCATATACGAGATGGCTGACGTTGGTGATGCTGATGTTGTTCCAACCGTACCTACCGTATCTCGACATTAGAGCTTGCTCGATCCTCGGACGGTGGTGCTGTATACCTCGACATGTCGGGTTTCCTTGCAATTCATCCACAGCACTGAACACCCGACGCCGAATTGAACCTGGCTGTGTTGCTTGATATGTCGCGTTCCCGTTCCCAAAATTTCAGATCCCTCGGGTCCATTAGGTATAATGTGAGGTAATGTTGCGGGTCAACACCGTGTACTCTCGTGCGCTCCAACCCACCAGCTCTGTACAACATACAGTTCTTCATCTGCCACCGGAGTCGAAATGATAGAAGTACTTCGGAAATGCGGCTGACTGTATACTTTCTCCCAATTTAGAACGTGGTAGTTTCGAGTCCAGTAACGGTTTCTCCAGCATTGTATGATCTAAACCACCACACACTTGTCGCATGAGCATGGCTGTGCACTTGGGTATGTGCCATCGATCGCATGAGCATACTTGTGTCCTCCAATCTCGACCGCCATGTCCCAAGTTGCGCTCTCCTCTCCAACGTGTAACAACAACCTCAGGTCGTGCCAAAATCGATGGAATCCGATATCCAACAACTCGCGCGTCGATTACACAAATCAAATGTCCTTGACTCGTCCTACCGTCCAGCCGAACTGACAACTCAAATGCCACAGTCTCGTCACCTTGGCGCAACTGCTACGCGCAGCATTTCTGTATTCGAGGATTCGAGTTCGAGATGATCATTATCCAGGCCATCGAGTGCGACGCAAGAGCGGGCCCAGAATTCCCTTCCATAACGCTTCGAAGTCCAGACATTCTCACTATACCAAGCGCAGAGCTCGATCAGTCGCGACTGTGTAATCGAGTGTATCCGCGGAATTGAGCGACGTGAAGGAACAGTGATCGATTTCGTGCTGGGAAAGAACGCGTCGCGGAGAAATATTCTTCCTTCCGCGTCAAATTTGGGACCGAGGTCTTTCTCCCCCTTCAAAAGGTGTCAGGCTTCGAGAGAGTCGATATGACCTCGGGAGTGTACAAGTGTAGAATAACGTCAAAATTTACAATCCCAATACAGACCACTACATCCGCTCACGAAAGGGATTTCTTCTACGCAAACGCGATCCCGGATCGTGAGACGCCAGACCAGAGCCCCCTCGAATCATCACAGCACGCAGCTGCTCTTATTGCGCGCTTGCTGGGAAACATGCTCGCTCAGCACAGTCTGACGATAGGCCGTCCCGAAATTAAGGGAGGTGGTTAAACACTCTACTACTACCTGCGCTAGATCAGCTCCCCGGTCTAAGAAGGACAAGTCTCTCCTCATTATAGCTCCTCTATCGCTAAAGGGAATTTGACTTTAGTCGGGGTTTCTAGATCTTAGGAACTACGCTGAATACATATCTACATAGTTATTATAATGCTTACTATAGGCCTTGTATAACCTTCACCCGACTTCTATTATACTACGCTTACTGGGAGTTCTACTACAACCCTCTCCCTCCGTACTACGCTCTCCCTACACAAGATATAGAGCTCTATTGCCAAATAATCGATATTTGCCATCTCTGTCAGAAAACTAATGACTGGTTAATTGGTATTGAACGAAGGATCGTCGCCGTAATTCGTTCGTAGAAGCGGTTTCGAAGAAGTTTATCAGCTATTGTGTTGTAGAACTACGCGACACTTCGCTATCTAAATCCCGAGTAGTGAAAGAAAAAAGAAGGAATGAAAGAGGGTATTTTGAAAAGTTCCTCCTCTCCTTATTGTTACTTTGTCATTCATATTACCGCTCTGGTCTTCCTATTTTAATCTCATTGCTATCTACATTATCTACTCCCAAACCTCCAACATCCCTCACTAACACAACTTCAGTTCGGAGTAAGCTTCAAAAGCCTACCATTTGCACCATCCTCAATCACCCAAATGGCACCGTCCTTAGCCTCTCGAATCCCACGCATACGCTTACCCATCGAGATACGCTGCGCTTCCTTCGCCGTATCCCCAGTAATAGCCACACGCACAAGACCCTGCGAGCTCAGCCCGGTAATAATAGCATTCCCCTTCCAGCTCGGAAAAAGATCGCCCTTATAGATGATCAAGCCCGCCGGGGAGATGACCGGCACCCAGAACGCTTTTGGAGCCGCGAAATCCGGGCGCTTACTATGCGCGGGAATCGCAGTACCGTTATAATGTTTCCCCTCCGACACAAGCGGCCATCCATAATTGGCACCGGACTGAATCAAATTAAGCTCATCCCCACCCATGGGTCCCATCTCGACCTCCCACAGCCGTCCTTGCGCATCTAAATCAATACCCAGCGGATTGCGATGGCCCAGCGACCATACCTGCGCCTGAACCGCGCCCTGGCTGGCAAACGGGTTCCCGGCAAACGCAGTCCCGTTATCGTATAACCTCACCATCTTCCCCAGATTCCCACCCATCGCCTGCGCAGGGAACATCTGGTTGATTTCGCCCGACGCAATCCACAGCGCGCCGTCCGCCCCGAACAGCAGTCGACATGCGAATTGCAGCCCCCCTGTCGCCCGCTGCGAGTGCCGCCAGATGACCTCGAGCCCAGACAGCGCGCCGCCGCCGTTGGCATCGAGCGTGAGTTTGGCCCGCGCGACGGCGCCGCCTGCACCGCCGCTGCCGCTCTCGGCGTAGCTGATGTAGATGAGGCTGTTCGAGGCGTATTGCGGGTGTAAGGCGACGTCGTGGAGACCGCCCTGGCCGGCGTAGGCGACGGCGGGGACGCCGGTGATGGTGCCGGTGGATTTCTTGGTCGGGTCGACGAGACGTAGGTTACCGCGGCGCTCGGTGACGAGAATGCGGTTGTCGGGGAGGAAGGCGATGGCCCATGGCTCGGCGTGGGTGGTTATGGGTGTGGATTTGAAGGGCTGCTGGCGGGTGTGTAGTTGTTGGGATGGGATGGCGAAAGTACCGGGTACTAATGCTAGAGCGTAGATGAGAGACAGTGTGAGATGTAGCATTTTTAGGGCGCGTTTGCTGTTTCAATGTATTATATTTCTTGACGATTGAGGGTTAAGTGTTTGTATTATATGGATATTCCACGCTGTCTGTTCCTCTAGGGTAGGTAGGTATTTAGGAACTCGAGTAACCTCTTATCCAATTTCAGCCTACGTTAATGACGTAGTATATATACTGTTCATTTGGTTAAATTCCTATACTCTCATGTTTAAATGCGTCTCCTGTTGACGGTAATGAGATAGCATTCCTGACAGCCGTTACGCGCTTCGACGATCGATAGTGCCAAGTAACTGCCAATTCTACCCCTCTCACACAAGCCCGCAATTGACACAACCTAAGCAACAGAAATCGGCAGATAAAATCCCCTCCAAAAGAACCTCTTCTACAATACATAAAAAACCAACGACTAAACATCTCCCCTACAGAAATAAAATTAGCAAGAACTTAAAAACGAAGCTCCCACATACCCAAAAGGAAAGCCTCATCTCATAAACCCTTTCGTTCTAAATAGCAATCGTCAAGTTCCAGTCGTCCTTCCACCTTCATGGTCTCGTGTACCCTCAGGTTGCTTGGCCGCCTTCGGCACTTGAGTTTTGGTAGGATGGCAGTTCTTGGCGACCGGTAGGAACTTGAAACAGAAAATACTGTTATGACTGCGATTAGATTAGGCGTATTATAGTTAAGATGGGTAAAACTGCGGGATGGGATTTAAGCGATAGAGGAATACTTCGGGCAGATATAACTACAGGGAGGGCTGTGAGCTGTGAGCAAATGCTGTTTGTGAGTGTTGAGAGGACATAGCGCGAGGATAAGAATGTGTATGATATATATGAATGGGGGCTAGAACATTGCAAGATGTATTGGCGGTTTGGAAGGAAATGGGAGTGGGAAATTTGGAGAGGATGAATTAAAAGATGATTCGTAACGAAGAAGAGAGGTTGGGGAGATAATAATCTAAGAGAAATACTTCCGATGACAGGAACACGAAGCTTTGCTTATTATGGTTCCTCTATTCATACACCGCTGAAAATCGGAAACCCATAACCCATTAAAATCATCTAATTCATACCTCATAACCACAACTAACAAACCTACTCACCCCTCCTCCTCTTCCCCTCCTCCCACAACTCATCATACTTATCCCCTCCCCTCCCCCTCCGACTCCTCTCCCTCTCCCTCCTCGATTCCCCACCACCCTCCCCCCTCCTCCTCCGTCCCTCCTCCCAAATATCATCATACTTATCCCTCTTCCCGCCACCCCTCTCACTCCTACTCCTCCCCTTACCCTTCCCATCCTCCCTCTTCTTCCCCGCATGTCTCCCCAGCCCACCCCCCAACAACGCACCCCCCACCGTGCCTAACCCCGGCACAATCAAATCACCCAACGCCGCACCCCCTGCCGCGCCCCAGAATGTGCCATTCCGCGCTTTCGACCCTGTTTTCTTCTGATGCTGCCCGCGTGCTTTTTCGGCGTAGTATCCGCGTTCGCGGGAGCGGGAGCGCGAGGATGATGTTGAGGGGGAGCGGGAGTGTCGGTGGTGATGGTGGTGGTGGTCGTCGGGGGGAGGTTCGGAGTAGGAGCGGCTGGGGCGGAGGATGGATTGGGGTTGTTGGGGTTGAGGTTGGTGGACGAGTTGGGTTGTTTGGGGGTTTTGTTGGTTGTAGAGGTATTGAGGAGCTGGGTGTTGAGGTTGCTGGTATGGTGGTTGTTGCTGTGCTTGTGGATATGGGGGTTGGGGCGGGTATTGATGTTGATACTGCGACTGTGGAGGTTGTGCGTGGGGTTGAGGATGGTGATATCCTTGCAGATGCTGATTATTATCGTATGACTGACCGTATGGGTTGGCAGATTGCTGTTTATTATCATCCCTCCATCCATACTCCATCTCCGGTGCAGGAGACGGTGTGAAATGCACCCTGTGATGCTCAACGTGCGAGTTCGGGTGATAGTATTCTTGAGCCGCCATATTGAGGATATACTTTTCAATGTAAAGATAATAGAACCGAATCACGATAACGCTCTAAGAAGTAGTCAAAGCCTTACCCGCATAGCCGTGTCATTCGTGAAACGCCAATGGTTGAACGTCATCCTGCATCGAATGTTCTTGGGGAGCTCGGCACTAGGAAGGTAATCGCCATTGAATACCCTGATGATCAGACGTGAAAAAGCTTATAATCCCACTTATATTGGAAGCCAAGCGCTGAGTGTGAAGATGTTCCTTGTTGGGAGAAGCAGAAGGTCTTGTGGTGTGGTTGCATTTGGATTATGGATGACTTCACGAAGTCCCACAATTAAAGCAGACTAGTCCCGTTTAGAAATGCACTACATACTTCGAAGTGAGTAGAATCCTCGAATATACGACATCGTTAATAGAAGTTATCTTCTTAAGGTCAATGCCTGTGTGCCGAGAGACGTACGAAGACAAAAACTGAGATGTTACGACAATCTACTAACAGATTAACTTTTTGGTTTATTTTTATTGCAATTAAATTATCTACCTCCTTTGAATGCTTCTAACCTATCAATTTGCCAATTGTCACCGCGTCGCCGCCGCCTCCTTAAGTTTATAAAGTGTAGTAAAACGAGTTCCTAGGCACTATAGTAGAGGTACATGATAGGACGTATTCGGCGACTTATTAGTTACTGTAAGGTGTAGACTACACCTTATAGCCTATTTCGATGTAAGAATATGACATGCGCCGTGACATGAAAAGCCTCCTTTTACACTATATTATAATATATTAACTTACTACATCACCAGTAAGCCTTTTCACTCTCCAAGCTTTTAGAACGATTGAATGTGGATATCCAGGTTTTTATTATAAACAGCTTTTATTCGATTTGTAGCAGCCAGGGCGCGGCATATTATACGACGTCGCTTAGAGATTCAATTGTATCTTATAAAAATAAAACTATTGCTATGCGTAGCGGATCTCGCCAGAAATCCCTAATTCCCTACATAATCCATCCTCCAAACTCCAAAATAAAATCCTGACGAACGTGCGTGCTATATGCTGACAACACCTATGTAAGGCAGGTTCTTATTCGCTTCAATCCCAAACTCTGCTAGTTGAAATCCCCTACAGAGAAAGGAAAGTGCCCAATCTCCGACGCTCCTCATCACTCAACGAATTGAAAACACATCTTCAACTGACGAAAATGCACCGAAAGCTCTCCCATACATGTATCCATCAACGTAGGCATCTCCTACAAAACTCCAATCCTCCGCTGCACCTTTCCTCAGCACAACGGGCACATTGCATCCGTGAAGCACAACAATTCTATCCCCTGGTAAGGCATTGCAAGGAACCAGTCCCTCTATTCGCGTTTCATACTGCCACGATTGCCTCATTGTAGCGAGTTTCCGATTTAAACACATCATATTCATGTGCGTTCGAAACTTCATGACGTCTTTCTTCGAGCTCTTCTTCGCCTGCTTCGGTGTCTGGGCAAATAGATCAACTGGGTACGCAGTCTCCGAGCCTAGCACGTGTTGAGAGTAGATCTGGCGGAAACAATCGAACGAGAAAGGTTGTGAGTCGCTGTGCCATTCCGCAATCAAAGTGTCCCAGTTGCGAACACGTTTGAGCCATTCGATCAAAGTGGGCTCCGATGCGTCATATGTAGTGCTCACGCTCTCGATAGTGGCCAGGTATGTTCCTCCTGCTTTCAGCCTAGAAAGATCTTTGGAGAATTTCACATCGGGAGTTGATGTGTTTAAAGCGTTGTGTGGTGCTCTAGCTAAGCAGAAGTATATCCATGGGGAACTCCAGTCTGGCGCCCAGGATGGCAAGCCACTCCGCGAGGTTGCAGATGGTTGGCTGGCACAGATGATAGCAAGATTTTTGCGTTTTACTACTATCTCTCTTGTAAGTCTCTTGTAAACCTCGCTAATCGACTTCGAGTAGTCGGGCAAGAACTTGCTTTTTGACATGTCTGACGCAAGACCGAGTAAGGCGTATACGTTGTCCCTGGGATCTGATGCTTTAAGACCACGATGTTGA
This sequence comes from Glarea lozoyensis ATCC 20868, assembly GCF_000409485.1. Lineage (NCBI taxonomy): Eukaryota > Fungi > Ascomycota > Leotiomycetes > Helotiales > Helotiaceae > Glarea > Glarea lozoyensis. The sequence goes on from NW_007360995.1 coordinate 183,488, forward strand.
AGTAACAGATCGCTCATTTTCTGCGAGGAACTGCGAGCAAATTGCTGCCGAGAGAAACTCCTTTGAAGTGATTGTTGATATCCAGTACTTTCATCTGGTGATACCTGTAAGATGGGCTTGCTGCGTTGGATTCCTTCCACAAAGGCCATAAAGGTATTCCATGGAACTTCGGAATAACCGCACATGATTGTGACGTCGGGGTTAAGGACCACTTCTTGAAGCGTCCAGACCCGCGACCACCATGTTCGACTGAGAAGATCATTAAAGCCTTTAAGTAGTTGGACTCGACGACTTTGGGCTATGTCTTCTCTGCTGTTCATTCCATCACTATCAAAGTCGACTAAAGGCTCTGGACAACCGTCCATGATAGTTCTGGCAGTCTTCACTAGGTGTTTCCTGTCCTTCTCACCACCTTCCTGGTGGCTAGAAACCCAGGAAATAGTATGGCAAGCCTCAGTACAATCCTCTCCAAGCCAAACCACCACCCTTACGGCAGTTTGGTATATATTCCGCATAATAGAGACTTGCTGTGTCTTTTCAAGCGGGGATGATTGATTTATACATATTGCATCAATCCACAAGATTCTTTCCACGTCCGCCCGACGAAGATGTCGTAGAGCAAGGTATAGATTTGGCGTAATAAGAAACAAATCACCATTAAGAGTGATATGGTGCGAAGCAATCGAATTGCCCCATGTATATGATAGGGCTTCGTAGGAGAAGGTGTTACCCCCGCGGGAGTCTTCGACTAAGGTACAGTCGAGCGGTGCGTCCCCGGTTCCTGGGCTAAGGAGGAGAAGTCGGAAGGAATTACTGTCTTCGAGCGGCTCGTATTCGAACATTCCCAAATCAACTTCGCCCTTCTTGTTCATTTTCACAAAGTTTTCGAAGAATAGAAGAGAAAGCACGGCCTACGTGCCAGTAGCGAGAGAGGATAAGTTGATCAACTCGTAAAGTAGCCGAGCCTTAACGAATGGAGCTGAAATAGGTAGACATCAGATCAGCAGCGATAACATAGCCTTAGGCACCAACATCAGACCGAATCGGAATCCTACCTTACGCCACACACATGATTAGACCAAAAGAATAGTGGCTGAGTAAAATATAGCGAGAACGGATTTGTACCAAGTACAAAATATGGACTTACATAAACTAATGAAGTGTTTACTCCGCTCTAGCTCTACTCTAAGCGGCCAAAACTATAATATAGATTGAGGCTTTTGTACAGTGAGAATAGTGCAGATCTAGTGGAATCAGAACATAACTAGCAAGAGTTAAACAACTATTATTTTGGGCAATGGAACCAATCAAGTACGATTTAAAGCTAGTGAGCAGTCAATCCCAGAAAAACAATAATCTAGATAAACAAGCTCCTAAAACCAAACATCCAGGCCCAAATCACAACACGCAGAATGATATTCCGTAAAAACAAATGACGTTGTCCAATTGGCATAAGAAAAACGCTCTTCCCAACAGGCAATAGCCCAAAATTACGACAAAAGCAAGAAAAGTACGTCCATTCAATCGATTTCAGACACGCAATTGAGATTGATGATAAAGAGTACACGTAACGCGGAGCAACCTCAGACGAAATAGCAAAAAGAGACACTATATGACGTTTCAATCAATGTCAAACACGCAGTTTAAGATGACACGACCGGTAATACTTCCTCGATTGGCGAAGAAGTGTTGGAAGCAGAAGCCGGGGTGCTTGATCCGATGGATGTTGTCGACACCTTTACGTCGCTTCCTTTGAACGTCACGGTCTGGGCCAGAATGGTTTCGTGGCTGGAAATAGCCTGGAGGTCTGGAAATAGCCTGGAGGTCCTGTGGCTCCGTTGCCGGATTTACAGTTGAGGTGACTGCTCCCTTGTTTGAGGTGTCAATTAATGTTGGTGTGTTGAGCTGGAGAGTTGGATGTTAGTATTGATAAGAAATCTTATGTTGGAGGAAAACGAGTAATCAGGGAGCATTTTCTTACCACGACCTCTTCAACCGCTTCAGCAACAACAATCGAACCAGCTCTCACCAACCCATCCCCTTGCTCCCCCTCCACCTCCCCGCCAACCCCAAGCCTCGCAACATCAACCAACTTACTCTTCCCTAAAATCCTCTCCCCAAGCGCCCTCACACTACTCGAAGTCAACAACTCCAGCACCTGCAAACTCGCCTCCAGCTCCCTCGTAATCCAATTGCGAATCTCAATCGCAACAAGCGAATCAATTCCGTACACCACGATCGGCTTGGATGGATCCATCTCCTCTCTTGGAACCATTAGCACGGCTGAAACTTTCGTGAGGAGTGCTTCGACGACGGTTTCTAGGGCTTGGTCGTGGGATTGAGCGGATTTTAAGGAGGAGGAGAGAGAGATGGTTTTGGGTGAGGAGGAGGATTGTTGGGCTTGTGCTAGGAGGGCTGAGGTTTTGAGGTGGGTGAATTTGGCGTCGTCGACCCAGAAGAGATCGTCTATTTGGGAACCGATTTTTAGTCCGGTGATGCAGTGGTTGTTGCAGTTAGCTTCCATGCGTCCTGTGATAGCAGCTGCGATTAGAGCGAGAACTTCACTCTCCGCGATAGTCTCACTGCCGAGGTTCTCAGCGACTTGTGCTTGCTTCGCGGCATTCTCAGCGAGATAGCCAATATCGCTTACGGCGGTGAGATCGATGCTAGAAGCTGGAAGACCTAGGTTATTCCGATATTGGACGAATGAGTTGAGGAACGTATTTGCAGCCGCGTAAGCAGCTTGGCCACGATTGCCGACTGCACCAGCGGCAGACGAAAGGGCGATAAAGAAGTCGAGAGGGATCTCGAGTAGAGCATTGTGGAAGTTCCAAGCTCCTGTGACTTTAGGTTTAACTACCTCGTCCCATTGCGAGAAGGTCATCTTTTCGAACAGAACATCGTCGAGAACCATCGCTCCATGGATGACGCCGCGAATGGGTGGATGTGAAGAGAGATCCTCTGATACAAGCTTGTCGACTTGTGCTTTATCGCTGACGTCGCAAGGGAAAACGGTGATCGTCGCACCGAGAGTGGTAGCTTCATCCACCAGTTCTGCGACCTTACCTGTACCTTTACCACTGCGTGACAAAAGGACGATATTTCGAGCTCCTTTCCGCATCGCCCATCTGCTCATGCTGCGACCGAGGCCACCAGTACCACCAATTATAACGTACGTTGCGTCCGCTTTAAGTAAGTCATTGGGTATTTTTGAAGGAGTTGCCTATCCGTGTTAGACTCGACTATTATCCTGATTTGGAAAACACTTACCGGAACTTGATCATCCTTCCCAGGAACGACAACAATCTTACCCATAGTCTTACCTCCTTGCAACGTCCGGAAAGCCGACTCAACTTCAGAAATAGGGAAAACAGTAATTGGCGAGATCGGTTTCACATGTCCCTTCTCCATCAAATCAAAGACATCCGAAAGAAGCCTCTTCATGATTTTCGGCCGTTCCGCCGCAGCAACTGTCAAGTCTACACTCGCAAACATGGCATTATGTTCAAATCTCGCCATCTCGAGACGAGAATTACCAACAATATCGCGCTTTCCGATCTCGATGAAACGTCCGAAATGTGCCAAACTGTCCCAGGTTTCGCGTAGTGCATCACCTGCGAGAGAGTTGAGAACGAGGTCAACGCCTTGCCCTTTTGTTGCACATTTAATGCATTTAGCGAAAGACGTGTCTCGGCTGTAGAAGATGTGATCTTCTGGAATACCGTATTGGGTCATCAAGAACTTTTTCTTACCAACGCTACCGACTGTGGCAAAGATCTCAGCGCCCGCCATTTTGCAGAACATGATAGCGGCTTGACCAACTCCTCCTGCTGCTGCATGAATGAGGACGGTCTCATCTTTGACAAGACGACCGAGGTCAAAAAGAGAATAGTATGCCGTGCAAAAGATAACTGGAATCGTTGATGCATCCTCGAAAGTCATGGTATCAGCAATCTTGTGTACACTCGTACCGAGACACCTGGTATATGTAGAATATGCACCCTCACTCATAGCGCAAACTCGATCTCCAACGACAAGATTCATGACTTCACTGCCAACAGCACTGATTATGCCAGAACATTCCACGCCGATATACTTGCTCGATAGCTGCCCCATAGATATCATAATGTCCTTAAAGTTCATACTCGTAGCTTTGACTTCAATCTCCACTTCGTAATCTGGAAGTGGTGAGCCAACTGCGAGATCATCGACGAAATACAGTGTATCTAGAGCACCAGGCGTTTCGATAGCAATTTTTAGTGCCCTTCCCGGTTGAGTAAATGATTGCATGTCTGGAGCAGATGATGTGTGGGTTTCTTGATGAACAAATTTGTTCATATCTGCATCGTCGACGATGCGAGGGACGAAAAGCTCGCCATCTCGTTCCTGGTATTCCATATCGAGTCCAATTAGCGAAGCACCGGAGGAAAATGTTTTCTCAAACACCTCGACTATCTTCTCAGCAACCAGAGTGCTTGAAGGCTGTAACGAAGTCCCAAAATCCAGGGTTACAAATTTGAGAAGTGTCTCCGATCGGATGCTGCGAGCCATGCCAACCACCATCTCGGCATTTGGATTTTGAGATGCAGTGTATGCGCCCTTGACGGCCCAAATTATACCAGCGGCAGAAGCTATCATTTTCTGCACGCGTCCAAAGTTCTCCGAATTCATGTTAGACAAGATAGGCTTTTCGAGCTCTGATAGCACGATGCATATCTTGCCTTCTGTTGCCACTGTAGAAAGTGATCCAATTGTTGGAGTCTTACCCGTGAGCTGGAAGAGTGGCTCTCGAACACTGAATAACAGATCTTGTTGAGTTTCCTCGTCGCAAATGATCGCAACTTCAGGATAAACTGTAGACATTTCTGAGCTCGCATGCTCTGTTTTGCCATTTTCAAGTGCCCTCTCCACCACAGGAGATTGAACAGGCTCCCATTCTAACTTGTAGCAGAGTTCGCGATTCACAATCGCCCCAGCATCATTCGAACCGTCAAACACAGGAGTCATCACCAAACCTTCCATGGTGATCAGTGCCTCTTCGCCACCCATTGATGTTGCGAAAAGATCAAGCTTCGTAGGAGCAGGGTGCTCAGGTGTAGGTTTCCCAGTCCCATACACTCTCATACGATCCCCAGCTTCTGTAGCAAATCCTCGAGATATCTTGATATTTTGTACAAACGAAGGCATGTAAAGAACACCGAGACCGCCACGTCCTGCGCCAAATATTGGCCAGACGATCTGAATGAACTGGTCTAGGAATGCGGGATGGATTATGATCTCGGATTCGAATCCATGTGGCAGCGCAGCCGCGGTATTTGGTACGATGAGATCGGCAACTGCGTGATTGTCGCTGGCTCGGCAGTTTTCAAGGCCTTGGAAAGTTTCTCCGTATCCAGCACCAGCAGCTGTCAGTGTTTCGTACATATCTGAAGGTTTTACATCTGTAGTCGAAGCTATCGAGATACATGACATGCGCTTCAAAATCTCAGATTTGGTTTGCGCAAGCTGCTGGGCGCCGTTCACCGGATTGCTTTCAGTAGCTCTTTTCGCGGAAACAAGTCCACGACAATGTTCTGTCCAACTCCGATCTTGCGCCCACGAGAAAATGCGAAATTCATCCCATGTGTCTGACGATGAGCGAGTCCCCTCCGCATGAGCCCGTAGGGTGATGTTGACCTCCACATCAGCGCCTTCATGAATGACTAATGGACGGCTGACGGTAAATTCTCGTATTTCATAGTTTTCGAAAGCGAAGTTCCGCATTGTTGCCCGTTGGCTTGCTGCTTCGATTGCCATTGCAATATAACCAGCCATTGGATACACAGTCATGGACTGCATCTTATGATGTCTAACCCACGGCTGATCGTCTGCTCTGATTATATTCCGCCATGTAGGTTCCAGCGCGTTTGAATAGCTTGCAAGGGTCCCCACGATATCGTTCCTGGGAAATGGCCGGTCAACATGGCTCTGAGCGATCCTGGACTCATGCCAGTATTTCTTCGAATGGTTCCAAGAATATTTGGGCAGATTAGTTAGCAGTACTGGAGCCTTGACACCCGGAAATGGGAAGTTAACAGCGCCGAGATCGACCGGTGCGCCATGCGTGAAGAGTGTTGCCACGGCCTCCAGTGTTGTATCTACCGCATTTTTGTTTCTTTGCAGAACAGCGCCATAGGGAAGCTTTGTTGCATTTCCTCCGATGGATTTAAGTATTTGTTTCACTGGTCCTTCCAAGGCAGCATGTGGACCGATCTCTAGGATGAAATCAACACCGAGAGTAGAGTTTTCATCAGCCCGGCACATGCTTTGTACTGATTCGGCAAATCTGACGGTGGAGGTAAGATTCTTAACCCAGTATTCAGGTCCCAATTCAGAGGTGTTGACTTCGCGACCAAGTAGTGACGAATGAAATGTCGCTTCTGTCCCACCTGTAGGGTCGACTTCTTTAATGGTATTGTAATATTGCTCTGCCACCAATTGCATATGATGGGAGTGATATGCGGTGTCAACCCGCAGTTTTCGATTGAACATTTGCTTCTTCTCGGCCATTTCCTGTAATTCGGTAATCGCTTCTTCGTCACCAGATGCTGTAATACTAGAGGGACTGTTAATACATGCCACTGCGACTCGGCCAGTTTTCAGCATCTTGAGCATAGGTCGTATTTCTTCTGCGGAAGCTCCAATCGCCACCATGGCACCTTTCAGAGCAGGAAACTGCTTTTTGAGATCCACAATCGATTGTCCTCTGAAGTAAGCAATCTCAATGCAAGCTTCAAGTGAAAGTGATCCGGCTGCATAAGCTGCACCGGTCTCGCCGCTCTGTCGCAGTCGTCAGTAGAAAAGCAATATTTCTGAAGGTTTTATCTTACCGAATGCCCGGCAACAGCTGCAGGTCTAATGCCCCATGATTCGAGCAAGTCTGTCAAAGCTAGCTGCACAGCCGTACAAGCTGGCTGACTAATTTCAGCATCGGATACTCTTGAGGACTGAGCATCTTTCGACAGTTCATCTGGTCACATGTCAGTAAGAGCTTGCCAGTAAAAATGCACTCTTAGAGCAAGTGTACCAAGAAGGGAGAATCTAGCGCCCAAGTTGGACAGATGATGGTCAATTCGTTCCATCGTAGTCGCAAAGACCGGATAAGCATCAAGCAGTTCATGACCCATAGCATGCCACTGTGCTCCTTGGCCTGTAAAAACATATCCTATCCTTGGCTCGGCCAGCGAACGGAACTGAGTCGCACTACCTCTAGATAACACAGGGATCAATTCTGCAGATGATCTAGCAGGGACGGCAATTTTGTATGCAAGCACAGAGCGTCGCTGTCCAAGGGTATACGCCAAATTTGGTAACAATGAATTCTGAAAGACCTCCGGACGTTGCTCTAAATAAACCGTAAGCGCATTCATCTGCTTCGCTAGGGCCGCTCTATCGTTCGCTGACAGTACAAAAATACGTTTCGCGGGTGCTTTTGTGCCCGTAGCCAGAGAAGTATTAACTCCTGCGATATTTGGCTTCGGCAAGGCAGGTGGACGACCTAGGATCGCGTGTGCGTTGCCACCACCAAATCCGAAGTTATTGATACTTGATGTTCGTCAGTTAATTCCTTGGACGTTTTGGTTATCTTTACCTTGCATATTTCTTTCCTCGCGGCCAAGGACGTTGAGAAGTAGGTACTTTCATTCCCCACTCATCAAGTGGAATTTTCGCATTAGGTTTCTCGAATCCACAATTTGGTAGGATAAACCCCTTTTCCAGCAGGAGAGCTGTCTTGATGACTGAAACGATACCGGAAGCCCCTTCAAGGTGCCCGATATTTGATTTCACCGAGCCTACGAAAAGTGGCTGCTTCTTCGAACGTCCCTCTCCAAAAACCTCGTGTATTGCTGTAGCTTCGATCGGGTCGCCGATTTTGGTCCCAGTTCCGTGTGCTTCGACTGTTTAAAGGTTAATATTGAATTATTCAATACATGAAAACAGCTTACTCACCATAACCAACCTCAGTTGGGTCCAGCCCGGCTTTTCGGTAGGTAGCTTTCATGAGTGCGACCTGTGCCTCTCCACTTGGCATCGTAATTCCCTTCGTTCTACCATCTTGATTGATCCCGGTTCCATGGATTAATGCTCGGATTGAGTCTCCTGCCTTGATCGCTTCGTCCAAAGGTTTCAAGATAACGCAGCCAGCTCCTTCACCTCTACCGAAACCACTTCCGCGGTGATCAAAGGCGTACGATTTACCTTCGTCTGAGAATAGGCTACAGAAGTTAGCAAAGAATCGTGAGCTTCGAGGCATATATCATTACCCTTGCATGGACATGATGATGAAATAGTCAGGTAGTAGATTTAGGTGGCAACTTGCAACTATTGCCTGGCTAGACTCGCCGCTCTGGAGACTTTGGAAAGCCAAGTGCAATGCTGTCAAACTAGATGAGCATGCTGTGTCGCATGTGAAAGATGGTCCCGTCAACCCAAAATAATACGAGAGTCGATTAGCAAGTAGTGACTGGGCACATCCCGTCGCTTGATACATGGGCGCAGTATCTGTATCTCTACAATTGCGCAGTTCGTAATCGGCAAAGGACCCGCCCACATATACGCCAACATTTTTTCCATCAATGCTCTTCTTTTGTATCCCACTGTTTTCTAGAGCTTCATATGTACATTCAAGTAGCAGACGTTGTTGCGGGTCCAAAGAGATGGCCTCTTTCTCTGTGAGATTGAAGAAAGGTGCATCGAACAGACCAACATCTTCAGTCAAGAAGTGTGCTCCTTTTGGATTATAACAACCCGGCTTATCTGGATTTGGGTGGTGAAAAGCTTCGTGGTTAAATCTCTCCTTCGGAATTGGAGACCAGCCACTCCTCGCTCGGGAGCACAGTTCCCAGAATTCATCAGGACTTTTCACATCCCCAGGTAAACGACAGCCCATTCCAATGATAGCGATTGGTACGGGCACATCTTTGCCGTTTGTGTTGAGAGAAGTTGAAGGGCAACCATTAGCTAAGGGGTTTTGAAGACGGGTGTTGGCTGTAATTCCACAACCATTTCCATTCGTGTTGGCATCATTTCCAGATGCCACTCCTTTTCCATGCCCATTCAATAGAGCGGGAGGCATGGTCTGCCCACCTGCATGACCATTCTCAGCAGGGCCAACCGAGACGGCGGAAGGAGCCATGCTTAATCTTTGAATTGTAATTCCTCTGATTGATACCTGTTGGGTTCTCTTAACGCACACCTGTCCAGCATTTAGCAGAAGAAAATTATGAAAATGCTGGAATATTCATACCTCTCGACAGGAGTGCGGAGGATGTCGTCTGATTTATTGCTGATAATTGGGATACCACATCCTGGAGAGTTGGTGCACTTAAACAAGGAAGAATCGATGGCGTTGAACGGCGCCCGTCACTGGATATGGCAGCCGTCTAGACTAGTTTGCAGGGTCCTTCTGTAACAGTGACCAGCTTCCAGATAAGACGGATCCTGCAATAATGAGAGACACCAGATTCCGAGTGAGATTTTGGTCGTCAGAGCGCCAAGGTGACGATAACACGCCGAGAAATCTCTAGTGGAAGACTGCATCAGCGACTTCAGCTTATCTGCTGTTTGCAACAGCAGGGGAGGCATTGCACTTCTTTGGAAAGCAGCAAAACCGTGCCAGGATTTTGATACTATGTTATTGTAGGGGTCCACGCAATCGGAGGGTCCCACGATCAGCCTCCTAGGGCAGTTTCCTAGTCTCTAACAGAATAGCTCTATCGCGAGGGGAAGGTCCCGCACCCGAAGAGGAAGATCTAGCGTCGGTTATTAAACGCACGTAGAACCTTGCTAATCTTGGATCCAGTCGTGAGGATCAGCCCACATATTGATTGCTTAAGCAATGCTTAGCGCAGGAGTATTGCGCTTCTCGAGACGCTATACTACCTCTTTTCCGCTATAGACTTCCTCATGGTTTACCCCCATGCATAGTCTCCTGGTCCACTCACCAGTATCAATTTGAGATCATAATGCAAGCAATTTGGTTTGGTTGTGAAGAGCTGCTTCGCAGTCTGACTGGGTACGGTGGTTCAAAATGGACATCAAGATCTTGGTCTCGAGGTGGCAAGGTTCGTAAAGCTGGCGCGAGGTCTGGATTTTGCAAGGAATGACTGCAAGGGATCGGATAGGATAATAAGCATTGGCTGATGCGCTCAAATGACAGTTTGCGTTGAAACGATCACAGAATCTAATAATTCCAGGTTGACGCGAGAAGCGAGTTGGAGTACCCAAAGCAGAAGCCAACTGGATCCACATATGTTCTGCCTTAGGCTGCAACATCGCTTTTGCCTCGACAATCTTCTCAGGAATTTGTTGATCTCGCTTCCCCTTTTCAACTGTTAAAAAGCCATGGGCTTTTCCATTCCGTCAATCCTTGCTGATGTTCGTTGCCATTCTCCCCAGACCGATTTACATACTTCAGATTGCATTGAGGAGAAAACCTCCGCGGATCTTCAGATCTACAGCGCTATTCTCGTGCTGTGCTTCCGACAGACGGTTCACGTCGAGCTATTGATGATAGGTACAAAGCCAATCCAGCCTTGTACTACCCGTTGGGCAATGGTATTCTCTAGTGTTCTTTACGAGTCAAATATTCGAATGGCTGCGAGATGAGCACAAGATGTCAGTTAGCCTCTTGTGTAGCACACATGCAGCTTCGGTGTCACCCTCGCGACCAGTATCCATTTATATCGGATGCGAAATCTGCTTCAGAGGCACAATGCAACACAAACAGGTTGTCTATTGCGCCATGTAACCTCCTCGGATCGCAGGAATAGATTTCTTGTCATCCCCGTGTCAAACCGGTATTGTTCCTTGCGACTTATTTGCAAAATATTCCACGTTGCACATTTGATTTGCTCAGCGCCAGGCCAAGTGTCGATCCGACCCCTGACCACAACATATGCCGGCGCCATTAACTTCGGTAATCATCATCCTTGGTCAAACTAGGGAAGCTTATCGACGTCGGAATCTTATCAGTTTTATCCTTGTTGTAAGTCGCTGCATACAGTGGGGTGCAAAGAGTTTGCACCCATGTCAGGTATTGCCAAGCTGTTTAACCTAATTAGGACTTGTTATCGCTGCCGCTTTTCTAAAGTAATTCTTCTCTCTTACATACTTTTCTTAGCTTTACAATGGCTCGAAAAGAGTTAACTCCTGGCCAGCGTGACCGTATCTGCGAGCTTTTAGCCCTTCGATATACCCCTACTCGAATACACAAGATACACCCCGAGTGGCCAATTAGTACAATTAAATCTACTATTCGTCGTGAAGCCTCACGAGTCAATAACTACTCGAAACCACGATGCGGCGGACCTCGAGCTTTAACAGAAGAGCAAAGAGATTATGTCTACGATGTTACAAATCATATCAACCCCCATATTAAGATGCGAGACCTTCTTCACGAAGTCGACGACGCCTGTAAAAAGAGGTCACTCCAATACCTTTGCCGAGAGATGAATAAGAGGAAATAGAGGCAACGAAACCGTCCCAAAATCACACAAGCTCACGCTGATGCTCGACTAGCCTGGGCTATTGAGCACTAAACCTATACCCTTATAGATTGGCATAAGGTCTCGTGGTCAGACGAGTGTACGATTGAAAGGGGTAAAGGGGTTAAACCGGTGTGGACATTTACTCGGCCTTGCGACCAGATCTTAATTAAGGATGTACAGCCTATTCGTGCCTCTGGAAAGGGGGTAAGGAAGATGCTTTGGGCAGCCTTTGGCTCAAATCGTCGTACAGGATTAGTACCTTTAGATGGAGACCTAGAGGCTCCTCGAGGGGGGGTAACCTCGTAGGTTATAAGAGAGGTATATCGAGCGTTTTTGCCAGATATACTAGTTAAAGGAGGAGAGTTTATACACGATGGGGCAGGTCCTTACCGTGGCCATATTGTTATAGACCTTCTAAGGCAAATGGATATTAAAGTAATAAAATGGCCTCCTTACTCCCTAGACCTTAATCTAATTGAGAACCTTTGGGCATTAGTTAAGGCAGAGATATATAGACTCTATCCTGAGCTTGAAACAGCCCCTGATACCGAGGCTACTCTTAATCTACTTGTAGAGGCAGCACAGGAGGCCTGGCACGCTATTGATATAGGTATTCTATATAGGCTGGCAATGACAATGGAGAACCGGGTAAAGGCTGTAATTGATAATGATGGTTGGTATACAAAATACTAGGAATAGCTTCAAAATAATCTATTGTTTATATATAAAAGCGGCAGTAACAACAAGCCCTAATTAGGTTAAGACAGCTTGGCAATACCTGACATGGGTGCAAACTCTTTGCACCCCACTGTACATATCTCTGGAAGTGGGAAGAGGTATTCTGCAAGCGAAGCGCCGTTCTTGCACGTGCGACGATTCTTACCATTTAGGAGTTAGGAACCAAGAAGTGTGTGACTACCACCAATGGCACAAATCACTAACTCAAAACTAATTCGTTCGCACTGCTGTGAACGGCAGGCAAGGTCAGTATTTCTAGGGTCATTTTCAATCACCTTTGGAGGTTGAATGATCGCTTATCATCGAACGTTGTAGCCGACACATACCGAGTCCGGTCAATCAATGGGAACATGTCTGCCAGATTGGTCAACGCAGAGCATGGATGAGGGGCTAACAAATATTTGTGGTACCGAGACATATGAGCTGAGTTTTGTTGTTTCTCTGTTTAACCGCAAAGTGACACGGCTCAACCATCCGTAACTCGATACTGCTCCGTGGAGGAATCAAGCTTCAAGAACAACATTCTTGGCATATTCCTGGGGATTGGTGAAATATTAGGAAACTCGAATGGCATTTGTGAGTCCTTGAGATATCATATCCAATCATACTACCGAGTTCTCAACTTCGGCAGTAGATTTAGATAAGGGTTGTGCGGAATACCACCTCAATCAACGACAGATAGATCCCAGAACTTCAAGAAGCGTCTGCAAGGTAAGACATATTCCAGGTGTTTCGAACTTGCGAGGGAAGGCCAAAACTCCACCTCATTTTGGAAAATGAGGTTCCTGTGTCTTCCCGGAGCATATGGCAGTGCAAAGGTATGTCTGTCAACTATGAATCTCACAGTCAATAATCATTAATTAGTGTCACAGAATTTCAGAGTCCAACTTGGTACGAAGAAAAAGACACAAATTAATCAAACAAGCTAAATCGTAACCTAGCTCCCATATGCAGCGAACTCGAATCAGACAACACCACAAGATTCTTCTTCACCGAAGGCCAAATCAAAACCACGGCACCCGCCGGATTCGAAGACTACTTCGGCGGCGGCCCCTTCTTCAAATTCTTCGAATACGACGGGATACAGCAAAATGACGTTCTTGAACGCGTGCGCGATTTTCCGGAAGGCGAAAATGCGGAGGACGTTCTACGAGAGCTGATGCCCACTGGAGACAGCAGCATCCGAAAGAATATCACAAATTGCCTGGACGCACTGTATCGCACGATCGACAAACACGGGCCTTTTGACGGTATTTGCGCGTATAGCGAGGGGACTGTCGCTGCGGGAATTCTGATCATGGATGAGGCGCGTAGGTTTGCAAGTGAGGGACGACCGAGACAGATCAAACGGGCGGTGTTCTTTGCGGGGTGGCCGCCGATTGACGCGGAGAAGAACGATTTGATACTGATGGATACGAGTGAGGAGTGTATTGATATTCCCACGCTTCATTGTGTGGGGTCCGATGATCCGTATCTGGCGGGTGCGATGGCGCTGTTTAATGTTTGTGATCAGGATATCGCGGTGTTGTTTGATCATGGGAAGGGGCATACGATTCCGAGGGATAAGAATACATTGAGGGAGCTTGCTGATGCTATTAGGTTGTTGGAACATGAGGGGGAGTAGTGTGCTGGGATACATTTTGAAGTTCGGTCAAGTGATGAGTTGTTTTCTAGATTAGAAGTGTACGCGCAATCTACAAAATATACCACGCTACGCATATTCTTGGAGGATAGTATTTCAGCGTTTGAAAAAAGAGATATCAAACACTGGTTACTGTTCAGAGAATATTTCTGCTAAGGCTCAGGAACATTCGAGACTTAGGTAAATTGTCGAATATGTTAGTTTGCCATAACCAACCCTCTTACTATTCTCTCATGTGAAGTAGGAAAGATGTGAAGTCCGCCATCTAATCTGATCATCTAGATCTTTCTGTTATTCCGCGCCCTCCACCCGGTTCTTATTCGCAACATTGGGAAACCGGATAGGTTGAACTTGGTCATGACCAGCGTACCGTCTTATCTGGGTGGCCAAAGTCTATTTCAGTCTTGATCTCCACTGGCTCATGACTTCTATATCTATCAATCTTGAGAACTTCAATTGATGTAGTATCAACGGGAATGTAGCTATGTGTGTTGACTCTATTCTCATCAAACAATCATTCACATAACCCGACTCGTAGGTCACTATCCGTTCTTGGCCAGTTGTTATTCTATGCACCGCCATTTGCTCCAACTCTGACATCTATGTCTGGCATGAGTATCTGGGTTGCGGTATGAGATATTGTTGTGGACTCTCTAAAATCATTCTTTGGTTAGCGTGAGAAATTGAGCGACAGATTTTGAATCACGTCTGACAGTTAAAGACTTACTGTAGTTCACTAGTATGACAAGGTTTTCATGATGTTTCGCCTGCCAGGTCTTTCACAGACAATCAACCATTATAACTCAGGATGGCATTTGAAGGTATCAAACAGACTTGAGAAGCAATGTTTGAGTCATAATATCCAGACTTGTAATATATCGACATCATCACCTCGGGTATCAGCTCACCACTTTTGGATGCCAAGATAAAGCTCTTGTGTGTTTCAAATTGAGATTCTTTGAAAAGATGTAGGTCAGGAAAGGCTAGTCCATTGCTGAAAAGAACAATAATAAATCTTCTTGTCGAGACACTGGAGCGGAATTCTATGTGCAGTTTCCTTTACTCATTCAAAGAGCGATACTTTCGGCTTTCGGTGTGATTATAGCGTGTTGAAAACATAATTGAAGGAAATAAAATTTCATAGTTACGTTAGTTTTATCTGCTTTTATATCACGCTGGTCCTTACCTAGATTTAATCCAAAGCATATATTAATACTTGAAATTCGGTACCACTTTGCGAAAGCATCATTCTTCAGCAGGAATTAGAGCAACATACGAGATCTCTGCAAATATCTAATATTGAGTTGATCAAATATTCGTTTGGTCCTCCATTTGTTTTGGCTGAATGAAAAATAAATCCACAGTTCCTGGCTACCGTCTTGAATGCCAAGAGTAAATGTCTTCCAACACCCTCCCAAGAAGCCATCTAAACCTTCTGAAAAACATCATCCAAATAATCAAAAGCCCCCAGCGGCACCCCCAAATGTCTCAAAATACAATAAGCAGTCGTGAAATGAAAATGAAAATTCGGAATCGCAAATTCAGTCAGATAAGTCTGTCCGTTCTCGAATCTGAAATTGCCCGCTTTTGTTTTCATGATGATCTCGTTTTTCAAGACCTTTTCGGCGTCGAATGCTGTTTGGTCGACGCTTTCGAGGAGCTTGATGGTTTTGGTGATGCGTTCTTGGAGTTCCGGGATGGTGGTCTCGTTGTCTTCGTAGTGGGTTTCTGGGTGGCCGAGGACGCGGGAGGCGAAGGCTTTTGCGGTGTCGGACATGGATTGGATTTGATATGGGAGACTGATGATCGTTAGTTTTTATAAATGTTGATTTGATTGGGGTAGTATCATGTGCTTACGGTCTCATGTCATCTCTCAGCCGGAAGGTCAAAATCTCGTCGAGATTCTTGTCGTTGTCTTTGGCGAATGTTACGGTCTTGTCGAGGATTTTCGATGCATTGTTCAGATATTTAATCATCATTGGAACCGACTGATCGTACAGTGAAGTCATCTTGGTATGTTGGAATCGACTCGAGTTTGAGAGGGACGGATGGTAAATTGACGATGAGCTGAACACAATACTTGAGCTGAAAGAGATCTGGATGTGAAGGTTCTTGTTGGATGTCAATCTTTTCAATTGAGGACGGAACAGTTATTTAATAAACAAGTGGAAAATCAAGCTCTTTATATGAATACTTGACATAAAGCCACAAGGTTTATTTATCAGTCTGACCGATACCTTGCGCTGTTCACATGAAAATTTGAAATATGCCTATATGGCCTCCAAACATTCATTTGCGAATGTGTTGGTTGTTGGAACTGGTTACACGAACAGTTGCTGACAGTCAACCGTAATCATTTCCGCCCGTACGTCCGCCCCCTGGCGATACAAGTGGACCGCCTAGCGAAGGGGGTCAGTCATGTGATACTGGGTCCACTCAGTCCGGGATGGAGTTTATTCCGTCCGTGATCTGGAATCACCACCAGATCTCTTCGAGACATCCATCCTTCTTCACATCATCGAATACATTTTTTCATATTGTCTCCCGAGTTTCCCAAACGAAATTACTCCACACAGACAATTGCCTATCTCCACGTCTTGACTACATGCTATCTTGAATCAATGATTTCTCTTCTCTTCCAGAGCGAGTGGGCAACTGCAATGGCTAGAAACCGTACAGCTAGCGAAAGAATTGCAGCATCATTTTCGTATCCGAATACCCCGAAATTCAAGTTGGAAATTTCGATCTCATTCTTCAAACACGTTAGCTGAAAGCAGCTCGCGAAGAAATATCTGGCCCTTGGTCATCTTGCTTCTGCAAGGCTGATTCGCGGGCAATGCGCAGCGTCAACCGCCCCGACGTGCATGGCAGCCTTCAGCCTCACGACAACATCAAAACGTACCAGCTCGACCTGTTAACTGGTCTTTGGAACTTGATTACGTCGAAGATTTGCTATGACGCATATTACATTACCACCTGTACTTGAATATGGATTCGGAATCAACACCACCTGAGAACGATCCATGGACTTTAGCCAAGAACCGATTTCTTGCTGAGCTCGACCCCGAAGAAGTTGTCATCTTCAACAATGCAACTCTCGAGAACCTATACTATGGCGCTAGTAACTACGAGCGTGAGGACTCCCGAAATAGCAAGGCACGCGCGGTACTTAACAAGCTTGCTCCTTTGATCTCCGCGATCGAAAGTTATGGTAAGGCGATTGATACCATGGTCAACGTCGCACCACTATATCTCGCACCGATATGGGGATGCCTTAGAGTCACACTTGTTATGGCAAAAGCGCATGCAAAGTTTTACGATAGAATGGTCGAAACCTTTCGTAGAATTGGCAGCCTTCTTCCTCGGTTTCGTATGTGACCTTCTATATTCAGTAACTTTTTCTGTCGCCCCAACTGAAATATCTAGGTGACTATGAGAGAATATTCGACGGAACGCGGCATAAGCGCTTGAGCGAAACTCTAGCAGCTGCTTACCTTGAAATCATCATACTATGTACACAATTTCGCAAATCCCTTCGTGCCCAGAAAACATCAACTGTCCGAAGAATCTTCAAACCAATGTCCCTCGACAGCGAGTTTGACGATGCCATTGAGAGATTCTGCCGTCATAAAGAAAGTGTTGAAGCCGAAGCAAGAGTTTGCGACATGATCGAAGCATCTGAACAACGGAAAGCACAACTTATATTGCTATCTGCAGAGAGAAGGAGGAAAATTCTCGACAAACTTTCCAGCCCAAACCATAACCAGCGACATAAAAAGCTACTCAAGGCCAGACATCCTGAGACAGGCCAATGGATTACCACCTGCGATGAGTATCAGTTTTGGCTTGCATCTAATGGATGCTCAGTGGTCTGTTGCTTTGGAATTCGTAAGCAAACCACGTGTAAATTGTACGATTAAATTTCCTTGCTGACACTGTCAAGCGGGCTGTGGGAAGTCTGTTCTCACATCTGGCGTGATCCAAAAGCTCACCGAACAGGAAATCGTGCTCTTTCATTATTGCGACTACGCAGATAAACGCACTTTAGACCCCAGCAATCTTTTTGGTAGTTTGACCCGTCAAGCCCTAGAGAAATTAGATGTCATCCCAGAGGAGCTAGCCACCGCGATCGAACGCGAGCACCACAACGGGGAACAGTTCGCGGACCCTTCGAAAACTTTTGAATTCTTTGAAACTGCGATAAAGCATCTCCCTAGAGTGACGCATGTGGTACTTGATGGGTTAGATGAGGCCACCGAAGAGTCGCAGAAGACCATTTGTTCTCAGATCGGGCACTCGCTAGAGTCCAGCCATCTGAAGCTGTTCATCACTGCGCGAGACGACATTACAGCAATGCTGCATCTCTCGGCGTCGGTACCACAGCTCAGGACCGCGATGCAATCGACATCAAATTCTACCGACATTGAGCGTTACATAAGAGGAGCAATAGAGCGGCTCATACTGGACGGATCTTTAGCAGTGAAAAACAAGTTCATGGAGGAGACCATTATCACAGAATTGATCAAGGGTGCTAAAGGCATGTAAGTACACTATTCTTCGTTCGTTGAAGGGTAATTGGTTTACATTGACCTTACTAATATCTCGATACCAAATTACAACCCATGGGTTGAATGTCACCTACTAATTAGCCGATAGGTTTTTGTGGGTTGAGTTCCAACTATACGATCTTTGTGAGGCAGAGTCCCATCACGGAATAAAGCTAGTTCTCAATAACCTACCGCAAAGCTTAAGCGACACTTACGATCGGCTGCTAAGCAAGATCGAGGGCGCCGAAAGACAAGACATAATTGAAAGGATGTTTAAGTGGGTTCTCTGCACAATTGAACCTCTTACGGTCGATCAGATGAAAGAAGCTATTGCATTCACCATCGATGACACTGATTTCGATTCTGAAAAGATCGTAACAAATTTCAATCGACTCGTTCGAGCGTGCAGCAACTTGATAGTTGTCGATCATGAAGATACCGGTGGGATTGTTCGACTAGCTCACCACACTGTACACCAGTACTTACTCCAGCCAACATATGAACATACCAGATTTCATTTCAGTATGGATGATGCTCATAAAATGGCAGGAGAAATTTGCCTTGCTTATTTGAACTTTGCTTGCTTTGACGGCCAAGTTTCTGTTTATAGGACGCATGAAAACCCAGAACTGGTTGTTTTGGAGAAAGCTGCTAGAACAGGCGTTTTGATGTCTCCTGAAAATCCAGGATCAAGAGCTTATAAGGCGTTCAACGCATTTCGACGTCAAAAAGCCCTAATGCCTATTGATATCTCCCGTCATCTTCCGCGAATTCCCCCGAAAGAACCCGGCTTTGAGAGCTTTGCTTTCCTAAGCTACGTATCAAGATATTGGTTGTGGCACACCACTCACCTTTCTACCAATCTTCATCAGACTGATGCGCGTCTCACCAAAATTGAGCAGCGTTTCCAGAGTTTGGCTCATCGAGACAGAATGCTGTTTAACATCAGACCTTGGAGCTCAGGTAACTTGAGGACACTATTTTATATAAAGCTAAATTGCATCGGTATACTTAGCTGGGCTTTTATGACAAACCACCCCTTATTGATGAAAATTGGGGAGAGGTTGGACCATGATTTTGCACCCCACGGAGGACCATACGCATCTTTAACACTTGTGCGGGAGGCTTGGGCCGCGTTTTTGAAAACCCGCAAGGCTTCCACACAATTTTCGACCGATATCGAATCAATTCTCTCGTCCTTTGAAACGACCTCGACACCCGCCCCAAGAAATATATGCACATATCCCTGTGAGATGAAATGGCTATTCTTTCGTCTCATCTACGCTTGCCGACAAGGTCATGTTGCGGTCATACAGTTATTGTTTTCCAGTCCACGAGTGTTAGCAGCACCGTCGGATAGAGACATCATCGACTACCTTGTAGTCGAAGCGGCCTGTCACGGCAGATTTGGGACTGTGAAGTTTTTCCTTGAGATTCTAGGCTATCGGAAGTTCAATCCCCTTATTAGGGTCCGTATTGACTCTCGGAATGACCTTCTGGGTGCCCCTTTTTACACTCAAGCGCTCAATGCCCTTGAATATGCCATTTTTGGCGGTCATATTAACATCGTTGAAATCCTTCTTTACACACATCGGGGTGCGCCTCTCGAGACAATGCCAACGTCTTCGGAGATGATACTAGACCCTCGACCGGTACTGGCCGACTCTCTGGTGGAACATATAATCCCGAATGTATGGGAATATTGCCGTTGGCTCAACTTAGCAAGTGACGAAGGGGATATTAGCTTTATGGAATGTCTGGTGTATCTGGAACGTTATCAGCTGAACTTCTTTACCGATGCAGGAGCGAGAGAGAAGATTGATGCTGCTTGGGCACAAATATTAGAAACGGGACCCCCAGAGATTTTCACCTTTTTATTTACGCTAGATCATTCACCTCGTAGTAGCCAGAATCTGTACAAGAAGTTGACGGAGAAGACGAGAGAGAGATTCGATGCGGAATCAGGGATAAGGTAGTGACAATTTTCACGTGTAGGGTGGACTGATTCATAAGTCTAATGTGTGATTAGGAGGGATAGGAGCAATTCATGCAAGTCATGGCCTTGATTTTGATAGACATCATCTTGTTGAAACAGGCCATGTTCTGACCACGGAGGTAGGAATTAGCTTAATGTCAACATGTCTTCCTTGATCGAGGTATTGACTATTGCTACCCTTATGCCTGGAATGTGGAGCGGATAGTGCATATCCCGGACGAGCGACTCCTTTGGTATGTCACTCACAAAAGGACCATATTGTATATGATATTTTTACTTGTTTCTCCAGATGACAGCATCAAAGCTCTAATGTACAACATCATCATATGCATCTCTCTATGTCGCGATCTAAAGATCAAGCAGACTCCCCCAATGATTTATGTATGCAGGTGCACCACCATCGACCTAGCCGCCATGCCAAACGCCATCCATCCTCACCATCATCGACGACAGACCGACGACCATCTACTTCTTCACCTGCGGAAACCGCTCAAACATCTTCTTCATATTCCGATCCACCATACTATTCAACATTAGCCACGTCCCCTCCTCACCTCATCACATCATCATAAGAACTTACAGCGCAGCCTTCTTCAACGGCGGTTCCACCTTTGCCACTCCTTTCTCCAATCTCGGCTCCACCTTGGTGCTGTAATGATGTTCAAGTCTCGCACGCTTCGCGAACCCTCTGTTCCAGCGCGGTCCCCATTTCGCGGCTTGTGCTGCCAAACGCTCTTCGAAGCCGGGGATGAAGAAGAGGAGAGGGGCTGCTGAGGCGACGCCGGCTCCACTGACGAGGAGACCGGTGCTGCGGCTGAATGTGCGGGGGGCGGGAACCATTCTTGTGGTGTTGTGTGGAATGTGTAGAATGTGTTGAAGTGTTGAAGTGTTTGCAGATGAATTTGTGGGATGAAATGTGTGTGTGTGTGTAGAATGACAGGATCGAGAGAGGAGAAAGGGAGGGTGAAGGGGGAGTACAAATAGGTACCAGCACCTCCTCATCTGCTAGGCGTATCAACATGTCCTGTTATTCACGCTGCTACATCTGACACGAGTGATCATGCGAGTTAGCGATGCGCTGATTAGTCGGCCGCGAGGCGAAGCGATTGCGGGGACGACCCACCTGCGAATCAAAAGCTGGGGAAGTGGGCTGCGTGCGGGGTTTGCGGATCCACTTGGCGGGGGACGCTGCTTTTGTGTGGGTGGCGTGGTGTGTCGTGTGCGAGGATGGAGGGGAGGGTCATGTGATGTTGTGGAAGCCCTGCTTGTGGTGGACTGATAAGAGGATTCTTTCATGTTTTGTATGTCTTTGTGATGATTTGTTTTGATGGCTTTAATTGTATTATTGATTTTGGCGGACAACTCCCAGTGGAGTTTTCTCTGTACGGAGCGTGATATCCACAGTGCGGAGACACACGTGGGTCAGGCTAAAAAAGCGGATGGAGTAAAAGTGGAACATGGGGAAGATTGTCCCCGCTGCGAGACGACGATAACAGTGTATGGAAAGGGGAGAGAGTATGAATATCTAGATGGAAAAAAATGAGGAGTTTGTGAGGTCTCGGATGGTGAAATGCCAGGCTTTTGAAGAGATGCTGTGGTGATGGGATAAGGTGAGGTGAGGTATTTTTGAATAGCTGTGTAGGAGGTGTTTACATAAACTTAGAAACAAGCGCCAACCTACACCTACCCACACACCCTTCGCGAGTCAAGAATTGAGATGAACGTAGGCGAAGGAGAAACTGTGTCCCTTCGAATGGCTGCTTAAAGTGAATAGTGTAGTGTCTTATACTCTTCACTCGAGACGCAAAGTAGCTGGATTCGCCAACTTGTGGTTATTGAAACGGTGCGATGATAACAACAACGACACAAACAACCTTTATATTAATTACTTTTAACACTGGAGTATCGTCTAATTATTCTCATTTAAGTTTTCAAATTTTTTAAGAAATAATTATTGGACTATTATTTACGAATTCAAGAAATCTAGACTTTTCTGTCTACTACGTGAGAAGTCAGGCATGTGTAAGCTGAAAAGTTGGTAATCCTTAACTAGAGATCAAGCTGTCACTATCACAAGTAGCTCGTTGCCTAGATCTAAGCCTTATTTTCACAGCTTTCTGTAAGCTCAAAAGCTTTGGATTCCCACTTCGGTGCGACTAACAAATATTGGCAAACTTTAGTCGGCTACCTTGAAGCAACGTCCAAAAACTACAAAACTTCTCCTACCAATGATTCTATTATATATAATCTGTCTAATATCTAAGGCAGTACTCCGTATCATTTTGTGTCTTTGCATGTGATTATATTGGTGTGGCGAGCTGAAAGATCCTTGGCAGCAGCTGAGACGACATCCTCTTGATCTGTTCCTCAACGAATTAAGATGTCACCGATGCTAAGCTTATAAACTCTCTTTCAGTCCACACAGCTACTTGAATAATGTTCGGTGTTATAGTGGAAGACAGGACACAGTGAGGCTAGGTGATCAAAGAGACGTCCTATCATGTCCGAAATGTCGTCCCGTGGACCTGAGATGTGCTATGTTTGCGAGGAAATGCTCACTACTGTTGGCGGACTGACCAAACTCGTTTAGATGAAGGGTTCTCGCTTTCCAATTACGCTAAATTTCGCGATAGAAGTTGCAGCTTTTGTGTTGGAAGTAAGCGACTCGGTAAATTTGGTCCAGCTTCTGGAAGCTTCGTGGCCGAATATGCTGAGTCGCAGAAAGATCAACTGAATGGGAGACCTTTAGAGGGCAAAGTACTGAAATCAATTTGTATAAAGAGCTCCGAAGGAGATGTGGTTCATGTTAGAACGTCTATTTACCCTACCATCGGTACGAATAATTGCTGTGTTTTTTGTTGAGATGTAGACTAAAGATGATTACCAGACAATCCTCGTAGAGATTTGTTTTTCCACAAGTCTAAGCTAGCAGGTCTGTTTTACGGAATTAAAAAGGTAAAACAGCAGTGCCTAGAGAAGCACCATGACTGCAAGGAGGAAGCTAGACCGCTTCCCCGCCGGCTGCTGGATGTTCGAACTAACAATACTTCGACGGTGAGGCTTATTAAGACACTTGCTGCATAAAAAGGTTTCTATGCTGCTTTGAGCTACTGCTGGAGTGGTGAGCAACGAATCACGACTACTACTTCCACCTTGCCAGTTCACAAGAATGGCATTTTAATTTCTGATTTGCCGCAAACTATATAAGATGCAATTATTTCTACTCAGCAACTTGAAATTGAATTCCTCTGGCTTGATGCGTTGTGCATTCTACAAGACGATACTCAAGATAAAGCGGAAGAGATTTCTAAGATGGGGGACGTATATGAAAACGCTGCTATCACATTCGTAGCAGCGCATGGTAGTGGTGTGGAAGCAGGCTTTCTTACGCCACAAGGAAGAGTTCGAACCAGCGCATGCCGAGCTCCTTCTTCCGGGTGGAGTAATGGGGTCATTCAACTTCGGCATCAAGAACTATTCCTGGTGGCTACAAAGAAACCAAGACCTAGGCGCAATCGATACTCGAGCGTGGACATTCCAAGAGCTGCTAGCGCGAAACCTGATATATTTTGGGGATGATGACATCACATACATGTGTCGCAATACATCTAAAGGACTAATTATCGATTACGACGGAGTGTTTACGAAGCGTGTCGAAAGAAACGATCCCGAACTCGACTGCTTCGCGACTGTAACAAGCCACCACCTCGAGCGATCGGACTTTGATTCCCCAGCGACTTTCACCCCACAAAACTGGGCAAGTCTTGTCGAAAAATACAGCGCCCGGAACCTGAGCAACCGCGAAGACCGCTTGCCTGCTCTCGCTGGTATAGCAGCGAAATTCGCGGCCGCCTGGCCCGGCGATTACAAAGCAGGTCTTTGGCAGCGTCATCTGGTCAGACACCTTGGCTAGAAAATCGGATACCACGAGACGTCCAAGTCACGCCGAACTTGTGAGCAGTGTCGCGATGGAGGTTCTATTGGAATACCCACATCTCGCTCGCCAACATGGTCTTGGGCATCGTATGACCACTTTATCACTCTGCAAGACACAGTCACCCACGAAGATGCGGAGCTGCTAAGCTGTTCTACTAACTTAGTTCACGAGGCTACTCAACTAGGGGCTGTCACTTATGGCGAGCTAAAACTCAGGGCGACCACTGTTGCTGTATATAAGGTTCCACACGAAATCAACAAGAAACTCAAGTTTTCCATGGATTATCTCCGGAATCTAAAGGCAGCCCGACTTTGGGAGGACGAAACGTTTCTTCTTTTGCTTGGGACGATGAGGAACAAGCTTACCGTTGGGCTGGTGTCGAAACCTGGTGAGGAGGGAAGGTGGGAGAGAATTGGGTAGGTCGTTGTACCGAAGAAGCAGTCTGGATTGTGGTCGATAGCGGAGGCTCGGAGGGTAGAAGTACTTATTGTGTAGATAGCGCACGTGGAGACGATCACAGAAACTACTTGCTTTTCTAGGAGATTCTTGAAAACATACAGTTGTCACTCTTATCGAGAGCCTATTGTGGTAAGCTGTGGCCTGCCGACGAGAGAAAACCGGGTAAGCAAAGAATCAGGTCTTAGTTATTTCAGTGTTATAACGTTAGATTTCTATTAATTAATACATAATTACATTTCTTTCATGTATACAAGCTCCTGCAGCGTTCATACTTTGTGTTCTGTTTAACGCCATCGGCGAGTAAAACATCCGTACTCTGAGGGATGCCAATGTTTATTAATCCTATTCTCAAGTATACACGTCCTACTTTGGAAGAGGATGGTCGCAGGAGTTTAAGAAGAATTATAGGTCGATGTGTACTATTACTAAAGAGTAGGTTACTATAGAATAAGATGTTTGGAAAGATGATTCTTAAGATCAAAAGCCTAATCCTTAAAACAACTATGCCGGGGGCGTCGAATTAAGGCTGACTAAGAAGCAGCTATGTAAGTATACATTCTGCCCCGTTCGTCTACAGCTCTGTTTGTAACTAGTGTTACCTTATTCGTTAACAAACCCCCTTAATCACCCTATTTATAAACAGAACCCCTAAGTAGCCTAAATAACTAGATAGTCTAGTTACGTAAAAGAAAGTACTTATAAAGAGTATTACTAAGTAGTATTACTTACTAATTAATTATCGAATTATTTTTACTTACTTAAAGCTAAAATCGCGATTATTTACCTCTACTATTACCTTAGACATTTACTTATAATACTTAAGATATCGAGGTAGCCCAGAAATGAGAATTCTGTTTACGAACGGGGTGATTAAGTGGCTTTATTGACGAATAGCGACCCCATTTATTGACGAAGGGAGTAGAGTATACACTATCAAAAATTCAGATTGAGTATTTATTTAGACACGAATGTCGTAGTTAAATCCACACATTCAATTGTGTTCAAACCTAAGATCCGCCGTGTGATTGCGAAAACGACCAAAATCATTTGCTCTTACCCCGTAAGCAATCTTGTGCTTTTTGTAGCGGGTCTCATACCTGAAAATGCGAAGTAGCCGCTCCAACGAGAAATGAAATACAAGCGCCACGCGGCGACTGCGACCGTAACAAGCACAACGCGCATGAAGTGGCTTGAAGAAATATTAATGTGGCGCTGAGTTGTAGCATGTGAATCGCGTGGGAAATCTGTTTCACGGGTCGTTTTGGGACTCGGGATAGGCTCCCCAACACCCTGATCCCTCCCCTCTACCCCGACTCGCTAATCGAGGGATCGTGACGTCCAGTAGTAACAGGCGGGGAATTGTGGAGGAACACTGCGCAATGCTCTTATATTCAAATGCATGTTTGGACAAATAGACGCATTCAATCACCCCTCTTCAAACTGCCCCTTCTATAGAAAATGGAGAAGTCACAGAGTGTTTTATGATAATATCTCTCCTTACTCACATTGTGCAGAATTCTGTTGGCTCCGCTTTCTCACTGTACTTCTCAAGGTTGTTTGATATTTAATCAGGGGTATTTGGCCAATAGAGCTATAACAAGTGCCAAGAGTAGTAGAAGCTCTTCTCGAAGAGTGGCGCTCTATAAGATTGATAACATGGATGCGCAATTAAGGCACCTTCGTTAGTTGATAACGACCCCGAGCCTTAAACGAAGATGCATCCTATGACAGCTGAACAAACTTTGGCAGTAAAGAGGCGAAAAGAATTCTAAACAATCTGAGTTCGATAAGGGTTGCGTCACCTCGTAGCATAGCGCTCGCAACAGCTTTCGGGGAGGTGTATACATACATATCCGAGCCGCAACTATCTCTTTCGGGTGCCCAAAGAAAAGGAGTTCTTGAGACGGTGCAGGGTCCGAGAGGGGCAGAGGAAAATATCCAATCCCGGATCCTCATCCGCAAGACACAATGATGATCAGCGGCTGGGGTACGGAGGAGGTCCCTGCATTTGCTGCCCATATTCATTTGTCGCGACGCCTCCGACTTGACATCCCTTTTTTATTTCGAAGAGATAATGCACGCCATAGCGACATCAGCTCGCAGAAGAAGCACCACATCTATAGATCATGATGTCTGACATTCCATGACAACTAGTTTGTACCCCACTGCGCGCTGAAACAAAGTTTCGACAACGACACGGGTGGGATTTCCCGCATTCCGCTGCACGGTATCTGAAGAATACGCCACTATCCGCTTCCATATACGGTCACAGGTGTATACTATCAACCTCAATAGGGGTTTTCCCGTTGACGAACAGAAGAACACAGACCGATCCCCATGGCGCCTTCGTAGCCAACCCACCGGCCTGGATATTACCCAAGACCGTGCGTACTCTGTCGAAATAGAACAATGGGTTCGTATTCTTAAACATGGTTGTTCAGCTTGATGAAGCACAGAGCATTTGTTACAAGCCTGGAGACTACTTGACTAAGTGGATCCCCAAGTTAGAACTGACCTGCCCAGTCTTCTTTACAGTCCTTATCTTTTTGACACTGTCCAGACCGTTACGCTTTTTACACTTGGACCAGACCAAGTCTGAGCCCGTTCACGCGCTAGAATCTTGCTTTCATCAACGAAATCCACAATGCTGTCCACCACCACGGCACCTGTGGGACCGGACGTCAATTTATCATATCAATACCTCATCCCTTGTGGAATTCTAGCGGTTATCTCTTTCGGCCTTTGCGCGGCTCGAATCTTCACACGATGTCGACCCGTTTTTGACTTGAGACTTAGCGACTATTTAATTATTGGAGCTGAGGTAAGAAACAGACACTTGGTCTTGCTACTGCAAAATGCTAACACCCTTCCAGATTTGTTCATTTTTCGGTTATGTCACCATCGTCGTCGCTACGGCGTATGGATGGGGTCGCCAGAGTTATTATGTCCCCGTCGAGAGTGTGGAAAAATCGCTTCAAGCCGGATTCGCAGTGCAGATTCTTTGGACGCATGGAATCACACTAGTTCGCTTCTCGATCGCCTTTTCGCTACTTCCTCTTAGTCAAAATAGATTCTGGAAAGCCATTCTATATATTTTGATCGGCCTCCAGGTGGTGTTGTATGTTGGGTGGATGAACATTATGATATTTAAATGTCTACCGGTTAGAGGGAATTGGCAACGGACGATACATATGAAGTGCTGGCCGAGGAAATACACAACCAACGCTGCTTGGTGTTCTGCGCGTACGTTGAATTCTTAACCATCTCTTGGACTTGCTAACTCTTTTCCAATAGCGATCTTTATCATTATGGATCTTACAATGGCTCTTATGCCCATTCGCCTCATCCGAAGTCTCAACAGACCGCGTTCTGAAAAGATTCTCGTTGGCGCTCTCATGGCTCTGGGTATCCTGACAACTGCAACTGTTGGAGCAAAGATGAGTGCCTTTCCGAGTGTTTACAAAGGAGATCCACTCCAAGGAACAGTAATATCATCGCTACTAGCCAAGCTCGAAGAGCAGGTGGGGATTATATGTGCTTGTCTACCAACATTGAAGGGTCCCGCTGAGCGGCTCTTGATTCGCATTGGGGTTTCCTTTGGTGGCTTTCAACACACCATGACTCGACCTAGCTTTGTGTTGTCAACCCGAAATCAGAATGTTCCCGCTGTTCACAAAAATAACCAAGGCGACGTCGGTTTGGTGAGTGCCACGGATACTGAATTCGTACTAGACGAATCCCACTCCGCCACGACAGATGACCTATCAAAATTTCCCAGTACATGTGCCAGTGATAGTGAGAGAACAGTCACCGGAAAAGATTCGAAGAGAACGCTTTATTCCGTGGAAGAAGTTTAGGCTCAGTAGTTCTCAATTGGATTACGGTGCGGCAGATGGGGAGGCTAAGCAGTGCTTCTAATATCCATTTGCTTTGAGAGTTCTGGAATAGAAAGTCACAGTAGGGAACAGACGGGAGTGTATGGGCCCCCTAGCTTCAAAGTTCTAAACTTTGTAAGACGGTACTCAAGATAGAGCGGAGGAAATTTCCAAGATAGTGGATATGTATGGAAATGCTACTGTCACTTTCGCAGCAGCACACGGTAGTAGTGTGGAAGCAGGCTGCGTACCACACGAGGAAGAGGAAGAGCTCGACTTTGCTCAAGCCGAGCCCCACCTTGCTGCTGGAACAATGGGATTATCAACTTCGGCATCAAGGGTCATTGGTGATGACTAGATATAAACATGGCTTGTGTTGCAATTGATACTAGGTCAGGCCATCCAAGAACTTTTCCAAGCGCGAAATCTGATATGTTTGGGAGTGACTATAACACATACACATGCCGCAATACCTCAAAAGATCAAACTTTGCTTACAATGTTGAGAACTTCAAAGCTGGCTCGCCATTATGGTAATAGACATCGTAGGACCGCTGAGAGATCGACTGATGTAAAAGAAACCTAGTGATGACGGAATGTAGGAGAGAGTTGGGCAGCTCATCGTGGCGAAAAAAATAGTGTGGTTTGTGGTCGATAGCTAAAGCACAGAGGATGGAGGTGTTTATTGTCCAGGAAATATAAGAAAAGATGATCACCGCATTCTCTGTATTTTCTGCGATAAGTGAGAACATACTTGTGAATTTCAGCCTCGGCCTGCTGCGGTCCGCTGTAGTTCTCTGACGAGAAAAATCGAAGTAATCAAAAAGAAAAGCAAAATCTTCAATTGTGCCGGTTTCTGAAAGTAGAACCTGTAGCGAAATATGTAACGACTACTTGGAAGATTTTAGGTTTCATAAGTACAAGTTGCAATAGATTTGGTGCCTCTTCTTTGCCAATCGCTGTCGGCGAGGGAGAGGTACCGCACTAAGGAAAATAACAATTTTCTGAAACTCTATCCTGCTTTCATGTTTCTGACCCCGTAAAGCTATTTTAACTAGAACAAGTAAACAATCCTGAGCCAATAGTACATAAGAAGTTCAGAGTAATTACATAGAAAGTGAACGTTGTGTAACCGTCTAATTCCCTAGATAACGTGTCTTCGGTATCACTTCTAGACCTTGTGATTCTCAATTAGAATTTGTATGACGAATTCGTTTCTTTTCTGTCAAGAAAGTATCGCTAGGAGCAAACATATATAGGATAAAGCACTCTATCGCTCATACGAGCTTTGTGAGGGTATACTTATGGGGGGCCGCTTAGCTAAGCGACCCCCTTTAGTCACGTCAAAGGCAGGTGTTTCTTGACACTTTCATTTTCAGGATTTCGACTTTTGATATATATTATTAGCAAAGTAGAGGCGTAATTCATTCAAGATTTTGAGTGGTTCATAGTCAGTCTAAAGAGGTGTCCAGGTTGCAGGTCATCGTGGCTGAGAATTGAACCAATCGGTTACTGCATTGCTATCGCTTCCACTCTCAGATACCACTGCTTTCATTGCGACCATGATTGGAAGTAACGACATGGTGCGCCTCCCACTGAGCCTTCCAGCCTTGCAGCTCGTGTAACATCATCTGGTGCGCCTCTCGCTCAGGGACAGCTCAAGAAATATATATATCTCCAAAATCCTACCTGGCATCGAAACAAACCAGGATTTTCGTCAGAATTGAGAAATACGGTCAATATATTCTCAAAAAAGGATTTCAGAACCTTTCTCGTCCACCCGCGAGCGACACCCAAGGTGTACGTGAGCGGGAAAGCGTTTTGAAATTCAGAGCCTCTCAACTCTCAACCACCAAAGCGTTTTCTTCGTTGCGCGAAGGCTTGAAGTCTTCGCGCATTCCAAATCGACAACAATTCTTCGAGCCATAGTCAATACTATGCCAACGATCATCACCGATTTCAGTCGCATGTCTCCTTGTGGGATATTGAGATATTGAAGTCGGGACTGAACCCAATCGCCACTATTTTAGATATTGATATTTATACGACAGATACTGCTGCTTCTTTCCCGCCCAACTCACCTCATCATTCTAATCATTTACCGGAAGATTCAGAGATTGGCTCCAAAGCCTCCTCGAGTCAGTCCTCAACAAGCCCGTTTACTGTGTTCGAATCTCAGACTTCCCAGTCAGAAATTGAAGGTTCAGCCTCAATTCAACCGGAGGCTCCAGAATTCATTCCGTCCGATTCAGTACTGCAAGATAACTCGCCAAAACGCTGCACGGACCAGAGCCAGAGAACTCGGCTCGTTCTATTTACTTGTCCGGATTGTGACGAGACTTTTGAAAAACAATTCATGCGCAAGTAAGTACCTTTATCAAACTTGGGACCTACATAATCTAACATGTTCAGCAAACACCGTCGAACACAACACCTTCGACCTTACAAGTGTCCGGAGGTTGACTGCAAATACCACACCGTTGGATTCGGAAAGAGAAACGATCTTCGACGACACGTGTCAAGTCTTCATCGGTCTTCCGAGCGAATTATCTACACTTGTCCGCATCGATTTTGTCCGTTGTATCGCACCGGATTCCCCAGGAAGGATAATTGCAAGCGCCATATCGAGCGACAGCACTCCGATTTGCCCTATCAGCAACCTCAAATCTTAGAGTCGCCGGAAGGCAATCAGCAGTAACACAATCACGTAGAAATATCAATCTCAGCCGGCAATCGCAAGAGAGAGATGCGCTGAGCCTCCGTTGAACCCCTAAGAAGCTGACCCTTGACGAAACATCACCATGGAGAATCCCTGGCGTATGGATCTCACCGAGATCCATAAGCTGTTCCGTCTACTCTCACGCGTATTTCTGAAGCAACGAAATCCATACGGCGCTATCACCAATACTGAGCATGTTTCTAACGAGCTAAATGCGGTAGATGTGACTACCGGCGATGGGCAAACAGCTATTCAACGACGAAATGAAAAGGTGAAGAGATTCTGCCTTCTCATCACGATTTCGGACTCTCCTGCACAGTGGTTCAGTAAAAATGATCCTTTGGTACAGAACACAATGGTTCAGAGAATTGAATATGGAGTCTGGCCGGATCTCAAATCCTCAGTGATCACACTGCGGCAATTGCCGTCACGCTTTTTGGATGTATTGTTCTTCGCTGAGAAGGGCCGTCGAGATCGTTTGCTGTCGCTATCTGGTTCTGCGAACGATAATAATCTCTTCGAGTTTACGGAAGCCGAC
Organism: Glarea lozoyensis ATCC 20868; assembly: GCF_000409485.1. Taxonomy (NCBI): domain Eukaryota; kingdom Fungi; phylum Ascomycota; class Leotiomycetes; order Helotiales; family Helotiaceae; genus Glarea; species Glarea lozoyensis. Next base: position 215,466 of record NW_007360995.1, read on the forward strand.
GTGTATGGGATGATAGCGGGCGCAAACAGTCGAGAACGTATTTTGTCAATACTTGGTCTCGACAAAAATTACCATCATCTCAACTTTATGGAGCCCGAAAGCCATGGGATCATCGCAGATATGTGCCGTCCACGTTTGAACGCCAGACTTCCATCATGGCTGTTTGGCCAGCCTACTTGGACAAGAATCAAAACTCATGATCCAGGATAACGTCATGGGGCCACCGAACATCCATATATTTCGACTAAGATCCAATTTTGAGATAGTCGGTGAGCCCCAAAATAGAGCTGGCTGTGTTTCTTCTTGTCAAGAGTTTTCATTTGTTGGTGTTATCTCGTCAATATGTCTTCCCTTGTTTTCGCCCATAACCCTTTTTGGTCTCGGTGTCACGGAGTTCGCGTTCATCAGTTCACCATCTCATACGGATCTGGCCATGAAGGGATTTTTCTCGCTTTCAGACTCCGAAACAGTCAAGCATTTGGCTTCCAAACTATCAAGTTCTTCATTGTCGAAAGGGGGTTTTTGCCTAAGATGGCTTTTGTAGTACTAATCTTAGAGAATATAAGGAGATTATACTATGAATTATTACTCTTGTTGAAAAACAGCCTATTACCTGATTGAAGAGGTGTCGCTCAGGTATCTAAATGGCCTCTCTGTAGATAAACCCTCGGGGACCTCTATAGAGACGTAGAGCTTTTCATCCTTATCGAGACCAGTAGGGAAGGAGCTTCTCCTTTTGACAAGTTTGACCTACTACTAAGCCTACTGATATCTTTCTTGCAAAACGCCAAATCTTGCAGCACCCAATCATTAATTTCTAGGGACTGGCTCCCGTAATGAAGATTGAATTCCTGGTCATAAGGACGAAAGGGATTGAGGAATTGGGCGTCACAGCAGTGACAACTTTATGCAAGTCTAGGAATTGAATAGTTCTTAGGGGTCTCACGTATGATGCTAACAATAATGAGTCGTAACAAGATTTCGGTCATCATGCAAATGTCAACTCCATCTCGTCGAGAAGTTTCATGAAACAAGTCAAGAGGCAAATATCACCGGAAGGCCATTCCGAATCGAAAACGGTGTTTGTTACCTCAATCGAAAATTTTAATCTCCAGTGAGCGAGTTGCAAAATTGTCCTCGGCACATTGTCTCAATGTGTACGTACTTTTATTGTTGTGCGCCGTAGTGAACGAATCGTGATCGCAGCGCCAACTTTTTCCTCTTTCCATATGTCGGCATTGGTCTAGTATCTAGAGTATGGGAAGTATTATTTAGAATCTCCTCCATATTGAGTATGAAGTCGCAAATCATTTACAGAAACCTATAATTCCGCGAAAATGTTGACTTGGTTGATATCATTCATCATCTTGATATCTACTTGGTCATTGTTCAATGAAGGAAGCTCATGAATCCATTTGCTTTATCGGTAAGAAATATTCTAATGATTAAGACGCTCATGGACAGTTACAATAATATTTTGTGGGGTGGCAGGTTAAAATGTTATGCCAACTGTTCTTAGAGATATTCGAGTTGTTGTTATTTGTTGCAACAGAAAGCCAGCACATATAGACAATAGCTGTGAGGTCATTGAAACCAACCATCATTGCAACACCAACATTAAATCTGTAGTTAATTGAATACATTTGCTTTTTACTTTTGTAGTAGAACCTAGCACCCAAACAAAAACGAAAATACACTCAAAACACCCGTACCATTTGAACAACCCAAACATCAATGTTCCAAAAAGATTCAAAATAATCAAAGCCGGTTGTCCTGCATACCGATCAAGCCAACGCATCAACCCACCCCCCCGCTTCCACCTCCAACTTCCCTCCCTCACCCTCCTCCTCCCACCCCAACCACCCCCGTCCCTTCTCCCCCACCAATCCCCAAACACTAACCTCATCCTTCATCTTCCTCTCCAAAAACACAACCACAACAGCCGTAACCCACGTCCCCAAGTCCCCTCCTACAGGACTCCCACCTACTTCCTTACCCAGAATCTCGCTTATCTCACCCACCTTCTCCGCAGACCAGGAGCCGTCGAAATTCTGGAGTGCGAGGAGGGCGTGGACTTTTTCTGTGGGCGAGGCGAGAGTCCAGTTTACAGGGGCTGAGGAAGAAGCCGGTTGTTGGTCGTTGGAAGCGTAGGAGGCAGAGACATTAGTAGAGAACATTTTCTCTGCGCGTTTTGCTTTTTTGGCGGCGGGTAGACTGGACGGTGAGCCATGAGATTGAAGGGCTCCGGATCTATTGTTAGTGGTTCTGTTCCAGAAGCTCTGGACTGGTGGGCCAGTAGGAACAGCTGAGGGTGCTCCTCCAGCCGGTATTCCGCCCCATGCCATTTGTGGCAGAGAGCTTTGTTGTTGATGTTGCTGTTGTTGTTGTTGTTGTTGCAGAGCCATAGGTTGAGGAACTTGCGGTGCCATTGCCATCTGCGGTAGTGCACCCTGCTGTGACTCTCCACTATATTTTCGTCCTGCATTCATAGACTGCGTTGCCATTCCGAAACCACCACCTCGTCCTCCTCGCATACCGGCGACTCCTCCTCTGGCCCCCTGTTGACCCAGTTGACCCATGACTCTACCCTGTGCAGTTGTTCGGTGCATTTGTAATCTATTTTTATTCTGCTGTTCGAGTAACATATGCTGCATCTGGTAATCTTGCAGAGCATGGTTGGTGTTTTGACTCCCAATACTTTGGGTTGGAGGTGGCGGAGGAATTGCGTTACTGAACATGTGATCTACAAGAACTGCTTGATCGTCCTCATGAAGGAAGGAATCAAAATCAAAATCCTGGAGCGCATCTACACCGGATGGACTGTACGCTGGACTGATGGGGGAGGTTCCAGGTGCAGGAGCCGCGTATGACATTCTGGCTGGTAAACCAGGATGAGTAGAAGCTTTGGCAGCTTCCTGGGCAGCTTTTGCAACAGGAATTTGCTTATCATTCGCGGCCACTGCAACGAAAGAACACCATTTATTGACGACCTGAAATTGCTCCCCTAAGCGAACCGCCTCTCGCTTCACAATGTCCTCGAAAGAACTTGGATATCTTTCACTGATGAACTTTCCGTTCTGATCTTTGGCATCGAAGATCCTTCCACGACCCTCCTCAAGGTCTTGTGTCGCTTTTCGTGCAGCAAGCTGGTGTATGGTTTGTCCTTTCTCGGGGAGCACTTCGATTGGAATTTCAAGTTCGAGTGGACCGTGGGCGGATGTCGCTTTAAAGATGACGGATGTTGGGTTTCGAGAGAAGGTTTCTGGTGATAGAATGATATATGCTGACGTTCTAGAGAATGGAAATAGCGAAGGGATTTTGTGGGGTGCTTGGAGAAGCTTGGGGATTGGAATGTCTGGCAAGTCCAATTCGCCAGCAGTAACTTCTCCTTTCTCTGGCTCAGCAGAGGAGTCGAACAGGGAGATCTTTGATTTTTCCGCTGGCGTTGGATCGTTGAGAAGAACTCTCATACCCTCAGTCACAGTATCTATGACTTCAAAATCGTCATCCGTTGTCTCATACTTGACTTCAAGACTATAATCCGTAATATGAGGTGAGAGCGCACCACGTAGCATACGAACCACCGCCCCGTCAAGCGGCTCACCATTCTGCACAGCTTGTGCAAATCCATTGCCAGCTCTCGCCACACCCTCAATAAGAGCATGAGACACACCGTTTCCGATACCAAGCGGAAACACGCGAATTTGACCCTTGGACTTCTCCACTTCGCCATTGAGATAACTAAACATCTGCTCTTGCGCCCAAATATCTCCATCAGTGAGTAGCATAATTTCCAAGGGAATATCGCCCCAGCGTCTCTCCATAGTCGCTCTCACAGCACTGAAAGTTTCAGTACCTCCCATATCTGCTGAAAAAGTTGTGATGTGGGCGGATGCCTCGGCAAGCGAATCAGCATCGTAACTCTTGCTTTTCTGCCACAAAAACGAGTGATGGCTGCCGAACGAGCAGATGTTGAACTTTACACCTGCAGGCATGGATTTGAGAAAGACGTTCATCGCAGAAATCAACATTCGGATATTGCCCCCCATACTTCCACTTCTGTCAGCGACAAAAACTATTTCTGGACGAGAAGGCGGAAGACTGAATTTGGGGACTAGCGTGGCCATGATAGCACGTTGATGAGGAATGTATGGATGGGTTTCGAGAAGTGCCTTTGGAAGTCCGGCCTCTTTAGTTTGAACAATGAGGATGAAGTCTTTGTCGAGTTCTGCGCTTCCAAGAGCAAGCGTTGCAGAGGCTTTGCTCATGACTGGGTCTGCTAATTGAGCGGTTGACAGCGTGCCCATTGAAACGGCGATTGGATGAGAGGGTGATTGCACTCCTTTGATGAATGATCCATCAGGAATATTGATGTCAACCACAATTTTAATGCCACCAGCATCTTGTGTTGAAGTTAAGGAATAGTTGCTATGAGATGGGCCTTGGCCATAGCGAGGTGCAATCCTCGTAGGTATCGTGAATCTTGTTCCATCGTTCTTCCCAGCTTTCAACTCTCCAATATAGGTTGTTTCTACAAGCACACTCTCACCAGCTGGAACGTTACCCAACTTCGTACTGAAAACATCTGAGGCTTCCGGTGCCTGTTCGAGCAAGCCAGCCGTCTCTCCTTTCGCGACAGCCTCATCGAACAATTTCTTCGCTTGAAACTTTTCCTTCACAATACCGCGAAGAATGGTATTGCCGACTTTGGCAGTGAACTTCACGACACTGACGCCATCGTAGAGAGGAAAGTTGTAGATACACTCCTTGATGTTGTCGGTTGATGAATTGGTAAACTTTTGCGTCAGGACTGTTCGAGAGGTATTGCTCAAGATTGTGCTGTGAAAAGAAGATGAGAGAAGAGGGAGATATCTTCTTTCTGTCGTATTACCCCATGGTTGGATAATGGGAATGAGGTAGTAGCAACCGCATGGGTGGAATGAAACCATGTTGTCAAAGTGGGGAAGTGAGGATTCGGTGTTTTGTCAGAAGCAACAATCGGCTTCGTATTGTCATGTGATATTACAACTCTAAGTATCCAAGTATTTGATATGATTCAAAATGAAAGTTGTCATCAAAAAGAGGAGTCGTGAAGTTCTTATAAGCTCAAGCGAAGTGGGATCTAGGCGGATCCAATTGTTGCCTACAGGATCGATTCGTCACACCCATTGGCTCATTGTACAACCACGGCTGAGTTTTATATCTCTGATTGGCTGATTACCACATCCACCTCGTATTATGACTCCAAAATACAAATGGGCCGACTTTTGATTTGCCTCACTCGAATAAAGAGCTGAAGATGAATAAAATGCCGATATTTTGTACGACTTCAAGGCCTTTTGTGTTCACCGAGGAATTGCCTCGCGTCGTGGCCGTCAATGATTGAATCTTGAGATCAGGCAACTTCTTTGTCATGTACAAAGCTTAATTTTGGACGATGAAACTCTAAAGTTGGAAAAAGCAATTATTAATTACGTGTAAGCTTCTTTTCGTCTGTTGCAATGAGTTTTGCGATCAATGTTGAACAGTTATAACATAAAAACGACACGAATCCTGAAGGATTTGCGAACTGCGCTGTTGTGTAACCGTGGCTATGAGAATAACGAATATCCACCCTAGAGCTACGGGGGCTTTAGCAAGAGGGACAGAAATTTTTATCAAACATCAGCAAATTATCTGAAATCGTCCAGTTGTTTATTAGATTCGTCATCGCAACTTTTTTGACGTCTCAATGAAACGTAAGTTCACAGGTTTTAGCTAGTTCTGAACCGCAACATTATGTGACTCGGTTCAAAACCAATTTTTCTGATGGTTGAAGGTTTAGCAAGCGGGACAAGAGTTTGGGAACTTCTGAGATTAAGGTAGTAGAGCTGTGTAAAACTTCAAACTTTGTAATGATTAGTTAATATCTAGCACCAACCTACCTAAAAATATGTCGAATAATCAGTCTCTTATTTGAGCTGCAGCCCACAAGTTTTGCAGAACGTGTTCTTGTGTAGATCTGGGGAACCATTACATTGTAGTTCATAACGTTCAGAAAGCTATACAGAAGTTGGGCTTGAACTAATCATAGTAAATTGGTCGCATCAACGAACGATCGCTTTAATTTCGATAGTCAAGCCTGGAAAGCCATTCTAGAAATGATTCTCTTACGTGTGGAATAATTCTAGATTTGTTTCAAACTCTATTGCTGTGCAAGTCCTATTGAAGTTGCAAGACCGGACCCAAGCACCTTCAACCTAATTGGATACTTCAAGCAGAATAATTCACAAAAGGCTGATCATTTGATCTGGATTTGGTTTGGGAGGATGAATGAATCAATCACAAACTGAATCTCGAAGACTTTGCGAACCATAGTTTTGGTGTAACTGTGGCCTAAGTTAATCCACCTTGGAATGGAAGTTCAACAACCGAGATAGAATGTCTTAACCACGACAGTGGGTTGAAGCATGAGTAGCTTGATCAAATCAGCTGGGCCAATGTGAGAGTATGGGGTCTTGTGCGTGGTTTCAACCTCTAGTTGCTTTAAATGCTCTCACTGGAAATTAAAAGTAGACAACGGCCAAAATTTCTCACGAGAAGCCACAGAAATCCAACAATCATCCTGTGACAGCTGGTTCAATCTCTATATACAGCTACTCGCCGCCCTCCTCTCCATCTTCAATATATCTCAACCCACATACTCCGGCAACCCTCCCGCCTCCTCATACCCCGGCGGCGCGTCTCCGTCTCCATCTCCCTCCTCCACTCCCCTCTTCCCCACAACCCTCTCAAAAGCCTCCCCCCTAACCCTCTGCAACTCCCTCTTCCTCCCCTCATACCTCCCAAGCGCCTCATTACACTTAAACTCCAACGCCGTAACCCTCCTCTCCTCCGCCCCTACCTCCCCCTCAAGATTCCCCCTCGCCTCCCCACAAACCCTCAAACACTCCCCAATCCTCGCCCTGGGCACCGAATTCGAACTAAACTCCTCAAACACGATCCGATTCACGAATTGCATCTCTTGCACACCAATTTTGCCGATACTCTTGATAGCGGGCTGAATAGCCCTCGCCTGATTCATCAGGAACTCCACGTGCGAGATATGCGTTTGCGCGCGGTTGAGCAGGTTGTATTTCTGCATGGCTGCGAATTCGCCCGCGAGGGCCCAGGCGTCGGCGGTAGTGGCTTTCATGGCGTTGTCGAGTTCTTTGATTGCGAGGGCGAGGGATTTGTCGGCGTCTTGGAGGGTTGAGCGGGCTTGTTGTTCTGTATTCAGACGAAGTTGGGCGTCGTGGAATGCCTTTTCCGCGTCTTTGGTTTGTTCTTCTAACTCGTCTTCTCCTGGGACTTCGGGGGTTGGCCCGTCGAATAGGGAGTTGTATAACTCATCTAGTTCTTTCTGTGCTGCGTGGTGGACTTCGGCGATGCTAGATAATTGTGAATTTAAAGCTTTCGCTTCCGAGAGTTTGGGTTCTAATTGCTCGATGGTGGTTTTGTGTTTTAACTCCACACTCACAGCTTCGAGCCACTCTTTTTCTTCTTTACTAGCTTCTTCCTCGAATTTGTCTTTCTTTCCACCTAATTTGTATCGCAATTTTTTCATATGAGAGTCTCGATATTTAACGTGGTCTGCATACTCCCAAGCGACGTCTTTGGTGGCCTGTTTCAATTTGACTTGTTCTACAGCCAACTCATTGCTTAGCTGTTTTACATATGCAGTATTCTGTTCCAGCGCTGATATTGCATATTCGGTCTCTTCTAGTGACTTTAGTAGTTGAGCGTTCTGTGACGCTGCGGCAACAAGCTTTTCCTGAAACGATGGCATCGTGGAAGTTTAGTTGAAATTTTTGCGGTATGATGGAAATGAAATATCCATTCCTTCCAAAGCTCAACGTTGAAGCTTTAATATTGTCTGATCTGACGACGGCACAGCATGCTTGGCGGGCAAAGCTGGGGCTTAGCAGTCGTCGATAAATGGAAAGTGGGCAATGCATGCGCCACATTATTATGAAACTTTATAGTCTGACAAGGTTTACCATGAGAGACCAGTGATATTGAGAAATTTACGAAGAGAAATGTAAACTCGACGTCATAGTCTCCAGGCAACGCAAGTATAGCCACAGAATTACGTGAAAAACAACGGTCACGTGACATACTTCGAATTTGAATATTTTTGAATAGAGAAGAGATGATGGCTGAGAAGAAACAAAAGAAGCAGACTACCTAAGGAGTTGTATGACAGGAGACATATGTGAAAGGGAAGACTGCCTTACCTTTGATGTCTTTTAAGCTATTGATTATTCCAAGACCCCACTGTGATCGTGCTCCTCCAGCAATACCCCATCGCTGAAAAAGAAATGCTTCATTCTAGACTTAAAGACCTGAGAACCCGTCTTGTGTTGGTTGTATTAGAGTAGAATCTGGGGTGGTTGTACAAGTTTGGTGTTTTTGCAGCACGTCTGACGGGGACAACTCTGATCGCCCAACAACACAAAGTTACCGTGAACAAAGAGTCTATTATCGTGAATCAGCCAAGCTATTACATCGGTTTGCTTTTCCCCGCTGTCCAATTTCTATAAATACCGTTCTCCATGATACCGTACACGAAGGATACGCACGTGCCGCAAAGCATTCTCCTCCAAGCTCGAAATGCAGATGGTGTGAGGCTCGAAAAGAGGGTGTGAAGCTCCATATATAAATGTCCAAGAGTCTATGATCTAACAAGTCTCTCATTTCTGACTGCCGGACTAGGATATGTAACATGGCAGCTGTATTCAATAAGCTGATGTTTGACAGACGAATGATATGGTCGGCTGGCAACCCCTGACAGCGGTCACATGCATCATACACCACATTGGAAGAAGGAAGGTTACCTCTGCCAATAGCCAAACATTGGATACATTTGAATATCTTGGTATTTTCACTGTCACATAGTTTTGGAAATGGAGATCATTTCCCTTCCGCTTTTCAACATCACGAGGTATTCATTCCAACAAGCCCAGCGACAGGGGCAATTAGCCAGCGTGTGCCCCTTTTTTCGAGCCCCAAGCGCCGGCTCTCACTCGTCCGCCAAACCATTTCCCCAGACACAATGATTCGGCTACAACCTCCCGCATCAACAACGGTTTGCTCGAGATTCACTCCAACACTACTGTGCTCTGTACCTAGGTAGTCTGTACATGCACCCGGCCACACTCAACCTGGCAATCCCCCGAGACCCGAGAGGCCATCTGGACACAATATGGCGACGAACTGCCAAATTGGGCTTCACGGTGTTTGCGGTGACAAGAGGTTCACGCCGTCATTAGGTCACAAGGAGTTATATGAAGGTCTGGGAAGCCACGACCGGAAGGATGATTCTCTCAACTCATTTCGAAAGCCTCGAGGCTGGCGAGAAACGGCAATCATGTTCTTCAAAGGATGTCTTTTGGTGCAGGCACTGATTATTGTATTCTACAAGATTAATCCTATCATCGCGGCACCACCTCATTCACGACAAAATGACTTATCCAATTTACCTCCCGATAGCTGGCAGAAATATGTTCGAGCTCCGCCCAGCAATATCATAAAACCATATCGGATTGTCTCGGTTTATCCTAATGCGGGTGTCAAAAATCCATCTGGTCTTATTGATGGAACTGGAACCACTTTGACCAGACAGCCAGCTTCTGGTAACGCGCCGACCGCAGCGGGGAAACCGATTGTGGATATTCAACCAGAGGTGGTGGTTGATTGGGGTCAAAACTATGCTGGTGTTGTATCGATCAATTTTGGGGGTGCTTCAAATTCGACTCCTGGATTACCTGGTATCAGATTGGCGTTTTCAGAGTCGCTGCAGTACCTGACCAACCTCAGCGATTTTTCTCGGTCAAACAATGTGAGTGCGGTTTTGCCATCTGAATATCAATGCTAACACAGTTTTAGGGAGACACAATTACTCCAGGTTCAGATCAAGTGAGTGACACATCCACTTTCATTTGCACCCTGCTCACGTGATACAGATTGCGGTGAAGTCAAAACCATATACATGGACAGATGACCATGGCTGCGAGTTCGGTGATCAGGTTTGCGCTGATGGTCTACATGGCTTCAGGTATATGAAAATATACATGGATGCGCTGGAATCGGATTCGCCATACACGACACCTTACGGATCAGTCACCATCAACTCGATGAGCTTGAATTATTCCGGACTTCTAGGCACACCAGACAAGTTCTCCGGCTGGATTCAGACCTCAGATGAGGATCTAAATCAATGGTGGTATGATGCTGTCTACACCAACGATTTATGTACAGATGTCTTTCGTCTGAATGATACCGAGCCAAGAGGTGCTGCGAGTCCGACTTTGATTGGAAAATTGGTCCTTACCGATGGTGCGAAACGTGATCGGGATCCATATGTTGGAGATATTGCAGTTTCTGGAAAGACATTATTCCTTACTCGAAATGTCCCGGAAGCAGTTAGAAATGTGTTGGCTGATCTAGCTGATCACCAACGTGAAGATGGATGGATTCCACCTGCTAGCATGTAAGTCGAATTTTCAATCATTTATATCAGTATTAACTTTCCCCAGAAACAACTACACTCTTGCTCTCCTAGATTACCCTCTCTGGTGGGTCGTCTGCAGCTACGACCTCTTCATGTACACCAACGACGTGGCATACATAACCAAGTACTACGCAAACATCCTCAACGTCCTCGACAAATTCTACCCCTCCATAACCAACCCCAACACAAACCTCCTCTCCAAAGGCCTCGGCGTCTCAGGCGGCTACGGAGACTACGCCTTCCTCCCCCGCGACGGCCCCGTAACCTACTACAACGTCCTCTACGTCCTCGCCCTCAAAAACGCCGCCACAATCGCCCTCGCCCTCAACAACCCCACCGACGCAAAACGCTGGCTCGACCGCGCAGACCTCGTCTCAGCCGCCGTCAACGACCGCCGCTTCGACACCACCGTCGGCGCCTTCTTCGACGGCAACTGCGGCTTCACGCCCTGTCCCACGCACGCCCAGGACGGAAACAGCATCGCCATCATCAGCGGCGCCGCAAACTCCACGCACGCACAATCCGCACTCGATTACCTCGCCAAAGCCCACGCTCGCCCGTACGGAAACTCGTTCTACGACAACGATGTCATATCAGACGGATTCTCACAGCGCGTATATGCGTTTATATCATACTTCGAGATCGAAGCGCGGTTCATGCTCGGCTCACCCGCCACGGCGCTCGAGGAGATCAGGCGGCTGTACGGCTGGATGGCAAACCACGATCCGAAAGTCACGACCTGGGAGGGTATTGGCGCGGAGGGCTCGATATATGCGGGGAAATATAGCAGTCAAGCGCATGGCTGGTCGACGGGGATCGTGCCGCTGATGACGAATAACATCCTCGGCGTCACGCCTACGGGACCGGGATTCAGTACGTGGAGCGTTAGACCTGTGCCGGGTGATTTGAAGTGGGCGAAGGGTGTGGTTCCTACTCCGAAGGGGGAGATTAAGGTTCAGTGGAATAGGGAGGGTGGGAATTTTTGGTTGAGTGTGGCGACGCCGATGGGGACGAAGGGGGTTATTGCTGTGCCGGTGCTGAAGGGGGGTGGAGAGGTGTATTTGAATAAGGTGCTTGTGGCGGGGAGTGAGGCGAAGGCGGAAAGGGATGGGTATTTCGTGGTGGAGGTTGATGGGGGTGAGCATGTGGTTACTGTTGGGTATAATTCGTAGTTTAGGCATAGATACAGCATGTTTCTATGATAAGCATCAATCTAAACATTTCCAGATCTTTGGTTTCTCCTAAACCATGTAAATCATGTCGACAAAAGCCTGATCAAGAACAGGAATGCAGTTCTTTGCCTCCCGTGCGTAAACTTACAATAGTGTTTCTCGCCGGTCAGCTCACAACTCTCCACCACCAAAACATCCTCAAAAAACAACTATGTGTCTCTTCAATATAAGAACACATCAATCAGTGTGGCAACAATAGTACACTCGTGACTCGTGGTAGGCAAGACAATTCCTAGCACATCTTCTACCAAGACATAGCAAAATGACTCTTTAGCATTCAAACTCGACAGATCTCAAAATAATTATTGATTATGCTTCAACTAAACAAAGCGTGTATAGCGCAACTCCCGAACATCGTGAACAACATCGCATCCATCCAAGCTAGTCATCCAACAGCGTTAGGTTTTATATTCCGCTGTCAGCATCCAGGAAGTTTACAAGGCTATTACCCAGGATCCTTGAGTGGAAATTTTGGTCACTGTATCCCTTACTTTCCTCCTCATTCAGTTAAAAACTCGAGACCCGCTTTAACAATAACAACACACGTCCATCCCAACCCGGAACTCACCAGCCAATACTTTCCCCCTTTACAACCTGCACTATCCCCGAAAGATCAAACCAATCGCCCTTTGGTGTCAGCGAGACACGCTGCTTCCTTCCTAAATTTCTTACATGTTAAAATGGCAGAACGCTTGCCTCCCGGGGTGACGTACTGCGTGATAGACCAAAATAGCGATTCTGTCATTGATTTCTGATGAAGCTTCCGACGCTGGGGCGTCAAGGAGACGGGAATCCGGTAGAGTTGTTGCTTAAAGGAATGTTTTACAGAGTTAGGCTGGGGAACTGAGTCTAGGAGTGTGGAGCAAGATGCTTAGGAATATTGAACGGTGTTGAAGAATTTCCTTATTAGGATCGTGCAAAGTCGATTTCAATTCTGTGGCGTAGGCGTGGTAGAGTATTGCTGGAATTAGAAGTTAAGATCGAGGGATTCGCCTTCGTCAGAATTGATCGGTAAGCACGCTAATGTGACATTTTGGACCACAACCACGATTACGACCAGGACTCGTACTTTGAAAACTACGGCACCGGCGAGTGTGAAGCCTGGAATTGTGAGTATAAGCTTTGTTCATGGATTCAAAAGGTAACCAAAAGAGAATGAAATGAGATTTATCAGCACAACACAGAGAGCATTGTCCGAAAGAGGAAATAAAATCTTGGGAGGCTCTCGGAGGCAGCATACCTGTGCAGATGGAGCAGCATACCTGTGCAGATGGAGAAAGAAGTGATGAGTTGAGGTATCAGGAAATATGAGGGTTGGGGAGGTATAAAGAGATGAGTTGTGTCCAGCAGAAAGCATTCAAATAACATTATCGCAAATCACACCTTCAAACCACCCAGCACTCAAATAAACGCTTCAAAACTTTTAAAAATGTCCGCACTCGTCCTCATAACCGGCGGCACCGGTCTCATCGGCATCAAAACCATCCTCCTCGCCCTCCAAGCAGGCTACACAGTTCGAGCCGCGGTACGAACCCAAGAGAAGGCTGATGCAGTGCTAGCCACGCCCTCCATCAAAACCCTCAACCCACGCTCTCATCTGACATTCATAATCATCCCCGACATCCTCGCAGACAACGCCTACGACGAAGCCGTCAAAGGCGTGAAATTCATCATCCACCTCGCCTCCCCCGTCGTAAAAGGCGACGGCTTCACAGCAGATCAATACGAGAGCGAACTCATCCAACCCGCTATCAAAGGCACGATGTCCATCTTGACGGCCGCGCAGAAAACGCCGGGTATCCAACGCGTGGTGATTACATCCTCGGAAGTCGCTATCGTGCCGTGGGAGGAGTTTATTTCGAAGGAGGTGGACACGGTGTTTGATGATACCTACGAGATTCCCTTTCCGGCTGGGCCGTACGGGAATGTGTTTGAAGCGTATAGCGCTAGTAAAGTGCGCGCGTTGGTTGCTACGAAGCAGTTTGTGAGGGAGAATAAGTTGGAGTGGGATGTGATTAATATCATGCCATCGTTCGTTATCGGGGATAATGAGATGAACTTCAAGGCGGAGGATGTTTGTGATGGGACTGTTGCGGCGGCATTCTCGCAGGTTCTGGGGAGGGATAGCGGATGGGGTCCTACGCCTAGCACGAGTGTGCATGTGAGGGATGTGGCGTGGTTACACGTTCATTCTCTGGATCCGAAGATTGAGGGCAATCAGAATTTCCTGGCTGTGTCTGAGGGGGAGAGGGGGACGGTTTGGGAGGAGGCGATTGAGATTGTGAAGAGGAATTTTCCTAAGGCGGTGGAGAAGGGGATCTTGCCGAATAATAAGCCGGCGCAGACGAAGAGGACAAAAGTTGATGCTAGTAGGACGGAGAAGGTGTTTGGATTTAAGTTTTTGAGCTATGAGGAGCAGGTTAAGAGTGTGGTGGAGCAGTATTTGACTCTTCTTGGGGAGGAGGTTGCTTAGATGGATCCCTACTTCTTGGGTTGATAGATAGTGTTTGAGCTGTAATTGAATAATGAGTTGACGGAAAGTGAGAAGTTTGCTTGATTGTGGTTTGTCCTGATGTATTGTACTTCTTGAACAGTCAATGTGCATTGCTTTCTGTACCCCTTGCTCTGAAAAGTGGAGCAGAAGAGTAAAGCAGACTAGGAAGAAACGAGATGATAACTTTTGATTGTACAGTACCTTTTTTCTCTGATTTCAACCCCATTTATAGGGGCTTATGGAAGTTGGAGACTTTTGTTGTGTCCCTTCTACTGGAGGCACGGTCAACACAACTGGCAAACCTTCTAAATATTCTGTTAATTTGAATTGTATAACAGTGGAAAAGGTATTTTGACACTCTGTATCTAAATATATTACGAGAACGTCTGATTTTCTGAAATTGTGAACACAATATACGATATTTTGTCAACTTGTTCAAATGAGTATTGTGCATTGCGTGTCAATGTTTCGGTGTAGCACGAGCGTGCTATCATATTGAGAAGTCTTGTAGTTACGAAAGTGAATTGAGGCGAAGATTATATAATATATATAAATATTGACATACAACATGTAGCCTGACAATTGTGTTGCATCGCGATCGAACGTCGAAGTGTTGAAATGTAAATGTGATGGCTGAAGTGGAATCTTTGTGATCGTGAGCGATCCGTGGCCCGAGCTCAACTACCCCTGCACTCGCATCAAGCTTCAATGTTCCAGCTCGAACAATTTATGTCGCAATTCAACGTCTCAATTCAACAGGTCATATCAATACACAACATTCAAAATGGGTTGGTTATGGGGAAGCTCAGATCATAGCAACGCATCAAAATCCAAAGATCCCGTCCGCGACCTTGACCCCGATCTGCGCGACTTTCTAAAGAAAGAAGCCCCTCAAAAATACGAAGCCAAAACCACTCCCCCTCCGCCGCCAGAACGTACCATCCCAAAGCCTGCGATCGCAGAAGATCAATTCGAAGATGATTCAAAGCCAAAAGTACCTCCTCAGTCGCTTTACCAGGATGGACGATATGCGCATATATGGAAGAACTACAAGAGTCTGTCAGAGGTGGAAGCCGAGGGCAAATCGGATCAGGAGCGAATGATGGATGTAATGGAGAGTCACCGGACGCGACAGGCAGAACTTGGTAGGGCAGCGCTGGAGAGTTGTGCTGTTGAGCAGATGGAAGTTAGTGATTGCTTTCGCGCGGGAGGGTGGTCAGCCAAAACGACCATGTGTCGGGCGGAGAATAGAAAGTTTGATAGATGTTATACCATGCAGGCGGTAAGCTACACGCCATGGATTGCGGATGCAGCTAATAGATGTAGAAATTCCTCAAAGCATTGGGATACCTAGCAGCGTACGATCGTCCGGACGTTGAGGAGCAAATTCAAATGCAGGCGGATACGTTATACCACCAGATGTTAGACCAAGAGAAAGCGATTGAAACCGCAAAGGCCGAAGGAAAACCCATACCGGCATTCCCAGCATTACTTAAAGCGCAAATGGCAAAGGCAAATGTAGCTCAGGATCTGGAAAAGCCGGAATTCGATATATCATCTCTTGCGCCTAGATCACAAAATCCATTGAAGAAGAGGTTGGAGAAGTTTGAGGGTGTGGAACGAGAGATTGAGGAGTTGGCGATTAAAGCGGAGGTTGCTGCTGCTGCGGAGATGTCGGGGAAGATTGATCATGTGGGACGACAGCAGTTGGAAGAGAGAGAGTTACGGAAAGCGCAGGGGAGAGAGACGATTGCGGATAAGGTGTATTATGCGTTTAGGGCGAAGTGAGGTTGTTCCTCGATTTCGGATTGAGGTGCCCATTGAGAGCAGACGACTTCATGTGCAGTCGGCAGTAGACTCGATTCATGAGCGCTCGCTATGGGGAATCATCGTAATGTCTACATCTCCGACAACTGCAACGAAGATCAACTCCACACCCAAGGACTTTATGATCAATCTTCCAGACTTCTAGAGCCAAACAAAACTGGAGCGGTATTTTACCAAGTTGGAATTTTATAATGCTCTGTTCGACTCCATTTTTGGGAGGTGATATGTGGCGTGGAGTAAAATGAGGAGGAAATCGCTCGAGGAGTCACAATGTACGAAACATATATGTATTTTATCACGAATATCCATTACCATTATCTATTCAATCCGATCGGACATCTGCCAAGTCTCTTGATCTCTTATTCTATCCATGCTACCATTCTTACTTGATCTCTAGCTCGATATAAAATCCGATCTCGCAGTCACGTGCGTATCGCCCACTTCTATGACTGACTTCTAATCCAAGATATATGAACGACTTCCTCTCTTAATTGGAAACAACAATTTTCATATCTCAAACACTGTTTAAAAATGGACGTCCCCATAGCAGCAAACGTCCTAGGCACAATAGGCGCAGTCTGCTGGTCAATCCAAGTCTCTCCTCCCTTCCCTTCTCCCCTTCCCCCCTCAAAATTTCCCCCATATCCCATCCCCTTTTCCTCTCCTCATCTCAGACTAACACCCCCCAGCTAATCCCTCAAATCATAATCAACCACCGCCGCCACAACACCACCGGTCTCCAACCCTCCATGATGCTCCTCTGGGCCATCGCTGGTGTACCCCTCGGCGCGTACAATATCGCGGGGAATTTCAACGTCGCGCTCCTGATCCAGCCGCAGATACTGACGGTGTTGAGTTTGGTTACGTGGGGACAGTGTGGGTTTTATGATGATGTGAGTAAATATCAACGGAGGAAGGGGAGGGAGGGGAAGGGATGTTGATGTGTGTAGAACTGGACGACATTAAGATGTTGTGCCGTGGTAAGTGTGATTGGAATAGTCTTCGGTGGGATTGAAGCTGGCTTGGTTTTTGCGTTGAAGGTAAACTCCCTCCACTATCCCGAGGACTCCAAACTAACTTACATATTCAGGCTGGCATAGACCGAGATATCCACTGGCCGGTCATACTGATGGGTGTGGTATCTGCTATTCTTCTCAGTGCGGGAGTGTTGCGCCATTACTGGGACATCTACACGCACCGCACCGTCCGCGGAATTTCATTCATCTTCGTCGCTATAGACGCGGCGGGAGATGTATTTTCTCTCGTCTCAATCTGTACGTCCTCCTCCCTTTTGCCCCCATCTATTATACCCTGACACGGATGTATGAAGTCTTCCAACCCAAGCTAGATATCCTAGGCATGGTCATCTACGCCAGCGAATTCGTGCTTTGGTGCGGCGTTTTTGCTTGTGGTGGGTATTTTAATTTGAGGCCGTGGGTTCAACAGAAGATTAGTGAGAGGGCGCTGAGGAGGGTTGGGATGGGGAGGCAGGATGGGGAGGGTGATGGGGAGGTGGATGTGGATGTGGATGTGGAGCTTGAGAGGATGGGGAGTTCGACGTCGGTTTTTAGGACGTCGGGGAGTGTTGTTAGTGAGAGGCGTGGGGGGAGGGCGGAGGGTTAGACGTTTGTGTGTTGGTGTTGTAAGAGGAACTATCTTTGACATTTCACAGCTGTCTGGTTGAGTCGTCTCAGCTCACTCAATTGCAGACCTAAATTTCTACCATGGAGTCGCCATCAGACTCACTGGCTGCTCCAGATCCTTATTTTGGACTCAAAAGTCTATTCCCAGTCTAGATCAACCTACAAGATTGCAACTCAGACAATTCGACTTCTATTTAATAAAGGACGTTCTCCTAATGCCTTGTATCTGTCAGATTCAATGATAACACGTCATACAACGCAAGTTGATCACTCATTTCGTGCAATTGCTCTTATACTTACTAGCTTAACTAGATCTAAATTCTAGATTCTAAAGTGTATCCTAAGCAATTAGCTATAAGATAAAATACTAGGAACTTGAGCTTCCAATCTATCAAAGAACGTGCTATTAAAAGACGTTCTATATATTCTATCGAATTATCTCCCCTTACTCAACTCTAGGTCTAGTGTGTTATAAGTCTAACGGGATACCACCTTACGGTAGAATAAGCACTCTCCGCTCAAGATGCTATAATTACTTGAACTTCTTACAAGTAAATATACAAGGCCGTTGTTATGAGATAAACCAAGTACCACTAATAGGGAGCTGGTCGATTTCTACTAATCTTGTTCTCGGGGGTGGACTATTGGTAACACACTAGTGAGTTAACAGGCTATCTAACACAATCGCCTGTAAAATTTATACTAATTAGCACCTCTAGATCCCTTCTAGACTTAAACCTCTATTACGAGGTTAGTTCTACGTCAGGCTACGAAGACATCTTAGCTGATTTTCGATAAAGGACATCCATCTTAAACGAATTCAATCAGGCCAACCCCCAAACTCACACACGCAACACCTGACACTGTATAGAACAATCTACTTACTTATCTACTACTCTATACTCGTGTTTGCGATTTCAAGCGCTATCACAGTGTCACGCGGCGAATCGCTAAGCTCAAAATTCTATTCCAGGTGTGTAAAGGGACGATCTCTCAGACGCCTTGTATTCTACTCTATCACGTTATCCTCATGTTCTCATGTCCCCAAAAATACGCCACACCGTCTATCCTCCTTCCCTTCTCTCAAACACTGAGCAGCACTTGACTTCCATCACCCCTCCTCCTCAAGTCAAAACCCCAAACCTCACACCTCTCCTTTCCCACCTCCCTCCCCCCCTACGCTTCCAACCCCTCACCACCCTCACACTCTCCACCCCTCCCCTAAGCACCCAGCCCACTCCCCCCATAAAACGGCAAACTCGCAATCCAAGTATGTCTCAACAATTTCCCCTCGACAATCTCCTCCTTATGCGCCTCCATAACCTCCAAATCCCAATTCACGCTCACCATCAGCCCCTTCAGATAATCCGCGCGCGGCTGGGCGAGATACAACGCCTGCAGGCCGGTGAGATCAGCGTGGTCTTTCGCGTACGTCTTCCAGTAGTCGTTTGTCATGTCCGAGAGCACGACGCCGGGCATGGTTGTGAAGGTGCGGAGGGTGGGGTACTCTAGGAATCTTATTAAAATTTGGGGAGTCGGGGAGGAGAGGGAAGGGGACGTACCAGCTTGCACATGCTCAACCAGAACCTGCGTCGCCATTTTACTCACATTATACCCCGAGCCCGTCGGCATCGTGAACCCTACTCGCGCAGAGAGAACACAGATCACAGTGCCCACGGGATTCTTCGGATCAGGCTGGCTGTTGATATAATAATGGATCATCAACGCCGTGCCTTTGGTGTTGATATCCTACACATCATCAGTTACCCATTCCTTTTCCAAAACACCCCGTGATAGAATGGGATGGGATGGGATTCTCACAATAGTACTCCACCACTCCCCCAAACTCCCCTCTCCGAATTTCTTCCCATCGTTAAGCACGCTCGCGTTATTCAACAGCACATCTGCGCCGCGGCCGAAGGTATCTTGGATTTTCGCGAAGAGGGATTTCACGTCTTCTTCGATCGATATATCAGCGCTTACAACTAGAACTTTTGTTTCTTTATTCAAGCCTGCAATCTCATCTCTGACTTTTTCGAGCTCTGGAAGGCGACGACCGATTATTACGATGCCTGTTGCGTTTGCACGAGCCCAGACTTTTGCTGCGGCCTATGAGGTGTTAGTCGTGAGTTTGGTAATCGAATCATGACAAAAGAAGATCAACCCATGACCACATAAGGGAAATAAATCGAGATAAGTGGAAACAACAATTTCCTCGTCTCATCTCCCTTCCCCTCCCTCATTTCAACCCATCTCAGCCCATCTCCTCACCCCCCTTCACCCTCTCCCCTCCAAAACTCCAAACTCCCACCACCAAAAATTCAATAAGGAAAATCAAAAACTCACAGCACCAATCCCGCTCCCCGCCCCCGTAACAACGATGATCTTCCCCCCCGCCGAATTTCCCGGTTTCTCAGCGGCGACAAACGGATACGGATCCCTCCTCAGCGTCTTCGTAAAGGAGAAGGGGTAGGTGTAGAAATCGGGGTGGGATTCTTGCATTTTATTAGAGATGTGAGGGGATGGGATGGTGGTGTTTGGGGGTGGTGAGGTGAAAAGTAATTGAGGGATGAGGGAGCTATGAAATACAGTTTACCTATGCGATATATGTATATATACTCACACCTCCCACGCCGCATTTGACATACAAACCCAAACCCACAACCCTCACAAATCTAATCAAATCACCATCGCATCCGCGTAATCCCACCCCGCCTTTTCAAATCAAGACTGACGACGGCCACTCTCGCCGCTCCCATTGATCATCAATAAACCTTGCTACCGTTCTCCCAGTCCAAGCGACCGCTCCTAGATTTTCCTACGTACATATGTGCGCATAGTGGTACTCCGTACATAGTTGAGTGCTGATTTTCCCAAACCGGAAACAAACGCACGGATTTGTAAGATCTTGACATGAATAGTGGATACAGCCAGCCCTGCAGCACTTACATGCCAAGGAGTATAGACGAATGCGATGAATTCGGCGATAATCGTATAATGTGAGGAGTCAAGCATATTTCCAAGGTTATATTTCCCTACCCCCGTATTTAGTAAAGATAGGGAATCGAGATAATATTTTTCGTATAATCCTAAAACTATCTATCTCTTCTTCTAGGAAAACTTTCTAAACACTTTTTCTTTCTACAAGAATTCCTCTAGAATAAGGATATATACTAAGGTATATAATTTATATCCTCTTACTTATTTTAATAAGAAAAGAGTATCTTACCTAATTACATCCTCACCGACTAGAAGGACAAAGAAATTTCTCGAGTAAACGGATTATTATTGTTTATACTAAAAAACATCTATAACTAAGTAATGAAATGCTTATACATTCAGGCATTCTTGTTTCTAATTCCCTTATATGTGGATTCTACTGTATTTGCTTGTTGTAGTATAAGGGTTTGGGATACGTGGGTTTGAATTTCTTTACTACGTTATAATAACGAGGCTACAAGTTCTTATTGCTCCTGCAATGCTGAAGGAATTCAATATGATCAACTCACGTCACATATCTCACATAGAAACCGAGCCTCGTCATTCTAAATGATATCAATTCCTATCTATTATTTTAAATATCTATCCATCATCCCCCACCCACCTTCCCATTTCAAACCACCCAATGCCCTCGCTCTATCCAAAATGCAGAAAATCCGTGAAATATCCCGGGGTATCGTTTATTGCCCAAAAAGGGTACAAGTACATTTTTATCGAAGCGTTTCTTCTGATGCGAACACTTTTGATGTTCAGCGTCTGCAGTAGTTTGCGTGGCTGCTGATTGCGAAGTGCTTTCAGCGTCATTCGAAATGTCGATCGGAAATCCATCATTTTAGCAATGCCAGCGACGTAGCTTCAGACGTTGGATCTGTTGATCTGAGAGATCTAGCAGCTGATTGAAGGTACCGCCTATTTCTTCCTCGATTTCTGTCATGAATCGCCGCACCATAGCGGTAACCATCTTCGTCTCATTTTATGCCGCTCGTTGCTGCACTCGAACTCTTCTCCCCTCAACTCGTCTTCAAAATCCACCGATCATTGACCGACCGTTCATATTTCGCCTTACTCGTAACCAGTACTTTATAATAAGCATCATTCGCCTTGCCATTACTCCTCACACCCTCAAGCTGATCCGCGATCGGTCTCAGCAACAACCCCATTTCCAGATGCGTATCCGGACCAATCTTCGCTTTATTCGCAAGAATCGCAACGACCACCACAAATAAAAGATGACAGCCACAGATTAATCCCAGAATCATCAAAAAAGAGATCCGATGTCCAATCTGTAATGACGTTCCTTGTTGAGGAGCCGACCCGGGATATGTCGTAACGGGATTAAAAATCGTTGCACTTGCCAAAGAGCCAAGCGCATAAATAGAAACTAATTCTCCAATGTTGTCCGAATTTCCCTCTTGTGGACTACCCCATATACTGCCCTGAGGATATATCTGAGCTTCTTGACCATCATCCGTGTATCCTACTTGAGCAATAGAACTTCCGGCAATACTAGCCATATTATCCGAGATCCAAGAAATGTTCAGTCGATCATGTTCCGTTTTTGCAACCGTAATGTTGCAGGTGTAGTACCAAGCTTTTTCTGGCGACGCTTCGAATGCTTGAACCACGGAGCAACGAAGAGTGTCGTCGCAAACATTGCGTACCGATCCATCTTTCTCGGTGAAAAATGTCGTCGAATTTGGCGCCTTGTGCGAGACGAAAATTTCTCCCAGGCCTTCAACAGTGATATTATTTGCCGTTCCATTACCACCTGCTGTAACAACATGTGAGCTACACGAGTACGTTGCCGATATTTCTCTCTCGGTGATGATGGAGTATTCGGAATATGCGGTGGAGACACCAGGAGGAGAGTCAATAAAGGGCAAGGTGGATTTCTTTTCCTTTGGAGACCGATATACCATACCGCCGCTCATTTGTATCATAGTTCCTGGCTTTGGCCTTTCCTCGGATTTATTGGTGCCGTAATTACCTATCAAACCCCCGTACCTAAAACAATTAGCAGGCAAATGAAAGTGGATAAGAGATACTAACAAATGAGCAGTGTATGCCTCATCCTGGTTCATGATGGTATTCGCTTCGGCCGCAGTTTTTCCTTGTGGGTAGTAATGATCCATTAGAGGAATGGTGACATCTCCCGAATTCATGAGCACGCCTTCTTTCGCAACTTCCCAGCCGTAGGTCAAACTTATCATAGCTATACCAGCTTGTGCAAGCTATATTGGGTTAGTGAAATCCCCACATTCGAAGAGGGGTAATACAATATTGATGAAAAGCCAAGCTGATCCAGCGAGGATAACCCATGGCTTTCCAGATATGAAGACTAGTTTCGCGACTCTGAGCATACTGTCAATCGAAAGAATCAGATCGACCTGGAATTATTAGCCCTAAACCTTTCTAGGATGTCTAATTACCTACCTCTCTCAGCGATCTCTTCTTCTGCGCAAGAATCACCCATCGCATATTCAAAGCTATATCCTTGAACGCACTCGCAATATTTAGACCCAAGCAGATACTGATTCCCGTGGTGACAGCATTAAATAGCTTCTTTTGACTTTCCGACTGAGCTCCCTTCTTTTTCCATTGTATTGTCGAAACGACGAAGGCAGCGCATAGACCGGCAGTCACAAACCATCTCGTAGACATGCCCAATAATATCATTCTGAATTGTCTCGCGTGAGGATCTTTGTACGGCACATCTTTCGCGTTGAAGCTGGTATCCATTCGGTGCATGGGATCGGAGAGGAAGGATTGAGTTTCGATTGCTGGAAGTGTTAGCATGATGTCAAGGACTCGAGGTATGCTTCTTACTGCCAGGACTCGGCTTGGAAGGAAATATGGTCGAAGAGGTTGAATATTCAGAATTCATCGACTGCTGGCTCCGCTGCTTGCTCTGTACCCCCGGACGTGGTGGTTGGTGCATCTCGTACTCTGGAGAACCTAGATCTCCATGATACGGTTGGAACGGTTGCGAATACACCTCTGGACTTTGAAAATAACCTCCTTGTTGTGGTACCCCGCCATTATATGGTGCTGTTGGTTGTGGTCTCCCATTCCCCGGATTCTCCAGCGGCGAGAACGGGTTGACGCGATTGTAACCAACCATGTTGAAAGTGGCAGATGGCGAGCTCAAGAATGGTGAAGATGCATAGAGCACCGTTTGCAATGGAGAAGTCAATCTCGAAGGGTTGTCGGTCTTGAGGAAGCAACGAGGACGTCAGACGAAGAAAAGCATGGTGAGGTCGTTTTGAAGGTGTCTGAGAGGCGCAAGGGTTGTTGTTTGTGTTGGTGGCTCCTTGTGCTCCTCAAATCTTCAGGATCTTGGGGGCCGATGGCGATAGGTAAGCTCCTGGGTGAGCATCATAACGAGGTAAGGTTAAGGAGGCTACGCCGCGGTACGACATCCTCGCATTTCCCTCCATTCGGAGGGCCTGGCCGACTTAAGCTTTTCCTATTCTTCTCATCCTCCTGGTCCAGATCGCGTGCGATTGGCGTGCGGCTGAAGGATTCCAGAATGATAGCGGGCAGCGCCGCAAAGAAATGCAGGGGAGGTGCAGATGTTGTGATCCGTTCCGGAGAGGAGAATGAGCAATGTATATTTTCAGGAGCGGAAAACGAGACATAGTAATATAATCCGTGGTTATTCGGGAAGAGTATATCGTACAATGAACAGTTGCGGAGGAGTGGTTCGAAGATCGCGTTGTGGTCGAGTTTAAGTTCTGAAGTAAATTGAAGTGGATGTCAGTCCCTACACAAAAGTGACCCGAGCCTTTTAGGGCTGACATATCCGCCAAGCGTGTAACTCTAACGCTATATTTAGGGTGTAAGGTGCTCGGCCCCATCCGGTTAAATCATCTTGGTAACATGATCTGTACTTGGGAACTCAAATATGGAATCATTCTGCATCGAATGCGCAGTGCATGTGTCGAAGAGAGAATAGAAATGAGTTATTTCAAAGCCACACACATATCAAGATCGCTGGGATACCCGTGGACGATATGATAGAAGATTGGAGGAACTGGAAATGAAAAGCAGACTCATGATGAACTCAACACAGGGTCATCATTCTGCATCGCAATGCGCAGTGCATATGTAGAAGAAGAAGAGACACAAGCCTTCTTCAACATCACACACACCACGATGATGGAAACAGCGTCAATAGCAGAAAAGACGAATCCAGAGAAGTGCAAAAGAAGAATAGACATGTAATAAATCCTAGCTGGAAGCTCTGCATCGCAACGTGCAATGCATATGTGGAAGAATAATGGAAACGAGCCATTCCAAGAAGACGACATAATCCAAGTAGTCGATATAACCTAAAACGACTAGAAGATGGCGAGAACATGAGCTCGAGAACGGAATCAAGGGAATTGGAAAAGAACAACAGGCTAGCGTATTGACGATAGCAGACCTAGGCCTGATGAGATATGCTTTTCAGTTCAAACAACGTCCCTCATCTGAAAATATTGATAATTGCAAATCTTGACGATTAAACATTGCCTTTGGTCTGAGCTGGCCAACTATGCTCTCTGTTCCTGTTCTTTCCAATCTTTCCAAATCGGTCGCTATTCCTGCTCTCGTATTCATCCTGCATCAGAAACCTCCCATGCATTCAACTCCACGGTCACATTTCAACAACATTGGCTTAAATTTTGGTTTAAACACCAATAATCTGTCCACCCTCCCAAGTCTCGCCAGCTTCCAACTTTTGCCAACCCTTGACCGCACCAGACTCCACGCAGATCATTTGCTTGTACCCATCAGCTGGAGCAAAGTCACCTATACTCTTCGCGTCGACCCATGGATTCCAAACAACGACTTCATTCAAGTTGTCTCTGACGATGCTAAACTTCTTCTTGCCACCTTCGGATATCGCGACTGGTGCGCTTGGTCCGCCAGCAGGAGTGTAAACTCTATCCGTCTTGCCGGTGATCTTGACTGGACCATCTGGGGATGTGGTGGTGCTGATTGGGGAAGCGACTTTGTCAACGTAGGAGGATGACTCGAGGCCAGTAACGGAAACAGCAGAGATGTCCTGTGTAGTTTGTCAGCACAAATCACAGCACGGAAACGATCCAAACACTCACCGATATCCTCAAATAACTATGCATCAACAACTGAAAGTCCCAAGAAGTCTCGCCCTCGTTTCTGACTAGCATAGTGGTAGTCAAGCCGTCCTTGCTCAAAGTAACGCTATATATCAATCCAAACGAGTATGGCCAAGCCTTCTTGCTCTCCTCGCTCAATTCGGCATCACTAAGGCCAAAATCTAACTTCACGCTGCTATCGCCTCCATCCTTCGTCTCTGAAGACTCCGAGGTGGATTTCCCGAGAAATTCCCATGTTGATGTTCGCGCGAAACCATGTTGAGGTAGTTTGGAGGTGGCTTCATGATCGGGAGCAGTGCCAAAGACCTAGTGCGCAATATATCAGCATAGTTCAATCTCATCTTCTGCTAGGAACGTACTGGAAAGACTAGCGGTATGCCACCACGGACAGCCTTTGTTCCATCCGTCACAGCCTTTTCACTGAGCCATAGCTTCTCATCTCCAGCAGCATCTTTCCAGCTTGTGATGGTAGCTCCATATAGAAGAATCTCGACAGATTCACCGGTAGGGAGAACGGCAGATACGGTGGAGTTGGAATGGGTGATGTTGACTTGAGGTTGAGGTGCAAGACCGGGAGTGGCCGCAAGAGCTGACGGTTTCTTTGGGCGGTCGACCATGTTCGAATAGGAAGGACTGACAGGTGAGTTCGGCTGATGTTTATTACGAAGAGATTGGAACAGATCAAAGAGGAGAAGACGAATGAAGGTATTCAGATATAGGCGGTGTTTGGAGTGGAATGTTCAATCTCGAATGACAACAGAAAGCATGTAGCGGGGTCGGGGTCTCCACAACATGAAACGCGAGCGCTTTCAGGGGTCAAGCGATCACGTGTGAGGGGCAACCACTTCCTTCACGACCGGACAAAAAGCCTTGATTATCAAACCTCATTAGCTGGAAGCAGAGTCGAATTCGAGTCTTATGAAAATAGCATCCATTTTTACTAACGAACCCATCGAAGTGATAGAAGTAATCTGCCATCCGATTCATATAAAATATCAAAAAATCCAACACCTTCACCAATGATCAGCAAGCTTCTCAAGATCCCACTGCGTATGATCAAAAAACGCATAAAACGTCAAAGGCGTATAATCAAGATACGTAGACACCAGTCCAGTCTTTTGCCAAATCTCAGAAATAAGCCCACACCCAGCCCTCCACGTCTCATCCTGAAAATCCAACTTCCACGAGTCATTCTCGTTGTAATAGGTCATCCACATTGACATCTCATGAAGTGTATATAATTCTCGCGGATTACGTTCTTTGAGATACTGTGATGCTTCTGGTAGTAGACGTGGAGTATGAGCCATGATGCTGAGCCTCCAGACGTTGTAGAATGTCCGCTCGAAGCGTTGACGCTCGGAAGGTCTCATGTGTGGTTCGTCTCCTCTACGTGGGTAGAATTCTATCTTACATACGTTGATCCAGCTTTCACAAGCGGATAAAGCACAGCGAGCGTTGAATAAAAGCCGTTTGATGCGAGTGATTTTGCTGTTGTTTTGGTTCTTGTCAAACTGCTTTGACGACTCAATTTCTTCCTGTACTGTAGCTAATTGCTCTGCTTCAGCTAGGTTTGTAAAAGTGTGAAGCGTAACGGCATCAAAGATAGTAGTGATATGTTTGTGCCAGATATTGTTAAAGACATGTGCCGTCCGACTCAAGGCGTACACTGTGTCGAAATCATCTGCGCATTCGAAGACTCGACAAATGATCTCTGGTGGCGAGGTTAAAAAGGATGGCACGATCATTGTTGATACGTTATGTTGGGCTTAATCTGAACCCCCAGGAACGTCCGTTGAACCGCGCTGGTTGAAATGCTGGTGGCCGCGATCAAATTGCTCCTTCTGTCGATTAAATGGATCGTGACAGGCCAGAAGATGTGGTTGCTTTGGACTTGTGCGATTGCCCCAGCCGTCTCAACGAATCGCACTACCGTACTTAACTACTGTCTTTAGAAACGAAAAAGTCCTTTCTTTTCCTCTATTCAGCTGAAAGATTTGTTCTTTAACAGTCCATCTGACAATTTTCAAGTGAGCTGTATTATATAGCGGCAAGTGTAAATTCTGTTTATTTACTAGTAAATGTCACCGGGTGCCTAGATGCATTCGTTTGAGGGGCTGCTGGTTAAGCGAGATTCGCGATTTGTGTAAGCACACCCTACCAGATTGACGGTAGCTTAGATTCCTTTGTTAGTGGCAAGTTGCAAAGCCTCGCGCACAAACGCCATAGAATCCAGATTATTGATGGTTGCCTCCTATCCATCTTATTATTGTCGTACCCAAGACGGTACTTGAATGGGCTAAGTACTATTGCGGCTGATCCCTAACGGGTCGGAATGGATCAGGACTACATTATTCTTACCACTTCCAGAAAAAGTACATCCTAAACATGCAGATAGCAGTAGTGAGCCGCAGTACCATTCTATCTTGATCCGTCAATGGATTTGATATGGATTCTTGCCGTACATTCCAAATGTTTCACTCCAAAAGATGCCCTGCTCCTTAGCCAAACCTGCAACCATTGGAGATTCGTCAACGCGTTTGATATAGTCTCTTGATCACATTCCACTTGATGTCTCCCATAATAGCACTCCATTATACGTACAGTTTTAGAGCCCAGCTCCCGACCAAAGCCGTTTTGCCTTGATCCTCAGAGGTTACGATGAAATAAACAGAGAAGACAATGTGCAGGAGCGCACTTGCCTTCTTTAGTGTCTTCATAGCCATATTAAAATCAATATAATGAGCATTTTCTACGCAAATAGATTTACTCAGGAACACTATCGACAGCGGAGGGAGACTTTGTAGAGAATGCGTAATAAGAATATGATCATTTACGCTTCCTTCAAGTCATGTCATGTTTTCAATCATAACCTCGAAGTCAGATGTACCAATTAACTGATATAAGTACCCGCCATTTCTCCCCATTCTGTACAGATTCGTATACTATTAAGAAACATTTCTATAAAGCACCTTTAGTACAACTAAAATCTTATTTTGGTAAAAGCTGTTATAAACGGTTTTATCTATAAGCGTCGATTCTTCTTGCTACTTTCTTCTATTACTCATTCAAAATTCGCTATCCTAAATACGTTCATTTACGGTACTCTTTGGACGGTTCTGTGGTATGCCTGGGCGGATGCATCCCCCACTGATATCTACGGCGCTCTAGACTCGACTATCTTAGCACCCCGAGCCGCTGACTAGATTTTAATCGGTTATCGAGCAGTTAGCCCAGTATGTTGAATCTCCTCTTCTAGAGATGAAAAATCTTGTGCTGACTTATTCGTTCCTCAAGGACGAAGCTACTAGTATCAACTACAGGGGATTTCTTTATTGGGCCGAAAATAAGCCCCACACTACCTATGCAGGCCAGTATGGTGAAGGCAAGGCAATAGCCCACAAAGCTGGAGTGTGGCCACAACCTCTCGGCCGCACATGGTGTAAGTTCTAAATCTTAGTTACCTCAAGACCACTCTCTACTAACGATACATTGGACTGACGGGTTTAGGGTGCTACGTTCTGGCTGATACCGACATGTTCATGGCCGCTGAGAAGGTACACCTCTATGAGCGGACTGGGGACTCTACAACATATACAGAGCAACGTACTACCGATATCATTGGGTCGATTTCCGGAATTAGCTAATAGTGATGCAAGCCGAGTCCTACGGATGGGTATGTGCGGCCCAGTGAAGGAGCTTCTTATTCCCAAAGCTATGCTAGGAGGCCCGAAAAAAAGTGATGGCCGCGGCCCGCTACGTCTTGAATCGAAGTGCTACAACACGTTGAAAAAGATGAAAGCTGGTTTAGCAAGGAAAGGGTTCCCTGGGAGTCCAAAAGTGAGATATCCGGACTTTGAAGGGTATCAGGCACCGGAGCAAGAAGAAGATGATGATGCGGCGGAGCCGGAAGTTGAAGCTCGGGGCTTGCAATTAGAGACTCGTAGTGGTGATAGTAAAGCTGGCAAAAGCTGGAAGAGTACCAAAGTCGACAAAGTTGGCAAAACCAACAAAGGCGACAAAGTTGATAAGGTTGACAAAGGGAACAAAGGCGGCAAAGCTGGTAAAGCTACTAAAAATGGCAAGACTAGTAAGGCTTCTATTTGCGTTATGAATTGATTATAGCGTTAAAGGATTGTGTGGGCATTTTCCTGTTATGTCTCGGGCGTCTGGGTTTTGTTACTTGGCCTTGAATTTCGGGCTACTGAAGCATTTTGTATTTGATTTTTCGCGTTCGCATTTATATGGTTGGTTTTGGGGTTTGGTTCTAGCATTGTTTTAGTTCTTTGACTAATATACCAAGATTATAAAGAACTTATTAGGGTTTTCAATTGGATGTTCAGTGTTCGGCGTTGTGTGAGTCTGGGTTCATTTCACTTTTGAGAAATGTGGTAGTGAGTTACTAGATTCAGGAGACTTGGGTGGCGGAATTAGAGGTTTGGATTTCTAAAATATGTGCAAACCTAAACACGCGTTTTGTATAACACTTGGAGTTTTAGCTAGGCTGGTGCAGCAGAGCTCTTGGAAATAGATCAGAAGCATAGAATTTGATGACTGATGCATGGAAGAAGAAAGCCTTGTCGAATTTCTGTAGTTTCAAGATATGTTTTAGGAGAGACTTGTGTTGGCCTCATGCGAGCACAGTTGATAACACTGAAGCAAACGAAGCCGACACTCTTCCTGAAAATGTAAAGTTGTAGTGAATTCATGACTCAAAACTGTCGGTGAATCAACGTTATTGTGTAAAAACTCTTCACTCCTGCAATTACTAGCAGCGATCATCAAATAGAGCATAGCCCAACGCTAGTCAAGCGCACGGTTGCTTGTTGTCAGATAAATTCGAGAAGGCTCTTGAAATCTTTTGAAACGAGAACCACGAGTTGAGCATTCTTCAAATCCCTCTCGTCGCCGAGCCTCAACAACGTCAAGGCCAATCTCGACTTCGAATACCGTCATTGCAGTCATGGCACATCTCTTCGATCTACCCACGGAGCTAGTAGACGTAATCATAGAAAATACCCTCCCTGAAGGTTTTGAGAGTCTCGCATTGAGCTGCAAAGATCTTTGGGATCACTGCATACCTCACCTGCCGCGTCATAACTATTACCGTTCAAAGTACAGGAACTTTTCTTTCAAAGCACCATGGAAAGAGGACCCCGATAATGCCAACATGATTTGTCCTGTGGTTGAACTTCTGATGCGAATCTCGACCGAACCCATCATCGCTCGTTACATCGAACACGCCAACTTCTCGGAAAATGATGTGGATCTGTCTATGAGTCTTATGAGGGTTGTTCGCCTACCAGAAGTCACATCTGAAGATCCCTTTGTTGCACTCTTCGCCAAATCCCAATACTTACACGACGCTGATCTTGACTGGAGGCACTATTACACTGAAATGGACACGGAGTATACGCACGATACATCTGCTGGATTTGATGGATTTGGTGGGCTCAGCGTTATCCACGCAACTGATTTTCTCTTGACGCTCCTACCCAACGTCAAAATTCTTATACTGCCAAGACTATATACGTCAACACCCTTCACTAGAAAGATACTTGAGGCTATTGTTCGAAGGGCACGCCACTGGTGGAATCCTTGGCACCAACCTAGTCTTGCTCAACTCACTACTTTCCGGACGACCCTGGAAACCCACACAGATGACATGTAGAATTTACTGGACGTCGTTCTATTCCTCAAGTTGCCGGCAGTTAAATCGTGTTTCTTTGGCCCAGGCCCCGCTGGGTCGGGAGTCTTGCCATTTCAAAATGAGACTCTCTCATCTTGGAGGGACCTTGGCCCCGGATTTGGTAGAAATCTCGTGACGGTAGACTTGTCCGGCTATTTTCTTGAAGCCAAACCAATTTCCCAGTTTCTTCAACATACGCCACAGCTCAAAGTTTTAGATTATGGGCACTCTAGTCGATATGATCGTTATGGAAAAGAGTGGGATCTTTGCAATTTTGTGACGGCAATCGAGCGAGAGGTGGGCAACCATCTAGAAGTGCTCTCGATACGCGTTCTCAACCCTCGTGCTGAACTTTCTCCCGGCGTAATTTCTTTGTCTGGATTTCAGCAATTGCGAAAGTTACAGGTTCCATTGGAAGTAGTGTCGTGCTATACATATATGCTATCACTACATGAAGATGAAATCGAAACAGAAAATAACGAGCCAGTCCTCTCTGTGCTCGACTTTCTGCCTCCATCTATCACGCATTTGTCAATAATTAGTCATGATTTAAAGCCCGCAGAAGAACATCCTTCATATGTGGAGTATAGAACAGGACCCGGAGATGCGAGAAATTTGAGATGCTTGTTCGGTGGATTTGCTGCGAAAAAGCCGGTCAAATTACCTGTTCTTGAGGAAGTCAACGTTGTGTGCACGGCACTTGCCTGTGATTGGTATAAGCAAGAGTGTGAGAAGCTTGCCATGGAGTGTCAAAAGTCAGGAACGGTTTTGAAACAGCATGCTCGTCGGGAGTTAATGCATTGGAATAAGGAGTATTTGACCTAGTCTCTACGGCATTGTGGTTATTCTCGATCGATACTACTCGAACTTCAACACGGTGGGATGGAGAGGATTTCTTGTAGTGTCACCAACAGTATGGATATTTCGATCCGACCACAAAAGACAATCTCGATGGATTTCTTTCTAATTCCTCGCGGATTGTTCGAGTTTAGAAATCGAGCATAAATTCTAAAGAGCTAACAGATCATGTTCTATAGCTATTTAGATTACATCAGACCGTGGGAAAGTAGGCAAATGACAGTTCTTAGCAGATGCGCTTTACAAAGACTTGTATGGATAGAACGAAACCATAATACAACACCCCGTCATCCTGCGGTGTTACCAAACAATTCCGTTTTGTGAAAACATTGAAATAAATTAGGAGCGCATACTTTCTCTTCTGCATATTTGCTATACCGTGTTGCCGCACTTTGTATAAGAGAAGATGTTATGTATATTCGGGCAAGTTAGTCTCGTATTTCGCACTATTCTCTAGGAGTACTACAGCCTCAAGAAGCTTGATGTTGCCAACAGCGGTAGAAGGATTTTTAATGCTACACTATTGATCTATCTAAGAGGGTTAGGAAAGTTAGCGCCTCCCACAAAGGCAGTCTTAGAAGGCTAAAACTCCTATGTTAATGTAGAGAAGTGAAAAGTATAAGTGCGTCTACTTACAAGCAAGCAAGAAGCAGTGCAGTGTAGCAGCTGGGTAGGTTACTAAGGCGCTCACTACCGAGGAATTATTGAGTTCCAGTCTAGTACGATCTGTCGTGCTGAAATCAAGAGACTCGGAGAGTTGAGCCGCTGAAAACTTTACTTAAGCAGTATACCTCTTTAACAACTCTACTTAAATACAATAACACTTATATAATTAATAGTATAGAAAAGAATTACTCGACTTACTTAAACTATTTATAAGTTATTATAAGTTAAGTTAAGTTAAGTTAAGTAGTATAGTAGCTTAAGTTAAGTTAGGTAGTAAGTAGTACTACTTATAATTAGTTTAAGTAGTTTAAGTAGTATTAGTAAACTATCTAAAATACCTTTCTAAATAGATAGTTATTAGTCTAAAAGTATAGATTAGCTAATAATTAAGTAAACTTAGAAAATACTTATTAAATAAATTATTATAGATATTAATATTAAGTTTATAAAAGTCGATTTCTTTATCTATAGAGTATATAGTATATAACGTCTTATTTTCAGTAGAAGTAGCTCTAAGTTACTAGCTCTATAACTAGCTAAAGATTATATTTATAATACTACTTAATCTACTTAAACTATTTATAAGTTACTATAAGTTAAGTTAAGTCAAGTTTAAGTAGTAGATACTATATAAACTTAACTTAACTTATTTAATATACTAGTAATTAAGTATTTTCTATTATCTTCTAAACTTTACTATATTAAGTACTTTGTGTAAGGTAATAGTAAGATATATACCCTAGAACCTTTGAGATAATTATTCTACTTAGAGCTATTATTTGAAATTTGCAAAAAAGAATCATTTCTATATAGCATCTCAATCCCTCTATTAAGGAAATATAGATGAAAAGAATGGGCCTCGGCGGTGACTTAATGATTTCTTAGTATAACCTTTTAAATACCCAACATATACAGTCCTGGCCAAATGAATAAGCTGCAAAAGCACATTCTACACACGCCTAGGCATGGCAAAATCCCGTTTAAGCGGCAAGGCCTCTTTTTTTCTTCTCGATAAGATATCTCCAACAAAGTCTCCCGAAAAGTAACACATAGTACTACAGAGCTCATCGCACTCGCTACCATCTCAAATACACTGAAGCTGTGCGTGCAAGTCACCATGAGAGTAAAATCAAACAAACACGTCAAGCAAAGCCATCGAGTACACATTAAAGTTAGCGAATGGATTTGAGAAATTGAGTACCTATAGCAACCTTGTAAAGTAAACAGCGATGGATATAATCAATCAGTATACAAGGTAAGATCCGAATCGTCAGAAACCCATCTTGCCTAAATTAAACCCCTTCAACCCCTCAAGATAAGAGAGCAAGAGGCTGCCAGATGCGACTAGCCCGTTAATGAAGACTCGTAACTTTCGTCAAAATTCCGTCTTCTCGCACTAGACATTTCCATGATCGAAGCGTGCCGGAGATTGGACCCTCAATTGTGCTTCTACGCCACTTACAATAAGCAGGGGAATACTGGCGGGGAGAATCATAATCAACAAGAATCCACAAGAAACCACCGCGAGTAAATCAAACACAAAGCAAAAGATCACGAAACTGCCATGCCACACACAAAATGTACAATTATCATTGGTATCTCCCTACACTAACCCATAAACTCCGACTCATTCTCTAGCTACACACGAACAATAGCAACAAGACGCCCCTCGCAATGCAAATAATTTCATTCTGATCTTTCTGTACGTCCTCGCTTTCCAGCCCCATACAACAGGTGTTTCGCATCCATAAACATATCTTCAATGTCGCTGACTTGAGCGGTGGAGAAAGAGGCAAGTCCCAGTCCGCTGATCACACTCTGCATCCTGGCCTTGATTGACTGGAAAGCTGACATTGATTCTTCTGGGTTCGTCGCGATAGGAGGTTCGTTGTCGAGAGCTTGTTGACTTGTAGGCGCGCTGGAAGCCTCTGCTGCCTCATTGCTGGCTGTGCTCGGTACTTCGTTGACTGACATGATATTCTCTGAAGCCACCAATGCATTGTCTGCAATAATTGGTTCATTTATGGCATTATCCTCATTAACTGCCACATCCTCCATGGCCTGTGGTTCTGGAGACCGTGGCGCCATGGAGACGTCGGGTTGCATTCCAGGGCTCTCAGGTGCGGTGGATACTGTGGAATTGAGCACACTCGTTGTATCAGGTTGCTCATGCGTAACATCGATTTGACGGTTTTCATCCTTGACGTTGGTATGCTGGATCATGGGGGTATGCGGCGGCTCCGGACTAGCATCAATGGCAAAAGATGACACGATACTTTGGCTCCGTTCACCTTCGAAGTTGCTTTCGGGTTCCTGAGATGGTGCTTCTGCCGACCTCTTGGGCCGGCCTCTACGTTTCTTTGGCGATCTTTTCTTCAAAGTAGTACCTGAAACCGAGCCTCCATCTATTTCATCGTCTTCGCGTCTTCTCTTTTTGAATACGACAGGGCGATAAGCATATTCGAGGGATGATGTGTCGACAACGATTGTATCTCCAGCGTGAAGATCGTGACCGATGTCAAGTGGCTTTTCCGGACGACCAACAGGCTTTGGGACAGGTGTCTCTGGAACCTCGAAAGCGGTCGGTGACTGTGGTTCGTGAGGGGAGAGTGCTTCTGATTGGAGTTTCTCTGACGGTACGTCGGGCATCTTGGTTGCTGTTGCATTTTTCAAAGCTGCTTTGCGTATTGAACTACTGGGTTGTAAATTATTACCCTTAGCACGAGTGGCAGGTTTGGTGGAAGAGCTGCGTAACGAGCGGCGACGGGTTATGTTATCTTTAGCAGGTGTTTCGCTTGCAGGTAGCTCTGATGACTCGTCAAAATCTTCCATCATTCTTAATATGCTAGAATCGTTCATGCTCGCGCTATCGACATCGGACATCGTTGGAGATATGCGACTCGATTTTCGTTTGTTAACAATCAATCGCGGTGATGAAACTGCATCTTCGAATATGTCTTCATTTGCGGTATCATGATCCGATGAAGGCGGACTGGATCTTGCGTCAACGAAGAGCGGGGAGCTAGCAAGTTGTCGTACTATTTTAGAAGCCCGCGTTCTGGGTGGGGTCGATGGAGCAACTACCGATCTCTGCTTGCTAGGAGTTGGGGTGGCTTTAGGAACATCGCCGCCCGTACTTGAAGCGGGTAGTTGGTCAGTTGAAGGGAAAGCGCTTGGATCGAGGTCGGAGCGGACTTCTTCGCTTCCTTCTCGCATATGCGATGTCGTTTTAGGTGGGCTTTGAACACCTGAGATGGACGTGCCAAAAGTGGAAGTCGTAGTAGGATTCTGAAAGGCATGAGGGTCTACCTGAGCTGAAGGATAGTCCGCCGATTGCAAAACTTCCCCTCGCGGTGGTGATGAAGGCAAATCTTGTTCGTAGACAGTTTCGATCTCAATAGTTGGAAATGCGTTATTGGTGATAGGTGAGGTAGGAGAAACAGGAGGGGACGAAGGTAAGCCCAAAAGATCCACGGGCTGGGCGGATCTTTTGGGAGTTGGTGAAGACACGATGAAATTGTCATCCTCACTCGCGGGAAGCGGAACCGGTGTAAGCTGCCGCTGAGTCTCTCTTTCGACAGGGGTTTGAATTCGAGTCTTCGACAGTGAACGCCGAGATGGAAGTTCTGGTTCTGGGCTGGTTGTCGCTGTAACTGTCTTTTTACGAGGACTAGAACGCAAGTCGGGAAACATCGCAGCTTCAGCGACTTGCCGTTCTTTAACTTCAAGTTGTCTTTTGGTGAGAATCTGCGATACGCCTCCCTCGAGGACTGGGGAAGAATTATCAACAGCCTGGAACTGAACCTGAGAGTCGTCATGTCGCAACCTGGGGGTACTTTGCCTTTTTCTTGACTTCCTCCCCTTGCTACCCAAAGCGCTGTCGCGTGACCGTTTCCGGCTGGCTGAAGATTCGATCGAGATTACCACTTCAGGTGTTGTCTCGCGACATGCTCTTGTCCCGGGAGAGGAGTTGAGGGTGGGCGAGACGTGTTTCTGCGGCATACGATGCTCATTGAGTATCGAGAACATGCTGTTGGTAGGGAGAAAGCTGTCGTCCTGCGATTCGGTAAATTGTAATGGAAGTTGCCCTTCGTCGATAAGCTCTTCAGTGAGCACGCTCTCGGGGAGAAACGGGAGTTGAATGTCAGCAAGCGGGCGTAAACGAAGGAGAGCACTTTGGACCTGGCTAGGGTAATGGAAAACCTCTTCGGAAGTGCCAAAGGTGGTGTTCCACATCGTGATCGATCGGCTGGCAATTGATTTATGGGAGCTTTCAAGGCCCGCGCAGATGAGAAGCTCGAGATCGGAAAGAACCATGTTGCAACCATGGATTGCTTCAAGCGACACGAAAAAGCTACAAATGGTGTTCCAAAAGTTGGTAGTCTGAATGGAGTTAAGAGGAGATCTAGACGGGAGATGGCTGCTTACCTCTTTTCCTAAAGCATTGCTTCCTTTGACCTGACTGTCGGAATCTTGGATCCACGGTACAATTGCTGTCTGAATTTTGACTAGCATTCCCAGCAGTAACTCAGTCGGGCATGAGGAGACAAATTTGTTTAATAATTTAACCATCTCAGAGTATTCGCGGATGTAACGGGCACCGAAATCCTCAAAAGTGGCCCCCATCATCGTCTTGATATAATCATAAAAGTAGGTAAAAGGATCCCAGGATAGCCCCTTGGAGCCACTACCGGTGACGCCCCATAGTCGTCTTTTCCCTGCCTCTACGGCCTGTCGGTCCTTTGGATATTCTGCATGAGAAAGGAGTAAGCGACAATAGGACAGCCCGCTGAGAGGCGACGAGCGATGTGGTTGGGAATTTGGTAACATGAAACACCTTGCCACTGGCTCCAAGACCGCAATCGCTTTCCCAGCGACACCGGCGTCGAGGACGACCGATGTTACTAGGGCCTCGAAGAGTGTACTCCAGCCTGGCAAAGGTTCTTCTGGTGATAGAATGATCCCGAAATCTAAAACTTTTACTGCGTTTCGGTAGTCGGCACCGATGGGTTGATCAAGGCTGTCGCCGTTCCTTTGCGAAACTTTCAAATCCACAGCTTTCGTCGTAAAATCCGCCAGGACGTTCCAAAGAATCTTGGAACTAGGCGTGTCCCCAGGTGGCAAGAGTGCAATCAAATCTTTGGCAACCTCGATAGATCTACAACGGTTCAGTTCCTCCGCCAAGAAGAATGGGGAAAGGATGGTTTGAGCGAGTTGGTAGAATGTCGCATCATATTCGAGGTTGGGGGATTCATATGCTAAAAGGAGGATTAAGTGCTCAAGAGGGGTTCTAATTTCGCCTTTTAACTTGTTGGGTCGTTGTGATGGAGTGGCCACGGGAGTGAAAACGTCGTGAGTTCCAATGCAAAGCTGCCGTTGAATGAAAGGTCGTATACCGAGGGCCTCTGTCGTTGTGACAACTAATGCTTGGAAACATTTCAAGAAATTTTCACTTGAACATTCTTCAACAGGCAAAGCTGGAATATTCTTAGGACCCGTCCGCCAAATTTTGTGAAGTAACCCAAAAATTGAAGCGACCGAGGCCATCGTATCGTTATGCACAGTTACTTCCATCACAGCTGGAGCTGATATGGAGTTATTGTACGTCTTCCAAAGACTACGAACCTCAGATTCGTGACCCAAATCCCAGAACAATTTTTCTAGTATTGGGACGAGGATTGGATAGATCAAGCTAGAACTTTTTCGAATCCATTTGGGTTCCAGGGCAGGAAGCTCTCTT
This sequence comes from Glarea lozoyensis ATCC 20868, assembly GCF_000409485.1. Taxonomy (NCBI): domain Eukaryota; kingdom Fungi; phylum Ascomycota; class Leotiomycetes; order Helotiales; family Helotiaceae; genus Glarea; species Glarea lozoyensis. The sequence goes on from NW_007360995.1 coordinate 254,266, forward strand.
GGGCTCACACCATTTTGTTGGAAATTGGTCAACGCCTTTGAGGCAATCCAGGGCCGCTGAAAGGACGAATCAAAGAGGTTTTGCAATATGGAACATGCATCCAGAAGATCTCGTCGTGCATAGCTGGGGCTTTGAACGGAGTCGGCAGAGGTAAGACTTTGTCCGACTAATGGTACCACATAAGTCTCCCAGGAGAATTCCAGTTGTGCTGGTGAAGAAGATGGCTTCAATGCGTAGTAGAGTAGGTTGCAGACACTCCCCAAGACCGATTTTCTGGTGAGGGTTGATTTGCGGAGTTTGAGTTGGGAGATAAGGGGTTGAACGAGCAGTCTTATCGTAGCTTTCGAGGTGGTGTCGGTCGGATTGACCGCGAAAACGTAGCGATTCCAAGCATAATTTGCTTCAATCCTTGTGTGGTGATCACTTGAATTCAAGCACTGTTGGAGAATGGTGGTATATAGAAAACTGTGCGGCCAGTGTTCTATCTGCTTCGGCTTGCCTCGGAGAAAAAGCATAATAACACTCCATATCTGGGGGATGTGTGTGGTGTCCTCTTTGGCGGAGAATGCTGATTTGAGCTTGTCGGCGTAGAATTGGGCAAACTTCAGATCGTCATCGCCGCGCTTCTGATCAAATAACGACGAAAAGGCACGAGAGACTTTAAACTCGCTACCGAGGTTAAGAGACGCCTCGAGACCGAATAAGATAGCTAGATTGCGTAATTCCTTCAAGGTGCTCAGCATGTCGATGAACAAGTTTTCAAGCCATAGTGTGTTTGTAATCATGAAGGCACGAGACTGCCGTACAAGTGATCTGTAAATATTCAATCTTCCCATCACAATACTCTTGCCTTTGACGAGATTCTCGATGTTGTAGAGTGCAGTGATAAGCTTGCCGACTCTCTCCGCGTTCATAACCTTTGGTGGGAACTTTTGCTGTGACACAGCAAACATCAAATGCTTCACAATATCTTTCGACGTCTGAGGATCCTCGAACACCTTGATAGCGTGATCCACAACGAACACTGCGAATTCTTGGTTGAGGCTCTCTCCAATCGTAGGCAGCTGCAAGAAGGTGGACAGAAGGATGATGCTATTGATCACTAGCGGCGCATCAAATCTTCCGGATTCATTTTTCTGCTGCATGTCGCGCGATATAAACTGGAGGAGGAGGCCCATCTTATCTTTCAGCGCCTTTGGATCCGGAACATTTCCTGTAGCCTTCAGTGATCCCGCCAGCATCAAATATGCGTCCATTCTGGCACCTTTCACATTTCCCGCGAGTTGTTGAACTATGGATTCGAGCATGGTGGCAAAACTTGTGTGCTGATGGGGTGGGAGGAGTTTCGTTCCAATATTCTGATCTCGCTCCATCAGCCCATGGTTGACTTTCAGTATCGATTTCGAGGATTTTCGTTCAGCAGAGGGAGGCAATGGCAAGAGACGCAGTCGACCCTGCTCAGCACTAGGGCTGTCACTGTACTGTGTTGAATCTGACCATCCAACCTTCTTCCGTGTCGACAAACTTGGTGATGCAATGGGCGATTCCGCAGACGACTCAGGGGTTATGTTCGACGCAAGCGCTGGTTTGGGTGATCCACCAAAGATTCTTTCTATGAGACCAGGTCTCTTCTCGTTACGATTCGATTCGCGAGGCGGCGTGGGAGGTCTGGCTGTGAGAGTAGGAATTGATGTCCTGAATATGGATGGCTCTCCCATGGCTGCGAGGACGCTTTGTGACTCGACACTGCCTTTTTGATGTCAGTAATGGTCTGAAAAGAGCGCGTCTGAACATGGAACCGAAAGAAGTATTTCGAGATGGTACCCAGGGTGTGGCAGAGGTTGGTACTCGACATGCGGTTCTGACGGCTCCACGATGGGTTGGAAGCCTGGAAGGGGGAAAGTTCTCACATCGTCAGCTGAGATTGTCGATTCTTACGCAAACATCGTCGAGTTGAACTATGGTAGGATCTGATACTGTGAACAGGGTAGATTGGTGTGAGTGTTTTCGGGACATAATCTCTATACTCCTGGAGACGAGTAACCTGACGACGCTCCACAAAGCATTGGTGTTCTTGATTATTGGGCAGAAAAACGCCGGACGCGACAGTTCCATCGCGCGGCGCGTTGATTGACGCGAAGGCGGTGTATAACACGTGATCATGTTAAAGTGCTTTTCTCGCAAGACCTCTGGACCCTAGAGCAACCATACTGTCGGCCGTGTTATTTCATTTGATAGCATTCCCTTCGTACGTGATTGCCATACAAACACACCAAGTATCCAATCTCCAATTTTCTTGGTCAAAATGACTTTTCCCCCGCGTTGCGGAGATGATTCTGGGGTAAGAAGCAGCTTAGGCAGAGTGTACGGTAAGTTCAGCTGAGGAATTCTTCATGCTATCCTTCCATTTGTACTATTGACATCTCTGTTTATAATTACCTGCCTACCTAGGTAGGTAGGTATGTAACCATCCGACTGCACTTATGAAGCTTCATTTCTGATACCCAGGCGGTAAGCGAGCAGCTCAGGGGTCGGCAGAAATACCCCGCGATGCTAAGCAGAAGTCCAGCTCTGTATTTATTCCCGTCATCACCAAACACCACAAACCAACAACGGGCCACCGCCTTTCAAACGCCACACCAAGAGCCGGCCGACGTCATTCATATCCTGTTTCGCATGTATTTCTGACAGCTGGCTGCAGTGATTTTGAAGCATCTGCGGTATTGCGCAATTGATATATTGGGGTCTGGGAGCAGGACATCGAGCGCAGTGGGATAAGAACAGCTGAATAGTTCAGAGGAGTGGCTCGAAGAAGGCGGCAACGTCAGGAAGGCTATATCGGCGACCTCGAACTTTTGCAGCGTAGTATCGAACTCACAGCAGTATATCCTCAACCCAGCTGCAGTTCTTCCTACTCTGCGGAGGTATTCCATGAATGAGACTCTTCAGCAGAAAGAATTCCGCCGCATCCTCTACCATGTCGGTCTCAACACCAAGGACGTCATCTTCGACTGCCGAATTGACAGGCACTGGTACAAATCCCACACAAAATTGCGAGTATGAAGCTGATGATTTACAGCGAAGCTTGAGGACCTGACAAAGATCATGGCAAATCTCAAACAAGATCTCACGGATATCCACCTCCTTCCACATCGTACGCAGCCCTTTCCTTCGAACTAGACGGACACCGGGTCTAATATTGTCCATAGAGAGGGATGCTTTTCTGGAGCAAGTGAAGGTTTATGGGAGGGACCCTACCAACGCGGATCCAATCTTCACAAAAGAGGTAGGCCACAATTGAACCAAGCATTGCGTGCTTGCACATTTGCATTCTCGAGTTGCACATTTGGCTAATCTTGGAACGCGAAGGGTCTAGAAACTTTGGCTCGACATGCCTTCAATAGCGCATCTCAAAATACGGCCCTTAATGCCTCACGATGCCTGGCAAATGCGATGCTGTTACGGCCCGAGACTAGACAGATGATTGTCGATCAGGGTTATATTCCGAAAGCTTGTACGAAATTGAAAATCGACAACAGAGATAACGAGTTCGTGGTCTCGAGAATTATATTCCTCGCCACATATGCGCCAGAGCTCGACATTGCGAGGTTAATAGACGATGAGAAGTTGGCGGACAACATGTGTCTGAACATGAATCGGCATGCAAAAAGATACTCGGCTTTGAAATCAGGCAAGCCACAGGATCCGATGGCTGACATGGCTTTGACCGAAACGCTTAAACTACTCTTCAACATCACAAGCAAATGTCCCGAGAAAGTCGACAAGTTCTCTCCGGCTCTGCACCATGTCTTGACGGTTCTAAGCAAAATGCCCATATCATCTTCTGCACCTCTTGAAAATCTAGTGGCGACGGTTCTAAATGCACTGGTCAACTTGGATTTTGACGGGAAGAATACCACGATAGTCTTCCCGAAGAGTAACCCCGCGATTTACACTGATTGCTTTATTGAGATTCTAGACAAGGCGACCAACGCATACAAGGACGATGAATTGGAGTCACTTGTCTCTCCTTTGATTGTGGTGTTACAGAAGACGTACGAGGTCGCTCCAGTTGAGATCAAGTCACAATTCAGAAAGTCGATGTTGCCGTCGACGACAGATAGGGAACAGCCGCTGGGTAGAGGCCAAACACTTCCATCGAGACTATTGAGCTTGTCGACAAATCCCGCCACTCCTACGCTGCGAACTACGGTATCGGCATTGCTGTTTGAGATGAGTGACAGAGATGCAAAAAAGTTCGTTCAGAATGTTGGTTACGGTTTCGCTTCGGGTTTCCTCTTCCAACATGGCGTTACGGTTCCCGAGAATGCGTTGGAAGCGTGGAGTAATGAAGACGATACGCCGTCGGCGGTGGCGACCACCGAAAGACCAATTAATCCAGTCACGGGACAGTTCTTGGACAGGGAGGAACACGTCGAGATTGATATGACTGACGAAGAAAAGGAACGCGAGGCGGAAAGGCTATTTGTTCTTTTTGAGAGGTCAGTACCGTAGCACTGTTTTCCAGAACGAGATGCATGTATACTAACAAAAGCAACAGGCTGAGGGCTACTGGGGTTGTCGATGTTCAAAATCCAGTCACCCAGGCTCGTCAAGAGGGACGCTTTGAGGAGTTGCCTGATGATTCGGATTAAAAGTATGAACATGTGCTGTCGGCTTTGTTGTTTTCATATATACCCAGGTAGGAGAGATTTGCACAAATCATGTCAGTGCTTTTACATGCTTGAGAGCACTGGTGCACGGAGTTGTCAAATAAAAGTTCGTATATGTAAACATGCAATACCAATTCCTTTTCGATTAAGACTTTGTACTTGTACATAATTTTCGGTTATTGATTCTACTGGATGCATGATGGCTTTATTTCTTGGACTAGATGCATCGGATGTAATGTTTCCATGATCTAAAACCCGTGGTTCACTCCAATGCGGGCAGCTGCCTTAGCATTTTGTTTGACCAACAGCATTATGATGAAATTCTACATGCTTTGAAGTCATATAGCAGTGGCTTTGTATCACCTACAAAGACACACCTTCACAAAACATCAGACCAGAACTTAGAGATTCGAATTCATTCCCCATCCGAAAATGCGATCCCCGATACGAATTCCTCGTGGGTAACAGATTAACTCACTCTCACAGGACAGCTCTTAACGATTTTCTGTCGAATTTCTAAAAGCAACATATCTCTCTTTCACTGCATGCAGTACTTATATATTAAACATAATGCGGCAGTCGCTTAGGCGTAACGTAATTGTGAAATATGTGTGAAGCGAGGTGAGTTGCACGGTAACCTCGTAAAATCGCCCAACATTTTACGAACACATCTGATCAAACCCAATCCCACTATTTCATAAAATATTCGGAAGGAAGTATCAACGCCTCCAGATCGAGTTCTTCTAGATCGAGATGTTTGGCATTTCCAGAAAGAACAATAAAATTCCCGCAGAAGTCAAGCTTTTTCTCGGGGGACTCAGCGGGCAGTCAGAGGAGCGTTTTTGGGAATTCACAGTCTACACAACATACTCTGCCACCGCATCAACAACTGATCACGAACCACTGACTGGCGATGCACTCGATACAGCCGTAAACTCGCGCTTTCAATCATACATTCAAGCATACCTACGCTTCAACATCGAAGAGCCATTCGATCTCAAAATTCCCCTCAAAATCGAGTTCATCCGACTCCCTAGGGCAACTCTTGATGGAGCACGAATGCACTTTCGGGATAGTACCGGTTGGCCAGTTACCTCTGAGCTCCGAGAACAAAGATGGGACGAAGGACATAATAGCATGCGCTACAACTATCTCATCATCCTCGACGACGAAACATTAACCACATTACTGAATGCGCCACCAGCCATCACCACGCTCCCGAATACCGAAGACTACTTCCAAACAACCAAACAAGAAGACAACATCGTGATTAAAATCGTGGATGTCCATTACGACGAATCATGTGATGGAGAAGTTCTCGCTATCAGTTGTCGGAATTTCACGAAGGGCAGTTCGGATTGCGTTACGTGTTATGGGTATATCAAGACGACGCCGATTTGGTTGCAGTCGCTCTGGGTCTCGTTGAGTGATATGGGGTTTAAACATGTTTTTAAGCATAAGGATGTTGTTTATAGGGGTGGTGATTTTTGATGCTTGTTGGGATGACTTGAAATCACAGTTAGTTGAGAGCAACAATGGTATGTTTAGGATGTTTAAGGAGGGAGTTCCGCTCGGTAGTCCTCTCGCTCATAAGGTAATGCTTGAAGATCTTTATGGCTAGGATAGTGATCACCTGTGTTTGTTGGAAACTCGAGAGCTTTGACTGAGGAAGTGTATGGCCTGATGGAAGACTACTCCTAAAAGTTAAGTGGCAATGCTTCTCTCGAACGGTAACTTGAGATTAGAAGAAGTCTATAAACATACAACAACGAAATAGAGAGGTTTTGCAACTTATGGGATTATGATTGTATGATTACGAGTTATATAATTGTTATTATTTTCAAAATAAGAGGTTTTACAGCTTTTGGGACTCGGTTCGTAATTTAGTGCGTAAGAGACTGTTTCGACCCGAATAACTTCCTAATTAGGACGATTAGATTTAATCCTAAATAAATCCCATAGGACTATATAGTCCTAAACGCGATTTTGGGATTATAAAGTTCTATCGGAGCTCCGAAAGAGAGAAAGTATAAATTACATAAAACTATAGCGCTAAACCATAATAGGAAGTTAAACGGTAATCCCAAAATCTGCAAAACCTCTCTAATGGAAACGATTTTGACTTCCAGTTCTCACGTGCGCAAAAGGATCTGTTGAAGCTCTGCCAGCATTATCCTCGCAGATAACATTACCAACACAACCACGCTCCGGCCTGGATCCGTGCCCCAATCGTTACGGCACAGTGCTCGGTACTGTCTCCGCTAAGCATCCTGACCACCGAACCACAACATAGATTGGCCTACGAAAACAAGGCCCAGATATTTCCGAGTTTCCATAGATTGAAATGTCCCAAAACGTAAAAAACGACCCAGTCAACTGTCATGTTTGACATAAGCCAACCGAGCCAACATCTATCACGGTGGGTATGGCCGGCGAGCAATACAAGCGTCAGGAAAAGGGTTTATAACCTCGGGGGATTCCCACTCGTTTGGTTTTCGCTCTTGGATAATTTTACATCGTAAAGCTATGGCGTACTCCATCTTTGGACTGCTCCTGGTCCCTCCTATCACATTTGCATTATGGAATCTCCAATGTTTATGGCGCAACTATCGTCTTGCCCAGAAGATGAACATCCCTATTGTCATTTTGCCAGCGGCCGGAGACAATCCTGTTTGGATTCTGACATGTAAATATATTATCGCCGTTCTGCGTTTTATATTCGGAGAAATCGATATGGTCAAATATTCGTATCCGGGGTGGGGAAGCGTTGTCAAACACCGAATGCATGAGGAGTTGGGTGATGTTGTTGTTCATGTTACTCCGGCGTATAATTGGTTATACATCTGCGAGGCCGAGGCGATCAACGAGGTATTCAAAAGAAGCAAAGATTTCGACCGACCTCCGAATCTATTAGGTGGGTAAGCCCTTGATGTTTTCAATAGATTGAGAGGTGTTCATTGACGTGGAACTAGCTATACTGGATGTTTTCGGTCCCAATATCTCGACCGTAAGTCTGACATCACGTCAAATCTTCTTGACTGCGAACTCACCAATGGCAGGCCATAGGGGCTGATTGGCAGCGGCAACGTAAAGTCACATCAGCACCATTTTCCGATTCCAATAATGCTCTGGTCTGGACGGAATCTGTGAGCCAAGCCAAGCAAATGATTGATTACTGGGTTTCCTTTACCAAGCCAGTGCGAACGACCGACGAGGATACACGGACGCTTTCGCTCCATGTTCTTTCGGGCGCGGGGTTTGGAAAGCAATACTCGTTCAGTAGTAGTGCTGAAAAGCCGAAAGAAGGTCACAGGTTCAATTATCGTGATTCTATCGCCCTCGTGTTAGAGAACTGCGTTCTGATCTTCATTCTTGGTACAAAATTACTTGCGAAGCTAGCGGGCTGGCCCATATTTGGCCGATTGTCCAATGTTGGACAGGCTACGATTGATTTCAAAGACCACATGACGACAATGCTTGCCGAAGAGAAAGTAGCCATTGCAGAAGGAAAACCGCGTGCAGCAACAATCACTAATTCTTTGATTCGTGCAAGTGAGCAAAATGGATCTACCAAAGACGAAGGATTCAAAGGGTTGACGGAAGATGAGATTTACGGCAACATATTCGTCTATAACTTCGCTGGACATGACACAACTGCTACAGTGTTTAATTGGGCATTCTATCTTCTAGCTGCTTACCCAGAAGTCCAAGATTGGATGTTTGAGGAGATTGAGGCTGTTTGTGGTAATGGAGATTTGGCAACGATAGAGTTCAAAGATATTTACTCTAAACTTCCTAGATGTTTGGCAGTAATGGTGAGCTATTAGTATCTGAACGAGCAGCGCAAGACTGACATACTGGTTAGTACGAGACCCTCCGACTGTGGAATCCATTACAAGGAATCTGCAAATCAACATTTCTCGAACCACAGCAGCTGACGATTGGAAATCAAACCATCACGATTCCCCCCGACACGCGAATCATTCCAAACGTCAACGCAATCCACAGTTTACCGCGATACTGGGGAAAAGACAGTTTGGAGTGGAAACCCTCGCGATGGACTGTCAATTTAAACCCTGAGCCTACCAAAGAAGGACATACCAAACCCGTCGAAGGATTCTTCGCTCCCACCAGAGGTTCATATCTCGCCTGGTCAGACGGTCTACGTCCATGTCCTGGGAGAAAATTTAGCCAAGTGGAGTTTGTCGCAACGATGGTTGGAGTATTCCAGCACCATAGAGTCGAAGTTGCCCCTGAGAAGGGGGAGACGTTGTTTGATGCTAGAGAGCGTGTTAAGAGAGTTACGGAGGATAAGATGGTTGTTATTTTGCAGCAGATGAGAGATCCTAAGAGTGTTGGATTGAGATGGGAAGCCAGATAAGGCTCAGGATGTATCGTGATAGCGTTAATCGAGCGAGAATTGATTCTCGTAGAAATTACCAGAACATCCGCGAAATCTAGATTCTTGTGCTTTTACTAGTCTCGATTTCATCTCCTTCGAATACGAAATGTGATGTATAGTTATATTTCACGTACACGTACTTGTTGGGTGGTACAGCCAACAGCACCGTAAAACGATTTCAGAAAGTATACCTTTTTTTTCATATATATATGAAGCCAGTTCTGCGGACTTCTTCGAATCGACTTTTTTTCAATACTCCGCGCAGCCAATCCCCGAATTGAGTCTGCCGGTTTTCGATGTGTTCCCCCTTTTCTTGTTTTCAAGAAAGTATTAGTTTAAGATTGAAACTACTTTGGCTCAATTCGGTACATCTCGCTTAAGATTGCTGAGTCGAAACGAAAAAAGTTGCAATTGGCACAACAACTCGTTTTATTTCAACTATCACTCTACATCCCTTAGCGTTGAGGTCGTGGGATTTGGTTATCACTACAAATGAAACTCCTGACCTTGAATAGCGTCGTTTTGAAATTTGATGGTAGAATCACCAAGGTTGGTAATATTAAAGACAATTGTCTTGAAGCTTGACAATACAGAGTTCTTGCGGATCGTTACGAACTGCGTACGTGGAATTTTGGCAGAGTGTAGGATATTTCAAGAAGTGGCACGACACCTCTTTCTAATAAAGTTCGTCAAAGTCCTCTGACTTAAAGCGCAGGATTATATTCTTGTACACATTATACACGTAACTGCCGTTTTTCGAGATGGTGGGATTATTTCTAAGCCCAGAACGATTGGCGCTTCTTGAGTTTCAACTTCTTTAAATATGAACTGAAAAACGCGTATTGAATTTTGTAAAGTTACAGGGTGGGTAAAATAGTGTGAATGAAGTTACACACTCTTTACTGCATTATGTTATAGAAAAGTCATGTACATTGTTCCAGCCATCTAAAGATTTTGCAGCCATCTGCACGGGAGGCCTTGGCAGCAACTCTTGTAGCTTTTTATTGACCAACAAACTCGTTTTCTTTAAGCCTCTAAGCCACTCTCTGCATCATGCGCACGGAGCTGACCCAAGAAGAGCGGCAAAGAACTGAAAACAGAGAAAGGAAGCTTAGGGCTCATGCAGATGAACTGAGATGCTTTTGGCCCAGGCACTCGCATTAATACTTAATATCACCTGCTTGTATAAGTTACAGCTCTCCTGTCGTGCCGCCCATCCGTGAGCTTTTCGAGCCATTTTACTCGGCGCAGAACTGTTTTATCGTGCAAACACTCGCCAGGTCAGAGCCTTCCTATTACGCAGTAACATCCAGTTGTATAACGATGCGCCCGCTCAACTTCAGCATCTGGTCGTCATTAGCTTGCCTTAGTACATCTACGCTGAGGCAAGGTGTTCTAGATCCAAAGTTAGCTCAGATTACACCCCCTCCGCGACTCGCAGAAAGAGCAGAAGGTATTGAAAGTGCTTCGGTACCTAGCAGCGTCTGCGGCTATCTCAGTGGAGAGTACAGTCAGTCAGGAAACTTGATAAATCTTAGGAAAACACTAACTTGAACGAAGAATCTCCAATTGCTTGTCCTTCTGGATTGTCATGCTCGCGATATGGAGGATATCCTGGTCAATTCAATTGCTGCAATTCAGATAAATGCTATAATGACTATACCCAGTGTATCGGAAGTCGCGCTACTGGTTCCTTTTCAAGTTGCTTTGGGTCTAACACCCGGTGTCTCGATTGGTTTGTATATTTCGGCACATTTGTAGGATATCCTGGGTCACTGACTTCACCCACTAGTACCGGGATCAGTAGTGAGTGTGTTTGGTATACACTGAGTTTTGGATACGGTGTAGACGCCTTCGCTCGATCTGTGGGTTGCGGTACGACTGCGACAAGCTTTACAGTTCAACCTACTGCCAAGAATGCTCCAGCAACAACAGTCAACTGCGTCCCTTCTGGCTTTGTCGTTGCTCATTCGACCGAACCATGCGCAACTCAGGCCGTACTCCTAATTCCATTGATTGTCTCCAACGTGGTTGTTGTAGCCGTGAATGTCGTATTGAGTCGTTTGAAATTCCAGAACAAAGTCAAGTTCTGGGGCGAGCCTTCGACCGTAGATGACAAGTGGGCACCTTGGTCCGGTTTGACAACCGTTCCTCTTGTTGTTGTCCAAGCTGTCGCATCTGCAGCTTTAATCCGCGCTGGAGGGTATCTCGCATCCTGGGTGGATTTGATTCTTCTCTGGCTTCTCCGTCCGAGAACGCTTTGGTTCATCATGTTTTTGTACGGTGCTTTGGGCAACGAATACCAGCGGAGCGCCACAGACTATCTGTTTGCCGATGGCATTTTGACTTTGCTGGGCATACACCAGTGTTCCGCAAAAGGTAAGGTATACCAAGGTACCTACCTGACTCAATTATTTTTGGTACCTACCTAGGGCTTAAAAAATTGGTAAGGTACCCTACCCGAGTATGCCTAGCTAGGTATCGGGTTATCTTAATTTTATAATATATAGTAGTTATAAGGTTATATTATAGTACGGCTCGCTATCGAGCTATAATAGTACGAACTTCGGCCGCCGGAATATAAGGGACTCCCGAGCCGAAATACCGGGATTGTGATCGGACCCTTTGTTTATCTTCGGCGCCGATGCGGTCCGATAAGAATAAGGTATCGGGTAAGGTACCCCGGGTACCCGACTTTTTTTCGGATACCAAACCAGTCTACCTTATAAAAGGTAAGGTACCAACCTTTTATTGCTCTAGGTATATACCTTGGTTACCAAATGCGGAACACTGGCATACACATAGCTGCATGGCTGTTGGAGGCAGCTCATAGTAGTTATGCATGTGCTAATGAAGGCGGAAACACTTTCAATGATTATGTGCTAGATTTTGGTAAGATCTTACATTTGGAGACTCCGGCAATGCAATGGGGGGTCTCAAAGTCGCCTTGCACATGTGTCTTGCCTTCTCTGGGGTGGATTTGTTCATTTTTGCAGCCTTTTGTGTGAAAAGGAGGCTCAGTCGAGGGTGTGCAATTGGCGCTGGCGTTTGGTCTATGGTGATCTTTGGAATATCGTGGTACTTTTGGATTGGTACGTACTATTACGTCTTGATAAGAACGTCTAACAAGAGACTTACAATTACAGCTTGGACATCATTTGCTGAAACCGATTTTTGTGTGTCAAATATTGGCGCACTAGCCGCAATCCATGCAGCGGTACCACTCTTGAATGGACTATTCAGAGCTTGGTCGACTTGAGCATTTAAGAGATTGGCACCTACTACTCGATCCTCCGACAAAACTTGGACTCCAGTCCCAACGCTCGATGCTGCCTAGATACATACCAGTATGAGCAGAGTCTTACAGGCTATAGACTGACTTTCCACGGGAAGTGCACTCGCAATTTGTGAGATCTCAGGACTCTTTTATGTCTTTGGAAAATGAACTTTTGTTTTGGAAAGCTGATTCGGTTTAGATATCGTGAATACAAGGAGTTCTTGGAGAGCTTATATACGTACTACAAAGTAATTTCACAGGCTAATCGCCAAAAATAGCTACCGACTTCCCTCCCGTGTCAAAGGCCTTGGCCTCAGTGATACGTAAACCCCTGACTTCCCCCAGCCACTGCGTGATCCACCAGAAAATTGAAAAGGAAGACTGTCGCACAAACGCCGCTGTGTGCAGTAAGCCGATTTTCCACGCCATCCATGTTTTGCTGTGGGTCACAGAGCCTCAGGTGAACCTTTATCACCTCTTACGTAGCAAAATGAGCACAAACAGATGTGCTTCACTGGCTGTTCAGCTAGCTGGTTATGTAAATTGGTGACAGGACCATGGCATCACCGACGATAGCTCTGGCAGACAACAATTGTGAATAGTTCCCAGGCAATGCCGATTATCAAAACAGTTCGTAATGGTGACAGACTATAAAGGAGTTCGTCTTAAGAGGGAAATCACATTGATTGCTCAAGTTTCTAGAAAACAGATCTCAAACGACGACCCTATCACTATAGCCCATCCAATATTCAAGATTGAAGAAACGTCAAAGCAAATGAGAATGAAAAAGTCAGTGAACTGGCCGGTAAGCCCAAGACTGCCCCCCATCGAGACGGAAGAAAGGAGAAGCCGTTTATCATATAACGTGATAAACGGGTGACGAGTTTTTAATAAGATCTCTCCTTCCGCCAGGCTCCTCCTAGATCAACCTTATTGAAGCTCACGACAAGTCACTCAGAGCTGCTATACTCTATTTAGAAGTTTTCTTATCCAAGCTTTGCTTGTCATTGTAAGGCGGAGGGGCATCTTCGGTCTCGACTTCGCGATTCTGCTCTGATAGTACCAGTTTTGCCTTAAGGTCTGCCTTCAAAGTTTTTACGTGGCCCAACTTTTCATCGTCGCTCCACCCCGGGTTAGTCCAAATTGCATATTCCTTATTTAGATCTTTTTGCTCTTGTTCGTACTTAGGAATACTTCCCTCTTCTCCAAGTTTGCGTGCGTTGTTGATGTCGTTCCTCAATTGGGCCACTTGATCTTTGACTTTATATCTTCTGTTGCGCACATCCTCATGCGCTGAATCTATACAACCGTTAGTGACATAGAGCTAGATCATTGTGGGTTGCGTACCCAGGTCAAGGTCTATGAGTCGCGTGAATGTGATTATATCAAGCATCAAGTTCGGCACATCCAGGATCCTGTCTTTTTGGATGGACCAAGCACCAATAATAAGATCGTAATGCTCGTTGGGAGAGATGAGAAAACGTGTATCGCGAAACACGCGAGTACTCTTCTTGTGGTACCAGGTTAAGTTTATTGCACCTTGGGGAATGAGCCGATGTCCAGTTACGCTAGTGGCCCCGGCTTCCTCTTCTTTGGTCAAGGGAGCGATGGCGGACTCTGGATACCCAAGCATTTCGATGAATTTTCGTGAGACGATGTTGCCTTGCATGTTGCCAGTATCGATGGTGCATTTTGCTTGCACTGCGATTTGGTGCTTGTCCTTGTCCTGGCGAGTTGAAAGTACATAGACGGGGATAGTCCATGGCGACGAGTCACCATTGGGCTACGTAAGATTTTGATCAGCCGCTATTGAAGTCATGAGCAGTGTGGCACAAATCACCTCTTCCTGGATCTGCAAAGACCGCTTCTTCGTCGGAAGGCCAACCGAGAAGATTCCCCAAAAGCGATCAATCAAAGTGTGCTTGTGGTCTCCGTCGAGTACATCCTGGCGGGAATCTTTGGACGACGCGGGGAAAGGGGTGGCCATCGTGCCAGAAATGTTGGAGGAAACGAAACAATTCTGCACTGCTGGTTTTTTAGAGATCACATAAGAGTGACGGAACTTGGGGGCCTACCCTTTGGTGCTGCTGAATCATGCATGCTGTTGGAAGTTCTCAGTAGTGTCTAAGGTTTCTTTCAGAAGTGGGTGATGGATTGCACTTGGGTTGGATTGCCACTGCCTGTTTATACTCGGGTTAGACTAGGTGCTGGACCAGAAGGAAGCGCCTCTTCGCTTCCTGCTTCCACATTCGAGGTTACACGGAGAGAAAATGGCTCCAGTGACGTGCTTGACACTGCTTGTACAACCCCTTTCCCGCAGTCACGCCCCCTCTCTTCGCCCGAGTAGGCACATTGCTGTCCCTTTTTGTCATTGTCTTCTCCGGCGTCGTTGAAACAACGGAGAGGCCGTTAGTGATGGCAGCCAATTTTCGCGATGTGGTGACCAGAAGGTAGTAGATAGGGGCGCTAGCTGAACCGCCAGTACGTGAGATGGGTCAGCACGTTGAAGCCACGGCGTCCAACCAAAACCATGAGCAACGCGCCGACGAGGCTCTTCACGGTCTGCGGCGAAACATGATCAGCCCAGAGATCCAAAGGCCCTCCCGCACAGCAGTGGTGTGCCAATATTCGAGTTTGCAATCCAGGGTTTCCTGGTTGAGGCTGAAGGAACTGCCGCAGCCCACCTGTTTCGAAACCGACCTTGAGGATTCGTCAACGGTCGGCGAACTCGGCGTATCCCTCTGGTTATTATTGCCACGCTCAAGTGGGAATATAAGATAGAGCTATGCAATATCCTTTGAGTTAGCCGTTGCATGTTAAAATTACGGATGGGACGCACGTCGACAACGAGCCCTCGGGTTTGAACAACACTGGGAAGCGAGAGAACCACGGCCATTGGCCCTCATACTTCGTTTCCAGAATCTAGGCCAGCGCCTTGGGGACAATGGTGCTGGATGGAAAACACCATGAAAGCAAAAGTTTTGATGGAGCGTTTGACGCTCGAACAAGCGCTTCTGCGTTCTATTTGAATCGTGAATCAGTCTGAGTTCATCTGTTCCGAGCCTTTCATATATGTCTGTTCAGAGCTGACAAGGCCACAGTCCTACAGGTCTTCGCGAGGCATCGAATGGGGCTGCGTTTTGGAGCCTCGCGCTTTAGATAATGTCGTCTGCATTACTCCTGTGGTCATTCACGAAACGCAGCACATAACCTTGCAAAACCCTTCGAGCGGTGCCAGCGCATCGCCATTGATACTTGAGATGTGCTCCATTCGTAGCCAAAGATGCAGCAATTCTCGGAGCCTGCCTGGACCTCTTCTTTCCAGCCTATCTTATTGATCTCTAACCCACCATCGTGCGAGCCCGGTCACTTGATGGTTCTTCCGTTTGTAACTTTCTATCTCATGTGAGCGACGGAGTGGCAGCACAGCATGAAGAGCAAATGCACTTCAAAAGTAGGGTGCCATTTCTTGCTCGCATAAGCAGTAAAATGTACCACAACCGGATGGTCCATTGGCCTATGCAATATCAGCAGGCCGAAGAGTCGTACGATATCTGGAACTTCAGATATACACAAACCATGTGAACGATGACAGTAGCACTTACTTGATCGACTAACACAATCACGGTATCTGGCCCAAGAACGGCTTTAATTTGAGACGAAACAATGTGTTTTTACCTCAGCTATCCCCTCTTTTTGGGCAGTACAAAAATTTAAGATCTGAGATGGCCATGATCGGCTGCATACTGTTGACGAATTAAAAACATGGTCTCGGAAAAGACAAGGAGAAACGCTCTTACTTGCATACAACCCTATATTGCAGCATGCAATTAATATCTCAGCGACTGATTTAGTGTTATTGCCTACCTATACACTAACCGACTTGATGTGGAAGGCTTAGATTGCGACATTTCGGAGAGTCAAAATATGCTGCGCGGTCTGATAAAACTCCCAACCCAAGTCCGAAAATTGGTCTCTCAACAACAGATATACTATCTCTTAGGATTTCTTCCGAATGTAAATCCCTAAACTCGATTGATGTTTCTCTTTCCTAAGCGCTCGAGACGAATAACATGGCTCAATTCGAACTACAAAATTCACGCCATCCACCTAGTTATCCACGATCGTGTCATCATTGCGGGCACATCGTTCGTCAGAGAAACCCCGAAAGTGATCCTTTACCTGGATGGCCGATGGTCGCAAAGGTCATCGTAGACCATCCTGGGCTCGAGGCGTTTGAACCTTTCAGAGATTTGAATGTCAAGAGCTTGCTCTACTACCAGGCTGAGCTCGATATGCTAAGAAAACAACTCCGAAAGATGGAATTGAAAGACAACCAAAACCCTCCTGTCTCTAATGGTGGTCCTCTGGACTGTGCGGCAAGTGTGGCAGACTTGTTGGACACCAAGTGTCTACCTGAGGGCAGCCGGGCTCAACTTGACTTGATTACAGAAATACGGAACGTCTTGAATAAATACAGTGCGTTGTCTAGTAAGTTTTGTACGAGTTCAAACATCACTAAGCTGCCTCCGCAGACAAGGCTCTTATACAGTACTCTCAAATTACTGCATTCCAAAAAGCTGATCCTTTTAACGTCGAAACTCTCCGGAGTTGGATAAGAGACGAACAATGTGGGGATATGTCTATTGTAGGGCCTGGCTCAAAAACTTGGGGCTCTTTTGATTCTGAACGTGACTTGGTGGCCACCCAGAAGCCAGCGATTCAATGGCAATTTTTACGACTTTTATGGCGTCTTGTCTGGCCGAAAAAACTCGATGACGGACAAAATACCCTCATAGTTCCTCGCCCAATTCAGAAAGTGGACGGTCTTACTCGCTGGGTGGCTAATGAATGGGTACCTTTCTGTGAAGAGCTCCGCCGGGCCAGACGCAAGCTTCGTGACACAGATTTCTGGCGCACACTTTGCCAATGGTGGAAGGCAACTAAGGAAAAGTTACATATTGACGGTGAAGTGTCGGAGGAGCAACAGAATACTCCTTGTTCGTGCCACGTTCCGAAACTCAACACGTTCTCCGAACGTCGAATGCTAGTATTCACCTCGTCGGTCGCGACTGCTGTAGCTTGCGCCCTTCCAATAGCCGCCATATCAGTGCTTTCGACACTCCATTCGAATGCGAAAACGCTCGGGATTATTGCTCTCTTTACTGTGGCCTTTGCGGGCGGTCTGATGTACTTGGTTGGAGGATCTTCGAGGGTGGAAATATTTACTGCCACTGCTGCGTGAGTGCTTCTTTCTTGACACAGACTACGGACGAAACCAGGCGTTAATGATTGTAGGTTCTCTGCTGTTATGGTAGTGTTCGTACAAAATCAGAATGGTAACCCGGTAAGCGTAGGGTAATGGTACCAGCGTTATTTGATGTTAATTTCGCGATATTTCCACCAAGACATAAGGTTGGATAGCAGAGCCTACGTCAACATAATTATATCGGTAACCGTGTACGGTGTTCCTATACTCCGCAGCAGAAATTGTTATTCAATGCTCCACTAATTCAAACCTTTAGTTCAAGCGCCTGATCAATTATCTTGCCAGCAAGAATACTAATGCTAATACTCGGATTATGTAAATCAAACATACTAATATTAATTTAAAATGCTTGAGGAAACTATTTCCGTAACTCGGCCGCAATCAAGCTATCTACACTATAATCCGCAGTAGACTTACTCGAAGAAATACTTATATCTAGTAAACTTAGTACTCTCTTAGAGTACTAAGTGTTTTTGTTAGCAGAGTACTAAGTTATCTTTAAACTACTTAGTACCCTCGATTTCTACTATAGGACTCTATACTAATAATTTTATATAAGATACTATAGCTAAAGAGCTATATATAGAACTAAAAATTACCTAATTCGGTTAAGTATAGCTTAAGTTATAAGGGTTTTAAGTTAGAGCTCGGCCGGAGCCTATAACTCTAGGTATTACGAGTAGCGTCGGCCTTAGCGTCGTAATACTCCTAGAACTAAAGGTCCTAGGATTAGATAAGGTTATAGAAATTAAGTAGTTCTTAGAACTATTATCTAGTAGTTTAATTTAGTTAGTATTAGCTAGATTTAGATTAGCGAATAGACCTCGGTTTTAGGCGGTATTACGTAATAATTAGAAGTTTAATAAGTTTACTTAGTTTACTATTAAACTTATTAAACTCGTTAAACTTAATAAACTTAAGTAGAATAAAAAGTTCTATATAATAATTATAATTTTCTTAGATAGAAGCTTTATACTTAACTTACTATAGTAATAGTATATTATCTATTTAACTTACTCTTATTATAATAAATATACCTTTAAGTATATAATCTAATAATCTTATATATACTTACTTATATACTAACTTAATAAAACCTCTATCTATAGTATATATAATACTTAAATTATTATACTTTAAGTACTTATTCTAAGTATATCTTAATTATTAATAATAGCTTTATCTAGTAAGAAAACTATCTTACTACTTAATATTAGTCTAACTACTAGTTATATTAACTTTACTTTTACTACTAATCTAACTTAGAGAAGTAGTAAGAAAGCCGATAATATTAGTATACTAAATAATAATAAAAGAAATATTATAGTTAAAAATATAGTACTACTTAAAGTAGTACTATCTAAATAATATATAAAAGAATACTTAAAATTAGAGATATTCTTTATTTAGACTAAACTTTACTTTACTTTTAATAAAGACTAGTTTAGTAAAGAAAAGTATAAGGTTCTATAGGCCTTATCTTATCTTAAAGATACTACTTATCTTTAGATCTAACTTTTTAATTAAAGACTACTTTAAATATAATAATAAGCCTACTAGTATAATAGTAATAACTTAAAAGATCTTTAGAGATTTTAGAAGTTTTAAAGTAAAAATATAATAAATATTTAGAGATATTAATACTAAAAGAATAGCTATATATAAGCTATTAGCTCTTATCTAAATAAGCTTTATAATTTACTATACTATAGAGTTCTAATATTATAAAAATAAGACTAGATAGAATACTATAGCGCTACTTAAGATCTTATAGTAAGAATTAAAATATTACTTTAAAGAAAAACTAGTATACTAAGAATAAGTTTACTATAATATAGTAACTATAATTAAAGAGGTAGTTAAACTAAATAACTATCTTTATAAGTTTTATAAAAAACGTAGAAAGTTTAATAATTACTATAAGAGATACTATAAGTAATATAGTAATACTAAGTAATTAAATATAGCTTTTAAGAAAACCTTATAATAGAGATAGCTCTTTAATAAGAAAAGATAATAATATTAAAAGAAAGAACTTTATTATAAGTATAGATAATCTAGTTATCTAGCTAGCTTCTACTATAAGAAAAGCTATAAAAGTCTAAGAAAATAGTTTAATACTATATACTAGTTAGTAATAATATACTATATAGCTCGAACTATACTAATATTAGTATAATTTAGTACTAATATTTTATCTTCTTATATAGAAACTTAAGATAATATATAACTACTAGTAACCTAGAAATATTATCTAGAGAATAGCTACTACTCTATAATTAACTTTAAGAACTATAACTTATTATATTCTAAATAAAGAGAGGTTAAACTAAAATAAAAAGAGTACTAGTACTTTAATAAGGTTACTAAAGAGAAGAATCTTTAAAAGATAAAATATAGCTACTACTTTATAGAAACTAATTAGACTATTAAGAAAAGTATTATAAGCGATATTATTCTTAGTATTATAATACTTCTAAAACTAAAAGTCTTAGAATTAAATAAGGTTATAGAAATTAAGTAGTTTCTAGAACTATTATTTAGTAGTTTAATTTAGTTAATATTAGTTATAATTAAATTAGTAGATAGACTCTAGTTTTAGACTCTATTATATAATTAGAGAAGTTTATTAGTTTAACTAGTAAACTTATAAAACTAAGAAAAGGTTTACTAGTTTAACTAGCGAACTAGTAAACTTAAAGAAAGAGAATTTCTATATAATAATTATAATTTTCTTAGATAAAAGCTTTATACTTAACTTACTATAGTAATAGTATATTATTTATTTAACTTACTCTTATTATAATAAATAGACCTTTAAGTCTATAAGTAATACTTTATCTTTCTACTTACTATATACTAACCTTATAATACCTTAGTTTACTATTAAGTAAAGAACTAAATTATTATACTTTAAGTATTTATTCTAAGTAGTATTATAAATTATTAATATAGTCTCTCTAACTAAAGAAACTATTAGTCTAACTACTAGTTATATTAACCTTACTCTAATAACTAGTCTACTAGAGAAGACTAGAAAGAGAAAGTAACTAATTTAAGATAATAATAATAAGAGAGATAATATTAGTATACCTAATACTTTACCTCTAGTTATAGTTGAAAATACTATTAAGAATAATAAAACTCTTAAAGTTACTCTTTTAAATAAGTTTAATAGTAAGTAAAGTAAGCTTAAAACCTTTCTTTACTAGGTTAAGGTTTACCTTAGAGTTAATAAAGATAAGTTTAAGTTATCTACTAAATAGAGTATATATATAGCCTTATACTTAAGAGAGAAAGTCTAGAAGTAGGTTTAACTATTTTTAAAAGACTTTTTTATATATTAAACTACTTAAAAATAAATAGTAATAATCTAAAGAATCTTTAGAGAAATAAATAGATTTAAAGTAGAAATCTACTATATATTTAGTAATATAGATACTAGATAAACTATAGAAAGAAAGCTTCTAGCTCTCTATTAGATAAGATCTACTATTATCTATATAACTATATTCTAAAGATATAGATATTATAAGTAGTATCGGCCTTAGTATTATAATACTTCTAAGACTAAAGGTCCTAGAATTAGGTAAGATTATAGAAATTAAGTAATTTCTAGAACTACTATCTAGTAGTTTAATTTAGTTAATATTAGCTATATCTAGGTTAGTAGATAGGCCTCGGTTTAGAGTACTATTACGTAATAATAAAAGTTTAATAAGTTCGCTAGATAAACCTATTAAACTAGCTAGAAGTTTAATAAGTTTAACTAATAAACCTATTAAACTTAAGAAAAGAAAGTTTTATATAATAACTATAATTTCTTTAAATAGAAGCTTTATACTTAACTTATTATAGTAATAGTATATTATCTATTTAACGTACTTTTATTATAATAAATAGATCTCTAAATCTATAAGTAATAATTTTACGCCTACTTCTTAATATACTAACCTTATAATAACTCTAGTCTACTCTAAGTAAAACTAAATTATTATACTTTAAGTATCTATTCTTAGTAAGTACTAGATTATTAATAATAGCTCTAAACGTTACTAGTCTAGCTAAAAGTATTATAAGAACTCTAGTACTACTACTACTAACTCTAATAGTAATTAAAGTAAAGAAGAGTCTATAAATCTCTCTACTAAATAAGTATAATAGAACGCTAGCTAACCTAGAATAGTTTATTATAAAGGCTTAGCTCTATATAGGTTTCTATAGAGATAAGTTTAAAAATAAAATAGATAAGGTTTTATTTCTAATCTTATACTTTAAGAGAAGAGTTTATAACTAGATTAAACCTTATATTAGTAATTACTAGAAGAATAAGACTTAAGCGAGCTTAGTATCTATAGTTTACTTCTAGTTTATTAAAGATTATTTTAAAATACTAAAAGACTTTATAGCTAAAATAAGAAGAGCTTTTAGAGATATTAATATTAAGAAGAAATTAGAGTTAGTTTTACTTAAGCTTATCTAGACTAGATTAGCTATCTATTATAACGTTAATTTCTAATAAACCTTAGCTCGATTAGAACTAGATAATAAGGCCTTAAGAATATTATTCTATAGAGAGTTAAAGAAATTTATTAAAGATAAATTATTATATATAGACTCTCTTAAGACTCTTTATAAGCTAAGTAAAGCCGCTATTAAGATTAATAACTAAGTATATAAGCGCTATATTAAAAAGAAAGAAGTATATTCTTACTATATATAACTAGTAAAGAACTACTATAATAATCTAATAGAACTTAATATAATTAGTAGAAGAGAACTTAATACCTTAAAGAAAAATAGAAAGAAGCTTTCTAAAGAAGAGAAAATATATTAAAGAAAAAAGAGACTTTACTTTAAATATAGAAAAGAGAGTTATATAGCTAGTTTCTATTATAAGAAAAAACTATAGAAAGGTTAGAAAAAATAGTTTAGCTCTACTAGATAACTAGCTATATTAAGTAAGACTACTCTACTAATAGGTAACTAGAGTAAGTAAGAAACTACTAAACTTAGTTCTACTATCTAGAAAGAATTTATAATATCTCTAATAAATAAAGAATACTAAGTAGAAGATTCTTTATACTAAATAGACTTAAAACCTAATAGCTCTTCGGTATACTAATTCGAAGAAGTAATACTAAAATCTAGAGAATTTTAGTACTTCTAGAGAACTATAGAAGAGAGAATTATCTAGAAAGCTAATAATAGTTAAAAGTTTACTAGCTAAGAAATATAAGAAGAGAAACCTATAACTAATATATATTATAAAGTATTCTTTATAGATATAAAAAGAGTTATATTCTAGTAGAAATATACTTAAAAGATAACTATTAAGCTACTTAAACTACTTAGATAGTTACTTTACTTAAATAATCTTCTTAAACTAAAAGATATATAGAAAATTATTAGTAAAGCTCTAGAGAAATATATCTAGAAATAGATCTTCTTTATTAAAGAATAAATAGATAAGTTTACTTAGTAGAAGGCTCTAATCTCTAATACTTATACTCTACGCCTTAGTATACTATACTAACTATAAGAATAAGTAATTTAATACTATATATAGACTAATCTACTTTAAGATATAGAGGTTATAGAAATATTATTAGACTCTTATAAGCTCTATACTACTAGAGATTAGAGATAGATTATAGTTAAAATAAAGATTAAAGAAAAACTAATTAGAGTTATAATTAACTTAGAAGCTAATAGAAATTATATTTTACTCTATATAGTAGATAAGTTAAATATTTCTATAATAAATATTTACCTATACTCTCTAAAACTAGTAGATAGATTAGATTATAGTAATAGATAAGTTAATAAAGTAACTATTCTATTAAAATTATTCTTACTAGATAGATATAAAGTTAATATCTAGTTTAATATTATTAAGATTAAAAACTATAAGGCTATATTAGAAATAGCCTAGATCTAAGAGTATAACCTCGAGATAGACTAGTATACTAATACTATAACCTATAGAAGATACGCCTATAAGAGTATATAGGTTTAACTATAAAGCTAAAGAGAGGTTTATACTACTTTCTCTAAAGAGTCTAGATATCTTAAAGAAATAGAGAGTTCTCTATAGGTTACTATTAATAATAGTAAAGAAAAATAAATATCTATATAGTATAGAAGATTTAAGAAGTTATTTAAAAATATAGAAGACTTTTAAGCCTTATCTAAATACTAACTATAGAATTATAAGATTAATCTAAAAGAAGAAAGATAACTATCTTTCGAGAAATTAAGATAATACTAGTTTAATATCTTTAAGATATTAAAGAAATATATCGATATAGTACTTAAGAAAAAATAGATTAAACTATCTAAATTACTAGCTACTTTAAATATACTAGTAGTAGTAAAAATAAATAATAATAAAGAAAGACTTTATAAAGACTTTTAAAGACTAAATAATATTACTATTAGAGACTAATACTCTTTACTAAATATATAGTATCTATAAGATAGACTAGCTAAAGTAAAAATATTTATAAAACTTAACTAGAGAAATACCTTTAATCTTATTAGAATTAAGAAAGAATATAAGTAGATAACTATATTTATTATACTCTCTAGCTAGTATAAATATATTATTATACTATTTAGATTAACTAACGCCTCTATAATATACTAGAGATAAAATAATAATATTCTATAAGAATATCTTAATAAGTTTATTATCTATTATCTTAATAATATTCTTATTTATTTAGAAAATAAGAATAAGTATAAGAAATATATCTACTTAGTTCTAAAAGCTTTAGCTAAAGTAGACTCTAGACTAAAGCTAGAGAAATATAAGTTTAGTACTTAGAAAACTAAGTTTCTAGAGTTTATTATTAAACTAGAAAAAATAAATATTAATCTAAAGAAGATCTAATAAATAAAGAACTAGCTAGAACTAGAAAATATTAAAGATATCTAGTTATTTCTAGGTTTTAGCAACTTTTACTAATAATTTATAGAAGAATATTTAAAAATTATAGAACTACTTACTAATCTTACTTGAAAAGATATACTCTTTCTTATAGAAGAAAAGAAGAGAGCGGCTATATAGAAATTAAAAGACTAGTTTACTATAAAACTAGTTATTAGAAGTTTTAGTATTAATAAACCTAGTATAGTCGAGACTAATACTTTAGATACTACTATAAATACTATTTACCTATAACTAGACGAGAATAGAAAGATATACTCTATTATATATTACTTTAAGAAATACTTACTAGCTAAATAGAACTATAATATCTATAAGAAGAAACTTATAGCTATAGTTAAAGTACTAAGATATTAGAAGATTTATCTTTAAGAAGCTAAATTCTCTATTATTATTCTTATAGATTATAAAAATCTATAAATATTCTTAATAATAAAAGAATTAGATAATTAATAAATAGTATAATAAATTAAAGAACTCGCTTATTTTAATATTATAATTAAATATATAAGAGAAATAAATAATTCTAGAGCTAATACTTTAAGCTATTAACTAGAATATAAAGAAGATAAAATCTATAAAAAATAAGCTATTCTTAAAGAAAATAAGAATAGAAATCTTATCTTTAACTCTAAGGTAATTACTACTCTTACTAAAATCTAAGCTCTATAGTATAATAATATTATAGCTACTTAGAATAAAGTACTAGTAGCTTCTAAGAGAAACTTATTATATAAAGATAGAAAACTTAGAGTACTAAGCTTATATACTTTAAAATTTATCTAGAAATTCTATAAAGCTCTAGAATATAGTTATTAAGAAATTAGAAGAATCTTCTAGAGAATTTAGTAGTAATACTATATCGATAAGCTATAAACTCTAGTTAAGAAAGTAGTAACTAAGTATAACGCCTATATTTAGAATAAGTCTATATACTATATACTCTATAGACTTATAGAATAAATATTTATCTTAAAGAAACTATAGAGAATAATATTATAAGACTTTATTATTAAACTTCTACTATTAAGAGATCTAATAATAAGAGTTAAATATAATATAATTCTAGTTATAATAGAAAGACTTACTAAGTATATAATTCTAATACTATATAAGAAGTTAAGTACTACTAAGAAGTTAGTATATACTTTTATCTAGTATATAGTTATAGATTATAGTACTTTAGAAGAAATAGTTTTAGACTAAGATAAACTATTTATATTTAAATTCTAGATAGCTATAACTATCTATATAGAAATAAAGTAAAAGCTATTAATATTATTTTATCTATAAATAAATAGAGATAATAAAAGAATAAACTAAGTAGTTAAAGTATACTTAAGGTATTATATAAACTATAAGTAGAATAATTAGATTATCTTATTACTAATAGTCTAGTTCTTATATAATAGTATAGCTATAAAGATAATATAAGTATTACTATTTAAAGCTAACTTTAGTTATAAGAAAATAGTATTCTAAGAATCTTATAACGTATCTATTAATAGTTAGATAGAAAGAATTCTTATTAATAACCTTTTCTCTCTTTATAAATAACTTATTAAAGAACTTAAGTTTATCTTAAAATAAAATATATTCTACTATAATAGAAAATATAGTTAGAAGTCTATACTAAGAGAGAGAGATAGAGTTTATTTAGTTAGATAAAATATCTAAATAAAATAACTAAGTAATAAACTAGATAATAAGAAACTAGAACTATTTAAAATTAAAGCGTATAAGAGACCTTTAAATTATAAACTAGTTCTACTAAAAAAATATAAATATCTTTCTAGTATTCTATATATCTCTTCTTAAACTAGTACTACTAGAAGCGCTATTAGCTCTAGTTATAGAAATAGAACTAGTAAACCTTAATACTAAGTATAAAGTTAAGAAAATTTTAGACTATAAACTTATTAGAGAAAAACTATATTATCTAATAAAATAGAAGAACTACTTATAATTAAAAAATATATAGAAACTAATAAATAATTTTAACTATACTAAGTAGCTTAAGAAGTTCTACTACTAATATCTAGAGCCTTCTAGAAAGACCTAGAATTAAAATTTAGATTAAGTAGTAATAAATTATAAGTAGAGAAGTTATTAGGCGGAGTTAAGTAGACTAGTAGTTATTCTACTTTTACTTCTCTTTTCTTCTTTTTTCTCTTCTTCTCTTTCTCTTACTACTCTTTTCTCTTTAACTTATTTAACTTATCTAGTAAGTTAAGATTTACTAAAATTATCTTTTATTTCTATTTCTAAAGAAACTTTTACTACTAGTAAATATAAGTATAACGAGCTAGTATCTCTTAGATCTAGGCCTTAGTCTACTTATTCTCTAGAAAGAGTTTCTCTTTTTAAACCTTAATACTTTTCTAGTTATAAACTAAGAGTATTTAATTTATCTTCTTAATATTATATAATTTACTAGTAGATATATAGATACTATAGCGACTATATTTTAGGTCCTAAGAGACTATATACTATTTTTCTATCTTTTTATAGTAAGAGTAAAGTACTATTTTCTTTCTAGTTAAATTAATTTATTTACTAAGAGCTATAATATTAGAATATTTTATTATATAGTTAAGTAGTATATTAGAGAAAAGAGAAGTCTATAGCTTTTAACTAATATATTTCTTAGTTATACTTAAGTATATAGACTCGCTAGTCTAAATAGAGAATAGTATTATAAGTAGCGTTAGCCTTAGTATTATAATACTTCTAAGACTAAAGGTCCTAGAATTAGGCGAGATTATAGAAATTAAGTAATTTCTAGAACTACTATCTAGTAGTTTAATTTAGTTAATATTAGCTATATCTAGGTTAGTAGATAGACCTCGGTTTAGAGTACTATTATATAATAATAAAAGTTTAATAAGTTTACTAGATAAACTTATTAAACTAGCTAGAAGTTTAATAAGTTTAACTAATAAACCTATTAAACTTAAGAAAAGAAAGTTTTATATAATAACTATAATTTCTTTAAATAAAAGCTTTATACTTAACTTATTATAGTAATAGTATATTATCTATTTAATATACTCTTATTATAATAAATAGATCTCTAAATCTATAAGTAATAATCTTATACTTACTTCTTAATATACTAACCTTATAATAACTCTAGTCTACTTTAAGTAGAACTAAATTATTATACTAAGTTAGATTAGTAGTAAAAGTAAAGTTAATATAACTAGTAGTTAGACTAATATTAAGTAGTAAGATAGTTTTCTTACTAGATAAAGCTATTATTAATAATTAAGGTATACTTAGAATAAGTACTTAAAGTATTATAATTTAGATATTCTATATACTATAGATAGAGGTTTTATTAAGTTAGTATATAAGTAAGTATATATAAGATTATTAGGTTATATACTTAAAGGTATATTTATTATAATAAGAGTAAGTTAAGTATAAAGCTTTTATTTAAGAAAATTATAATTATTATATAGAACTTCTCTCTTTTAAGTTTAATAAGTTTACTAGGTAAACTTATAAACTTTTATTATTACGTAATAGTACTCTAAACTAGAGTCTATTTACTAATCTAAATATAGCTAACCTTAACTAAATTAACTTATTAGATAGTAGTTCTAGAAATTACTTAATTTCTATAATCTTATCTAATTCTAGAACTTTTAGTCTTAAGAGTATTATAATACTAAGACTAACGCTACTTATAATACTAAGACTAAGAATTAAAGTAGTTTATTATTTAAAGATAAAGTATAAACTAGTTTAACTAAAAAGTTAAAAGAAAGAAGCTTAAAACTAAAAACTAGAAGTAATAAACTAAAAGTAATAATTACTACTTAGTTATATTTAGCTAGTTAGAGAATATTAATAAATAGAAATATTCTAGTAAGATTTACTTTTACTAAGCTATAAGCTTTATATTAGTAATTTTAGTAGCTATAAATATTATAGTATTTTCTATAATAAATTTAACTAAGATTACTATAAATATAATATAGCTAACTAGAGTTCTTACTTACTTAATTAGAGAAAGTATTAGTCTATATAGTAATATTATATAAAAGAGTATACTATAGCTACTATATAAGTAGTAATTATATTTTTATATTATTATAAAATCTAGATATCTATACTTAATTATTCTATGTATTTAAATAGTAAATAAAGTTTAATAATAGTATTATAAGTTAAATAATTCTATTATAGAGTAAAAAGAGACTCTTTATAAATTTAAGAAGTAGTAATAATATAATAATAACTTTTAAAACTAGTAAATTAAAAGTATTTAAAGAAGATATATAATATAACTAAATAAAAATAAATAGAAATTTTAATATATTTATAGATCTTAAATTACTTAAACTTAATATATATATATATATTATTTTATTATAAAGTATATTTTAGTATATAGAGATAAATATTAAGAACTTTATAATTAATAATTTATTTTATAATTATATACTTATTTCTTAAATTTCTTGTAAGAGTAGATATTTCTCTACTTTATAATACTTCTTACTTTAGACTTAATTAGTAACTTTAACTAAAAGTCTCTAAAAACTATCTTCTTATATACGTAGAATACTTTTATAGTTATATTCGCTATTCTACTTCGAAGTATTCTTATTAGAGATTCTATAGCTAGGTAGACTATCTTTAATCGAAGTATATACTTAAGCTAGAAGCGGTGCGGGGTTAGACGACTCTATAAGAACGCTACTACACCCTTCTTCTTAGTTTATAAGTTACGCTCCTTCCTTCGCGCCAATTAATCTAACGATATCTCTTAGCCCTAGCGCCCGCAATATATCAAAAGTAGTAGAAACCGTTAATGCTGTGGATTCGACCCTTCCCGACATCCCTAATCTCTAAACAATCCATTTCCAGGCTAAGGTACTTGCAGAGATGCAAAATGACAGTAAAAGCAGCTTCCCCCTTGCGACGGTTTTTGCAACAGCCCACGTAGCTACGCCATTCGTGTCAAAAGTTTTGTACTATCCAAATTCAGATTTTGCCATAAAGCTCGCAGCTGTCCTCGTCTCGTCTGCCTTTGCGCTACTAGTAGCATCCAGCTCGCTCATTCCCGAGTGTCTGGGCATCGAGATCACGAATTATGTAGAGAGGGCCGAAGATGCTTCTTGTGGGCAGCGATGTGGAGGTGATTCTGATTGCAAGGATAAATCCTGTCTACTCTGCTCCTGTGGGTATCTAAGTCGACTTTCTATCACTGCACGAGCAATAAATGTAATATTGGGTTTTGACTACCTTTTTAAATAAACAGTGTAAGAGCACCCCTCCACCCAAATATCGTTACGCTGGGAGTTAGAAGGCTTCATTGACCACAAGCATCTCAAGGACTAGATATGCAGGAACGGGGAACTGATGCAGCTTTATTCCTGTCCTAGTCTACTTTACTCTGGATGAGGTGGTAGCGGTCGCGAGTGTAAACAAACCTTGAAATTGAGTGTCTACAAATGATACTGTCGGTTCATCAGAATTCAGGTAATATCGTGTACACGGTACGGGAGAGCCTGAGAGGCTCAGTACTCTCCCTTAACCATCACCGATTTAGACCATATATTGTACCGCATACTACGACGATTATACCGTACCGTGCACACGATATTACCTGAATTCTAATGAACCGACAGATATACATCAGGTTTTGAGATCTCGACAGAAAGACTGCTTTGCATCAACAAGTATGCGTGTATTCGCTAGTCGCGTTTAATGCATTACCCACAAGTATAACTCTCCCAGTCATCAACATCTCCCCCTGCTTTAAATTTCGCAACAAGCGGCCAAGTACAAAGCCTCCTCGTTCTATTCTCTCCATTTGTTGGTCCCCAACTCTTGATTCCTTCAACCGGCTCCGTTTTATTTTCCACCCAATCGACGATCGCAGAAGAAAAGCCATACTGAGCAGGCACATACGGATACTTGGCGACCTGTGCGCCACAATGTCCACCCCCAGGCACCATCACAAGCTTGATAAAATCATTCTCCGCTATAGTAGTCTGAGATCCCATCGTGGCTTTGGTAATAGCTTCGACATGTTGCATTGACCACATGGGAGAGATCATCGGATCTGCCCAGCCGGCATAGACGATCATTTTCTTGCCGCTCTTTCGGAAAGAGGTGAAATTGGTAGTGACTGCGTCGATGAGTGGGCCAACGCGTGAATCCAAGAAGTCCACGTCGGACGCCCAATTGAATGTCGATGGGTCATAGGATAGGTTTCGATATACCAGATTTTGCAGGATGGGAATGGTGATTGCGTTTGACATGGCGCCTTGGACCTGGGGTAACGACCAGCCACCCTCAGAGCCGAGTGCGTATCCGGGGAATATAGATGTACTTAGCGAGTCTGAACGAACTGGTCCTTGATATAAAGCTTTTGCCGCAGAAAGTTGGGAAGGCGTGAGACATGTAATGTTCTCAGCGTGATGAGCGGCTGTACAGGCCAGAGATGAGATGTTGAAGGGGCAGGCGAGAGGATTTTCAATCAAGTTGTCTGCTACACCGTCGATAAGATCACATTCTTTGATGACGCTGGCTTGGATGAAGTCAAGAACCGGTGCTGGAAGAGTCGTTGCGTCGGTCTAGGTGATGTGAGTGCGTAAGCGAGGTAAACACCAGGAAGGGAACCTACCTTCGTCTGTTGTTGCCCCCATAGGAAAGCAAGTGAGAGATGTGTGAACCAATTCGCAGGACATCCAGCGATAATCCCATCAAATAAATCCGGATGGAACTCTGCCAGCGAAAAAGCCTGCGCACCGCCTGTCGAACAACTACGAAAATACGAATGCCGTGGCCGATACCCGTAGTAACTTTCCATCAGTGACTTCGCAGCTGGTGTAAAAATGCTTATTGCGTCGTGCAGCCAGGCTTTTACTTGATCTTCGTCATGGAAATATGGTTGATAGACGCCAGGTGCACCGAGGCTAGTTCCAACACCAGCATCGTTGTCAGAGAACAAATGGCCAGCGTTGCCAGCAGCGACAGCGAAGTTTAGCCCACTGTTCAAATCGTCCATCATGTCATCGTAATTGATGACTCCTGCCTCGCCTCCGTTTCCAAGTGCCATCAATCTCGAGGGGTATTTCAACTCCGGTAACCATAGTGCAAATTGAAGGGAATTACTTCTACCAGCGCCCATCGAAACATTTTTACCATAGCGGATCGAAACGAGAAACTCGCAAAATGAGACTTCGTTGACGATCCCTGAAACATTCAATGTGCCCGTGTCGTAATATGTCACATTAAGAAACGTAGCAGGGAACGCAGCGCTGAACGATGCATGCGCAATTCCAGAGCAATCAGGAAAGACAGAAGATCTAGCCGCGACCAGAGCGCACGAGGCGACTGCAGCCAACGAGATGCGGAGAAGAGTAGACATAATGAGCTCCCCAAGAGAGATGTCCAAAAAAAAACGACACCTTGCTTACTTTATAGGAGGACAATACATATAACCGGACGAGGTATAAAATGTACTATAATGAAGGAAACCCCGGACGAAATTCTTTTGTAGCGAGACAGAGGTACGAGTACGAGCAAGTCTAGAGCGTGTTAATACGCTCTAGAAGTTACTGGGCGGTTACTCATTCGTAAAAGTGTTTCTCCGTTGTGGAAACTTAATTTGCAAATCATGGGTCTGCCAAGCCTCTTTCGCTTCCGGTTAAATAGCTACTGAGCTTTTTTGAGGTAGTAAAGCTTACACTGCAAATTGCCAAGTTGTGCCTAAATTCCTATCTATAACCAGCCTTTAGCCGAAACTTAAGCCTCTATGTTTGTGGCTACAGCACGGCCCGTCCCTAATCCTCCTATTGTTTTCTAAGTAGACTAACTCTTTTTGCTTTTAAAAAAGACTACAAAGAAACCTTTAAGAGAATATTCGATATATTCCATGTATTTAAATAGTAGTAGGAGATTAAACAAGGTATATTACGTCATGTGATGCCTAGTCCTCTATTTCTTGGAAGCTAAAATACAAAGTGTGTGTTTATTTTATATAATTAAAACCCTTCTAAGGATTTACTCATTTCTCAAGATATACAGCTACTGGGAAACAAGCACATTCTTCTAGAACAGAGCTCTTTCATGGGAAGTTTAAAAATTGTAACATCAGTTACTAAAATAATACCAGAAGCTGTGTAAATCAATCTATCTGGATTCGGGTAGTCTCGTTTTCCACCCACAAACATTCGAGACCAAACAGAGTGTACGGGATTTCACCGAAAGATGAGCAAAAACTTATGGTGACGGAGAAGCCACGACAAATGCCATCAAGACATATATGATGCGTCGGAACCGGCGAGATTGACCTTGGAAGACGCGCAGGTACAATGCGAGCACCGACTAAGGCAGAATCTGATTCTGCATTTCGTAGACTCTGACATGCGTGGTGTAGTGCGAGAGAAGACAGCGAGGTAGAAATCTTGGAAGTACTCCCCATATTGGTCTGCGTTTGTTTGCAGCAACGGATGGTAAAGAGGACAAAGGAGAGGGTGGATGATTGGGTTCTAGAGAGGGAATTTACCCGCTACGAGGGACTGGGGAAAGCAGGTGGCCATTTGTTGCACGACAGGCAGGCTCTTTCAAGAAACACGAGATCTGTCGCCTTGTTTGTTATTACGAGAACATCGCACAAACGAACCAATGGCGTCCTGCTTCTTGATGAATCAATTGACAGCGGGCTCGAAGAGTCAGGGCAAGATTTCAAACCGCTTCACTCTGGCGAAGAAGGCGATGTAGCGCTGAGTACCTGATTACGGTTCAGAACAAGCAATTCCCGAATTGGATCGGCTTTTTGTCGCTGGTCAGAAGTTGTTTGTTTTGGCGATTGATTTCAAGAATAAAGATATAGTCGTCGTCGAAATATTGTAATCGCCCATGTTCATTTTCCTCTAATGACAGAAGCAAGAGCATTCCTCACTTGGCTCGGCTTTATCTTCATCTTCTGAGAATTTTCAGTCCACACTTCCTACTCAGCCATGAGCGAGATGCCAGAATGCACCACACGTCAAGATACACCAACCGTCACACCCTCATTCGTGTACTACACATCTGAACAAAGAGCTCATTCTGCAGCTCCTACGCTGCGACAACCTCCACGATGTACATAGCCAAGGGAACCTGCAGATCAAACCCAGTATCCCAGAGTCAACTCGTCAGCCTACTAAAGCGATTTGGCGCGACTAATTGTCATTAGCGACATCGCGGAGAGTAGCCGGAAGATATAAACAATTATCAGTCATCAATTCAGCGTGCGGAGGCTCAGCGTATCGGCGTCATGGAAAGCGAAAACAAATAATTGAAATTCTACAATTCAACAAGGCCCCGAAAGAATCCGAATAAATCACGGGCTTCATGTTTAGGATCCACACAATCACGAAGTCGCACAATCGAGAAAAACCGTGTTCGTTCACCGCTAATAAAACATAGACATACTTGTAGCTCTATCTGGACTGGTTAGCACAATGATGGTTGAAGTAGAAGATCAATTATTGGCCGGGATCTGGAAGAGCGACTTTATAACGTGTTTGTGCTGGCACGTTGAGTGGGATCATCCATTTTTACTTGGCATGTTGCATCGTGGTGAAGATTTGCCACCTGTCCGACCTGAGAAGTGGCGAGCACCGTCTTGGAGCTGGGCATCAGTCAAGCTTCCTGTATTTAATGTCAAGATGTCAAATCCTCGAATGTCCCATTCGATCTTAGCAAGTATTGTGGAGGTAAAAGTAGATGCTACTCCCACAGGCGCCCTCAAACACGCTTATCTACGGCTTCGGGGGTCATTATACACGGCAGAATATCTTGAAAGCGACGACTTGCCTATTGATGGTTACCAAACGACTTGGCTTCAACTGCTTCCGAACACGAAAATGAGAACTATAGTACACCTTGATGAGCATTCACGTTTTGGACCAGATATGATCAGAAGGCTTCATTTGATGCCCCTAATTGTCCGGCATTGTCCAGAGGAGGTGTCTATAACATATGGCCTATTGCTTGAGCCCACTGGAATTCTTATGGGCATTTTTAAGCGTTGCGGATATTTTGTAGTATCAGATTATGTTCTCCCGGATCGCATGTTTCATGGTACACGAAACGCTGAGTGGATTGAATATGAATCATTTAATGCTGAAAGCGGTCAATACACGATTTGTATCTTGTAGTAGCAGATGTAGACTCCTGTATTTTAAAGTATACAATCTATTTAAAGTGCTATATTTTACTATAATACTAAGATTTAAAGTAGAAACCTTAAGTTTCTCTTTCGAGAATATACAGTAAGAGTTAGGGCTATAGCTTCTCTATACTCTAAGTAAGATTAGCTCTCTACCTTAGATTTTACCTTTTTATTTTAGAATCTTCTTAAAAATTATACTTTTACTTAATTAACTCTAGAATTCCAATTGTTTTGAGGATAGGGGAGAGGTAGTAGGAAACAAGACCATTGCCTGAGCACTACGAGAATACGGCAGTGAGAATGATGAGAATGCAGCGCTTGCGGTTTCCGGGCGTTCGAACCATCTCTGCCCAATCATTGCTCGTAGCAGCTTGTTTCTCGAGACGTAAAGTTTCCCGGATCTCATAGTACTCGAAGCTAACAAAAGAATCCTGAACACCATTGCCGTGGTACTTGGTCAGGATACTCAATGCCTCATCATCTCGTCCTTTGCTAATGAGCCAACGTGGGGATTCTGGGACAATGTAAACCACTACCAGCTCAATACCAGGCATGAGGTATTGGAGTCCGGTGGGCAATCGCCATTGAATGTGTCCCGTGAGAGTAGTGAGTGTGCCATAAGTTGTCCATGCTACAACTATGGCGCCCTTCCGTAAGTCAGTGGAGAATCAGAAGAGACTAAAAGCGTTGGCTTTACGTACTAGGTACCAAAGTGTGTTGTGTATAGTGGTTACCTTACCACGATGTTTAGGGTGTGCTAATTCCGTGATCAGGAGTGGGCAGGTCGCATTAGAAATGCTTGACCCAAATCCGATGAGGAAGCGACCGGCGAGATACATTGGGTCAGGGTTTGAGGCTGGAGGGAAGGATTGAAGGAGAGCACCAAGCAAAATGAACGAGGCATCCGATAGCTGTCCCATGTCTTCGTCCAAAACCATCTGCAAGGTACGGGACGACTGGCAGAACAGCCAAACCGCCAATTATTAGGCATGGCACCGAATATGCCAAGCCGAGAGCCAACAGGGCTGTCGAAGTCTGGCCAAAATTAGTTTAGACGTTCTAGGACAAATATCGTACCGCGATGCTTTTCTTACACGACTGCCAGGTATTCATTGTTTAAAGTCCATTCAGAACATTCCATCATACCCGGGAGTTGTAGAGCCGATGAAGAGGAAGGGTAGTATCAGGTACAGTTTCCGAAATTGGGTTTGCTTATACCAAAGGATGTCATCCGTTGAAGGGGGTTCTGAATCCAAGGTGTTTGGACTCTCCTGCACAAGTGTTGTTGTCTCCATCTTTCCGGAATCCATATTGACTTATCGAAGATAGGGAAAGTCTTGACAGTGAATTAGAAATCTTTGCCTCTGTGATGTTCTGATCTTTTGGTCTGAGTGTGATGGATACGTGGCTGGCTTATGTATTCTACAATACGCACTAAATGCCAATCTCTTGGGCCTTGAACTTGTTCTAGAACTACTAGAAAGATGTATATCACATTTTCACAAGATGGCCAATAGAATGAATGAGGTGCAATAAATCCGAGAATTATGCGAGAAGCTGAAATATTTATTTTGTCCTAGTGTGCGCATAATAGTGAGGGCGAACGATGCTCCTTTCCGAAAAACGTTGCAACATACTTTGTACGAGGGCCGAAATCGTGAGTACTGCATGGTGCGTTAAACAAGACACTCAAGGAAGGAAAAGCAAGTACGGACTTGTGTACTGCAAACTGTACCTTCGCACGGAGAGCACGGTCCAGACTCCAAAGTCTGGGGATTACATGGGGCAGCCTGAAAAAGCTCTTTTGAAGTTAAAGAGAGCCACAAAACTACCAGTAGGAGAACTGAAAATAACAGTGGAGTAGAAAAGATCCACTAAGAGCCCACTCTCGTACATTATGCCGGATCAGCTTACCCCACGGACCCAACCCCGCCTTTGAGTTAGTGGCTGCTCACATCTTCGTATATATTCCGAAGATTTTCCTTCTTTCGCTCATTATCGTTTCCCGTTACAGAGTATGGACCACATATTAGCCGTTTCGCCAGAAGATTCGAGCAACCTGAAGCCGTAGTCGCCAGCTCCACCACATTAGTAATTGCGAACTTTGTCCACTACTTACCAGCACGAAACTTCACAAGAAGTTGACCCAGTGAACTCAAGTCGACCCACCACGAGGAAAGCGTGTCGGCGATCTCGAAATGCCTGTGACGCGTGCCGGACACGGAAGGTTAAGGCAAGTACCCAATAAAGAGAGACTTCGGAGACCTTGATCATTTTGACTGGGTCAATCGAAGTACTTCTGATTGATTACATGCGCTAAATCAGCAATAGTGCATTCATATCGGCCAAAAATGTGAGACATGCATGGAGGTGCAGGTACCATGTACTCACAACAGACCCCGGAAGAAGAGGGGTCCCCGGAATCGGTATGTTTAGAAGGAGGCAAATAGCGAGTCATTGTTAATCATTGTTCAGATATGTACTGGCTTTAGCGGAGGCCGGCATGGTGTCTTCACGAGGAGATGATTTTCCCTCTCCGGCCAGCACTTCTACTCTAGCAGCTGTAGTGTCGCACTCTTTCTCCATAATCGTTTCGTCAATACTCGATAAAATTGCTCCTACTACTGTCATCAGACACATCATAGATGACTGGTTCGACGTCATTCACTCCGTCTATCCTATTCACTATCACGCTATTTTTTTGACGCGATTGCAAAATAGTGACACCACACGCGATCCGGTACGTATGTGCAATGCAGAAAATACTGTCTTAAACATTCTTGTTATTATCCACTGCGTACTATTACACACAAAATCCTAGCAGTAACGAAGATAACTGTCTAATTTCAAGTCGTGTTTATTTAGGGTTTTCTAGCACTTGACCTCCCCCGACAAATGTTTGGCTCAATTACGACTCCAGCGCGCGTCTCGACATCAGGGGCCTGTCTCCAATTATCGGTGGCGGGTCCAAGCCAGGCGATTATCCTTCGAGGGGAGCCGTACCCCACGCTTTTGACATCTGGAAATACAACACCTCTTCATTCGACTTTATCGCACCCGACCTGTATTTTAATGACCATGAGAAGGTGTGTGAGAAGTACCAGCATGGCGACCAGCCACTGTTCATTCCTGAGCAGAGACACGATGATCAAGGTGCCCGACGGGTCTGGCTCGCGATCGGAACATATTTGGGAATAGGCACATCACCATTCGGCATAGATTCGCTTGAAGCGGAAGAATCTCCTATTACCAA
The DNA here is from genome assembly GCF_000409485.1 of Glarea lozoyensis ATCC 20868. Lineage (NCBI taxonomy): Eukaryota > Fungi > Ascomycota > Leotiomycetes > Helotiales > Helotiaceae > Glarea > Glarea lozoyensis. The sequence goes on from NW_007360995.1 coordinate 292,275, forward strand.
ACATTATAGATTGCTCAACTCAATGAGTGAGCACATTCTGGATGTACAAGCCAACCGGCCAGAGGATATCATGGGCTTCTTCTCTGATGAGCTTGAAATTATAGTCGATGAGCCGAAATGGGGAAGCACTTTCGGCGAGTTCAAAGTGACCGTCGAGCGTTCCTTCGTCTGTGGTAAACTAAGTCTAGGTGCAGGGATACTAATTCACCAAGGCGATGGGAAACTCCTTTTGCTAGGCTAGGGGTTCCAGGCCCTTTCCAAGAGTGTAGATCCCAAAGCGACTTTCACGGGAATCTTGTGTGCGCAGGAGAAAGAGATTGTAAATAAAGAGGGTTTGCTCAAGACGGGTAGAGTTTTAAACGGCGATGAGACTCGGAGCGGTGTATTTGTGATTATGCCGAGCGAGGCACTAGATTATGCTGGGTTCCCAATTGCGGTTACAGTTTCTTGTAGAACTATGATCGCAGAGTGTACTGCATATTCTGTTTTTGAAGAAGCAGACGATTTTTAAATAGCTATAAGTCTATTTAGATAAGTTGTAGATATTAGCTTGTTCTAGTCGTACACTTGTCAAAAGGGTATATCACTTTACAAAATAGCTACTTGGATTTATATTTAATTTATTTCCAACAAAGCACAATGTTTGAGTAGACTAAAGCTTCAATATTATCTCAACATTGGCCTTTCCCGTTCAGATTACTTTATTTCCTCTCCTTGCTTAATCTTAAGATATTCTCAACAAGCTGATATAGACTTGCGCCTCCTATACTTTTATCTAGACATTTATGTTTCTATCGTCAAATGCGTACTAGTCGTACAGTCAAATTGTGAATGATAGAGTAAAACTCAGCCCTCTAATCGCAGCCAGATTCGACGACCTATACACACTAGTCGGATTTGTGTCTAGATATCCTATTATGAAATGATTCCAATATCGGCATTTCGTTATCGTACGATGTGTCGGATTACTTTCACGAAATCTGCAATTCAAAAACTTTGCCATCTCGTATCGATATAGGTAAGACTTATGTGCCTCTTCACACGGATTTTGCATTCGTCCGTGGCATTATAAGGTCTCCTTCGCAGCATGCGATCTTTCTCCATTGACTTCAAATTCCTAATTAAACATGAAATTCTTTACTCTATTCCTCTTAGCGTATGCCATGTTGAAGTCCTATGCTGGGGTGAACGGCGAACGGCGAAACCTTCGAGTATAACATCACCGAAGACAGCTATTTCTATAGCCAATCGCCCTCCTCTCTTCCGTCACGTGGGTAATTATCAATCCAACATTCGTACCACTAAATATGAATAGCGGAAATGCCGGGGCGTCTTCCTGGCAGAAGACCCATAAAGCAGTAGCAATGGTATCCAAAATGACACTCGAAGAGCGCACAAATATTATAGTAGGAAATCCACGCATCAATGGCTGCTTCGGTATCATAGGTACTGTGCCCCGTCTCGGATGGAATGGGCTTTGTCTCTTAGACGCAGGTCAAGGGTAAAGATCAACAAACTTTGTCAATGCTTAAGCTTCTGGAATTCATGTTGGCGCGAGTTGGAACAAAGACTCAGCCTTTCGCCGTGCCACACACATGTCCGCAGAGTTCCGAAGGAAAGGAGTCAACGTAATGCTAGGTCCAGTGGTCGGAGCACTTGGAAGAGTAGCCCAAGGCGGCAGGAATTGGGAAGGCTTCAGTAATGATCGTGAGTGATTTAGGGACCTTGCCTCGAACACCTGTTGATACTAAGTGAACCTTGTGTAGCAGATCTTGCTAGTAGTCTCGCGTATGATATGGTCAAGGGCATTCAGGGTACTGGCGTCATCGCATCAGTGAAACATTTCATTGCCAATGAGCAAGAAACAAATCGCAATGCTATGTGAGTTTTGTTCTTAGTCAACGGTTAAAAGCGTTGTGTATCCTAGCGAACTAGAGAAGCAAGAAAGGGGCTTGCTTTTGAACACACAATGCATATCTACTAACACGCGCAACGGTAGCAAGTCAGGTGCTGCCTCGGGAGGAATTGGCGGTGCCGATGGGCTGCCATCATTTGGCCTTTCGAATTACAGTCAAACCATTGAATTACTCTCGACTAATATTAATAATAAAACGATGTACGAGCTATACCTGTGGCCCTTTGTTAATACTATTTATACGGGTACTACATCTGTTATATATTCTTAGTAGAGAATTAATATTAGTTATAGTTATTGTAACTAGAATACTTAGAATAGAATCTTTCTATATAAATAGTAGTATATATTTAAATTATAAGATATTAATATATTTTACTTATAGTAGTTAAAATCTAATTATTTACTTAAAAATATAAAGTAGTAAAATCTTAAGACTCTTAAATATAAATATTTATAAAAGTTACTATTTATTTAATAATTACAAAAGAGTAGTAGAGTTTAAATAAAGTAATTAAGTTATTAGAGAAGTAATTCTTAAGAAAGTAGATCTAGAAGTCTTTTTTAATAACTTTAAAAGGTTTAAAAAGTATAACGATATATTTACTCTATATATAGTAGACTAGAGTTTTGTCGGGTTAGTATATAAATAAGTATATATAAGATTATTAGGTTATATACTTAGAGGTATATTTATTATAATAAGTATAAGTTAAATAGATAATATACTATTACTATAGTAAGTTAAGTATAAAGCTTCTATCTAAGGAAATTATAATTATTATATAGAACCTCTATACTTCTAGAAGCTAGAAGTTAGAATCTTACTACAGTCTAGAGTCTTCTACTCTATAGAGTCTAGAGTCCTCTAAAACTATAGACTTCTATTAAGCCTAGACTCTATTACGTAACTCTATCTAAAACTAAGGTCTTTCTACTAATTTAAATATTACTACTATTAACTAATTAAAGCTATTAGACGGCGGTCCTAGAAACTACTTAGTTTCTATAACTTCGGCTAATTCTAGGACTCTTAGTCCTAGAAGTATACTAATACCTAGGACGACACTACTTATAATAAAAAGACTACTAGTCTTTAGAATTAGCTTTACTTTAGAATATTATATACTTATAACAATTCTAATGTCCTATATACTATAGACAGAGGTTTCGTCGGGTTAGTATATAAGTAAGTACGCACAAGATTATTAGGTTATATACTCGAAGGTATATTCGTTATAATAAGAGTAAGTTAAACAGATAATATACTATTACTATAGTAAGTTAAGTACGAAGCTCCTATCTAAGGAAATCTTAATTATTATATAGAACTTCCTTTCCTTAAGTTCGATAGGTTCGCTAGTCGAACTCGTCGAACTCCTAGCCGGTTCGATAGGTTCGCCTAGCGAACTTGTCGAACTTCTATTATCACGTAACGGCACCCTAAACCGGGGCCTATCCGCTAACATAATCATTACTAATATTAACTAAATTAAGCCATTAGACGGCGATCCCAGGAACTACTCGATTCCCGTGACCTCGCCTAATCCCAGGACCTTTGGTCCTAGGAGTATCACGACGCCGAGGCCGACGCTGCTCGTGACAATACTCTTATTTATAGAATTATATTTTATATATTTAAATATTACTTTAGTTAGTAATTAATTTAATTTATAATATTTAAGTATAATTCTAGTTATTTTAAGATTTTTAACGATTTTGATATTTCTACCCCTGACCGGGGTAGCATGGGCCACAAAAAATACGTCACCTATAGTAGCTAAACGGACAATCTTAAGTCCGACTACTATAAAAGTTTGTTCGGACCACGACCCTTTCCCTTTAACGAAGTCGTATTTAGTACCTCCAAACGCAAATAGCTGGACGTATAACGAGGATCTAGCACGAGTGCTTGAGAACCATGGCTCCAGGTTTGGCATACCGCCACGACGGACAACTACCTAGAAAGAAACTGCGCAAAGGAACTCACAGCTGTCTGCCTTGTCGGAATCGCAAAGCTCGTTGCAAATATAGTGCAGGTGATCAAGCATGTGAAGGATGCCTTTCCCGAAATCTGAATTGTGTCGATCAGCAATCCGGAGACACATTGGCTGAAGTTGGGAGGAAGAGAACGACAAGCCAGAAAAGGGATGCAGAACTTGAAGTCCTTGTCGGCCAGGTACTGCAGAGACTGACAGAAAAAGACGAGGATACTGGTTGTACAAAGGAAGAGCAGCGTGCGATTGCGGCTCTTGCGAAGGTGCAGGATGGGTTGACAAGTGGTACAGCTTCTGCTAACAGCAAGATGTCTGCTGAGCTTTTGTTATCGGAAGCGAGGTCGAAGGAATATCCTGTTACGGATTACGACAGCCCACTCCCCAAGGGCCCTGTGATGACCTTTATCGATGGTCGTTTTCAACTTCTCAGTGAAGTGGGAAGCGCCTTCGTACTTTCATCCGCCGAAGAAGGCAAGGCTGATTGTATTCAAGCTTCAGCAACCACGGAGCTGAGAGCACTTATACCAAGCTCATCTGACCTCAAGTTGATCCTTGGAGCTGGCCAGTCAGGCTGGAGGATATGGCAAAAAGCATTCCCTGACGTAGCATGGGACGACCTTGACAGTACTGGAAATCCAAAAGCGGACAGCATCCTTCTTCGAATTCTCCAAGCAGCGCAGTCTCCAATCCCCACTAATATCGCGAAACTTGTTCTGTGCATTTCGCTGAATATCCAGCAACTTCCTCTAGAGACAAACTGGAGTCTGGCACGTCTGCCAACATCCTCATCAGAATTGGAAAAGCACTATCTTAATCCGGTAGAAAGCTTTCTAGCATCTGACGAAAACTCCGCCTGTACTGTCGAAGGGTTAGAATGTATGATGGTCCAAACGCGGTTATACATCAACATCGGCAAGCCACTCAAAGCCTGGCTGGTTTTTCGACGCGCTGTCAGTATCGCTCATCTCCTGGGACTACATCGCCAATCTGCCACTTCAAGCGATCGTATATCGACTCGCAAACGTGGTTTATGGCTCCAGATCTGGCAAGGAGAGCGATATTTATCACTTATTTTTGGATTATCTCACTCAGTTTCGGATGAGCAGTTTGATTTGGAGAGCTATGAGAGTGAGCTACGTACGAAACCTTGTGGTGAGCAATTATTGCTTCGGATCAGCGTCATTGCCGGATGCATCAGCCAACGAGATCACAATATCACAACAAGCAATAGAGCTCCAGACCCTCAAATTACTCTTCTCATAGAGCAGAAACTCGAAACAGCCAGGATGTCAATGCCTGAAGGTTGGTGGGAGACAATGCCAAACTCTCAGATGTCACTAGAAGCTATCACAGACATGACCGCCGCTAAATTCGCGTTCTCGAACGTGAAAAAGCTACTTTATCTCCCCTTTGTGCTGCACGTAGGCACACATCCTTGCTATGAACGTAGCAGAACGGCGATCTTGGATGCGTCTAGAGAGATGATTATGCTTTATCTTGTTATGCGGGATGATGACAGGCCTTTGTTTCATGTTTGTTACGTTGCTGATTTTCAAGTTTTTACTGCTGCTTTGGTTCTTGTTTTGGATCTTCTCGATTATGGGAGACCGTTTGAGAGGTTGGAGGGCGGACAGAGAGATGGCGATTGGAGGATCATAAATAATATTACTGAGTGTTTCACACGGATTGCCTCCAAGTGGCATAACAATGTTGCTGCGCAGGCTGCGAAGATCTTGGAGGATTTAGTGAACTTCAATGACGCTCAGAGTGGTGATGATATATACGAAGCGTCGATTCCGTACTTTGGCAAGATTTCAATCAAGAAGAAGCTTCAGTCGAGGGGGCATTTGTTATCTTCTCTCAACACGGAAGCTTTGCCGATCGCGCAGGAACACACGTCGTTGTGGGACACGGCGGGGGACAGTCTTGTCTTATTCGACAGCTGTGTCGTACCACTTGAAGACCCGTCAGGGTTGGATTGGATGGCAGATATAAATTTCGATCTTTGTGACGGGTGGGATACATTATCTCATTGTGCTCTACTAGGCTGATAGAACATGACCGCGCTATAATGTATGCCAGCTCTGTTATGATTCTATTGACAAGCTGACCAATCTGTCTGTGGCAGATTTATTTATGGGATGGTTTTTACGCAATGTGCAAGCATTAGAGGCCATTGCTAGCGAAAATTAGAGGGGTACTATATTCATAATCATTTGGGGTGCCAGTCGGGACAAAGAATCATGAGTGGTGGTTGGCCCGGTCGAATTGATAAAATCGAAGATTCGTCCGCCACTACCACTCCCTCAGCCGACCTTAAGTACTCACATATTTCTCACCTCAACAACCAACAGTATCATCCAAACTCAAACTCCAATTTTCATTTTATAATCCCCTTCTCTACTTCTTCCTCAGAATAATCCTCCCATAAAAATGAAGCCTAACCTCCTTCCCTTCATCCCCTCAAAACTGTTCGGCGTCCCTCAACCAACCCAACTCTTCACCGGCAAAACAATCCTTATCACAGGCGCCTCCACTGGTCTCGGTTTGGAAGCCGCTTTTAAATTCGCATCCTTGGACGCCGCCAAAATTATCCTTGGGGTTCGAAACATTTCGAAAGGCAATCTTGCAGTCCGCGCCATCGAAGATCGTACCAAACGCTCCGGCGTCGCAGAATTCTGGGAACTGGATATGAAATCTTACGCCAGTATTCAGACCTTTGCCAAGCGTGCGGAGGGGCTGGAGAGATTGGATGTTGTGGTGCTAAATGCGGGCGTTGCGCCGAAAAACTATACCATAGGAGAGGAAGGCTGGGAGTCAGCGCTGCAGGTGAACGTGGTTGGAACAGCTTTGTTGAGTTTGTTGTTGTTGCCAAAGCTGAAGACTGCTGTGTCTGGAGAAGAGCTGGCGCATTTGATCATTGTCACCTCCGAAGCACATCGCTGGCTTGAACCGAGTGATTTGCCTGATCCTACCAAATATGGCGGTAGTATCCTACACGCTGTTAATGCATTGCCTGATCATATGGAGCAATGGGATGGCTTGCTGCAGAATGCAAGGTCGAAATTATTCGCTATGTATATCACGCAAGCTATCGCAGCCCTGGTAGAGGATGAGAATGGAAATCCGGAGGTTATTGTGACGGCTACTTGTCCGGGGGCTTGTCGATCAGAGCTGATGAGGGATATGAAGAGTGATTGGGCCGGGAGGATTGGAATGGGGATCTATGAGGGTCTGTTTTGCAAGAGTAGTGAGGAGGGGGCGAGGACTTATGTTTTGGCTGTGGCTGTGGGATTGGAGGGGCATGGGGGTTGGTTTAGGGTTAAAGAGATTGCAATGTAAGTCACCGATCTGGTGGAGGAAGGGGCAAAGAGTTGTTTGGCGTTAGTTGTGACTGTGATTATTGCTGACCGTTTCATACAGGCCCGGGACACTCGTGACAAGTGAGGAGGGGAAGATACTCCAGCAAAGCGTGTGGATAGAAATTATCGAGGAATTGAGTGGAAAAGTACCTGCTGTGAAGTATTTGGTTGGAAAGAAATCATGAAAGCGTTCGGTACGATGAAAATGAGACAAAATAGGCAGCCTATATGATGAATATCTAAATAGAAATAGAGCTATACCTTATAAAAGCAGTTTCTAGTGTAGGAGTTAACGAAGTTGAAGAGGGTTGAGTCTTTCCGATATCTAGTGGTAACTACAATGCCATTTGAACAGAGTCATTCGTTCTGCATAAACATAAATTTGAAAAAAATTCAATCGGATTCTTTCCTCCACACTATTGACTAGAATGTATTCAAGAATCAAGCAAGACTAACTTTCATGAATATGGGTGCCGTTTGCAAGAGTCAACTTTAGAACATGATGGGAATATATAACTTAAAATAGAGATCGCCATGTTACCCCACATGCAAGCTGTCGCCACTTCGAAGGTAGGTCGTCGCCGTTTCCACTTTACTGTTTGGCCACAGTACACGTTTAATTAAAGGGGCCGCAAGGCTATCTATGGTATGGGTGGTGGCTTTGATCTGAGTCATGTAGTATTCGGTAAAGTCTCCAGGACCTTCTGCTTGTGTGGGGTGAGTTGTGTGCATCTTTAGTTGGCCGTCATGATAAGTTGAAGTAATTGTGTAGGCATTACCGTCGTAGAAGTAATGTTGTACAGTACGATCTCAATCTACGGAAAAGAAAAGGGAAGTCCCTACGCATACACAATTCTTGTTCTGCAAACTACTTTCTGCCTGTGTCTCTTGATCGGCACTAGAACTCAAGGACGAGTGTGTTAAGGATGTGGATCTTAGAGCGATACCTATGCCGGATATTGAATATAAATCGGCAGTCACAGGTGACCTGAAAAGCTACCTTAATATTTTGAGAGAAGGATATTTGTAGAAGCTTATGAAAGAATAAGAACTGTTCTCTAGAGCTACTTTTCTTTTAAGATAGATGTTTGTCTAACTATTTACAATTCCACATTTTCAAGCCGCTTCGTCTAATAAATTGCTAAGCGATCGAGAAATCCGATTTTGATGTAAGCTATATTGACGTCGTTGTCGCATATTGGCCTCACTAAGTATTTCGGAAGTTGCTAATCACTGTAATAACCTCTAAAGGGGAGGTAGAAGGAAGTAGTAACCGAATTGGAGCTATTGAGTAGAAAATTATGTACAAGATTCCAACATTCGTTAATTTCAAGTGCTAATGCATTTTTACAAGGTTCTATTTCTGGGATGTCGTAATGTGACAGCTCGCGTGGAAATGTAGAAAAGACGTCAAAACGTGCTTTAAATTACTATGTGTCTCGCTTCTCGCACTTTCCAGGTTGGTTCTATATTCGCTTCGCGGCATTCAAGCGATCAATTTCCTGGTAGAGCGTAGCGGAAATGATGAAGTCAAGACTGTAGGCGAACTAGACATTGAGTCAGCAGAAGTTAGAAAGACTAAAACTTACAGATTAAAGCTTCTGAGGTTCTTCCTCGTTGACAGATGGTTTACTGTAACATTACGCGTCACAGTATCTAGTTCCACTACTTTGACAAACCTCAGCCTAAGCCCGATGCCTCAACTGCCAATTCCGAAGCGAAAGAGAATGCCTCGGCGCACACGACATTCTCCGTCTGGAAGCCGGAATGTGTCTCTACGGCCACGATCTCGACGAGAACACCACCCAAATCAATTACCAAACTTGAGGAATTTTGCAAAGAGTATTCGGCATCAATGACTCAAGAAGGAGTATGAATTGTAGCGACGGGTGGCGTTCAGTGCTCCATTGTTGATTTCTGCGATTATTGGGGATTTAGATTTACGGCAGCTAATGTCGAGGATGCGGGCAAGCCATCGTAGAAGTCTTCTCGAAAGCCATTACATTGTCCTACAGTTCTGCAAAGCAACCGCCTATCTCCAACATATGATCCTCTGGCAGTTCTGGAGCAGGATAATGCAATTATACTCTTTGAGTTATTTGCATCTTTCAAAGTGGGTCCACGCCTCATCCTGGCTTGATTTTTTGCATTAATGACATTCCGAATTTTGCCGTCTTTGGCATAGAATTACTAAGTTTCTCGGCAAACCCGAACAGAGACTAGAGTAACTTCGACATCCTAATTGAGGCCTTTATACACGGCAGCTTACAAGTATCTAGAGAACATCCCGGCGGCGGCGGATGAAGTATAAGGGTAGTTTCTAATCTTTTGCCAAAGGTCGGGAAAGAAGTAGGAACCTCGGGTGGCGTGGCCAGTCCATCCAAACAGGGAACATCATCTCCTGGTGTCGCGGGTGAGGGCTCATTTTCCGAAGAGATGGAAGAAGTCTCGAATATGTCTAATGGCGACGCTACCAAGAAACGGAAGAAGGTTCTAGATTAAGCTTTTACTATAGTAGCGTTCTAGGATGTTTAAAGCTAGTTCGTTGTATAAGCGTGCTAGAGTGTTCACCGGATCTCTTATCTATTTCATAGTAGGAAGAACTTACATGTTTCTACGTAAAGGATGTTCTGATATATATACTCGAAGGCTTTCTGCTAACTCTTCCGTTGACAGCTTCGGTGAATTACTTCTCAATAGACTCGGAATATTCGCGCATTCGCTTTTCCTTCTCTTGGCTAGATGATTAGGGCATCGTATCGTTCTGCGAACTGATTCGAAAGTGGTGTTACAGGTGCTATATAAACTGTGAATCTATTTTTGATGTAGGAATCAAAACTTGCGCTAAGGGAAGAAAGAGATAGTAAGGGCAGGACTACTCGTTGGCAGTTCACTGTGGTTCACTGCAGGTGCGGTTCGAGATTTCATTACGTAATCACCATCACGTTGTACCACGTGATTTTAAGGTGGAGCGCAACTTTGCTGCCTCAATCGAGTTACTTCCACAAGTATAGTGGAACGTTTTGTAATCTAGCATATCTGCGGTTTAATCATCGTAATAAACATTACAGTAGGTTCAAGTAATTAATACTCGGTGATGCTTAATGTTTTTGTCAAAGGCCCACGAGTGGTGGGTCTGTTCGACGCTCCCCGCTATGGTTTCCAGGCCAACCCATGTTCATTGGGCATCACGATAAGCACGATAACAACGAACAGAGCCACGGCTTACAGCTCTCGTGAACATCTATCATCTACCTGTGCGCTAACATGTCTGCCTTCACATCTATCGAAATTCGAGATACTGCGACTCTCCGTCCTAGCCCCCTTCCCGCGCATTACGAGTTTCTCCAAGCACCAAGTCCACGGCGGAAATATCGAATCAATTTCCGGCATCCAGCATATGCGCATAATGACAACCTCCTCTTCACTCTGTATGCTTGGGATCATGCTGATGGTGGAATTCACCATGGTTTAGCACACTGTGCTTGTTCAATCTTCGCAGACAATCGCATCGATGGTTACTTCAGCAGAACCTGCAATGATGAACATGGCGAGCGCATCGATGCTGCTTGGGACGATATCCTACCAGCCGCAGACGCAGACTATTACTTCTATGTTCCCTACCCTTCTGGTATATTGAATACCATCCCTCTCCAGAATGATACTTGCTGATTTGGTAATTCCACTCTGCAGAATCTCCATCACCTCCTCCCAACGAGTCCCGAACACCCTACCGCTGGCATATCGTGACGAACTTTCAGGACTGGCAATTTCCACAAGTTGCACATGAGGTTTTTACTCGCTGTGCCGGCTCCCAGGACACCGTTACAAATACTTCTGCGCAGTCAACCTTGACAGCAGCGATACGCCAGCGCGACCTCACTTGTCGAGTGACAGCATTCGAAAGTGGCACCGAAGTTGCACATTTGGTTCCCGAACACGAAAGACAATGGTTTTTGACGAATTCTATGACAATGTGGAATAACGACTTGACATTGGACTCTGAAAACCTACTGAGAGACCTCAGCAATGCAGTCCTTCTTCGATCGGATCTGCATACGGCCTTCGATCAGCGCAAATTCGTCTTCTTTCCCAAGGGCCCCGACGACCTTGTCGTGCATATGCTGGAACCAACCACCGATATTGGGCAATTATACCACAACACGCGTGTCAGCATTCCCCAATGCAGTTTGGAATTCTTGTATTCGAGGTTCGCGTGGGCCATATTTCCTTCCCTTTCGGGATTTCTGAGCAGACCAGGCAGAAGTCGACTCGTCGTTCGACTGAGGGGTAATGCGGGCGAGCGAGTGGTAGAGGAGGTCAACACAAATGCGCTTTCACTGGCAAAGAGAGCGACGGCTTCCCGTAGCATAAGCCCTACAAAACGATCTAGAGCTGTGGCTGATCTGGATGAATGTGATATTGAGTACAATGAAGCCAAGCGCAACCGAACCTACCAAATTTCGAACACTCTGCCTTCGTTCAACTCTACTCTGCCAACACTTGACGAAGATAATGACAATCAGCCAAAAATTCCGGGCTCTGAGATTGAAACAGCGAATAATCCACACTCTCCTACCAGCTTTGAGATCAGTGAATCTCACGATATTTACTCAGAACAATTCCGTATCGAAAAGCTTCGGTGGGAAGCACTGAAACATCAAAGGCCGAAAGGATACATCGCACAACGGCCAGAATATGACAGGAACAGACCAGCGAGGGAAGAGCTGGAAATGATGGGCGTAGAAATCAGAGACGGATTCGATGATGATGATTTTGGGTAATGAGCTGCGGTGCGAAGCTACTTAATATAAGTTTATAAGGCCTATTTTAAACACGTTTATAGTAATACGAGTATCTAAGGTTTAGATAATAGTAGGATTAGATAATTAATTAAATAGCTGCGAGTATATATAAGATAAGTTAAATAAATAAAGAGTATACTAAATATTAATAAGTCTACTTCTAATTAATATCTCTAGTTTTTAATCTAGGGTTAGGGTTAGGGTTAGGGTTA
>NW_007360996.1:0-44967 GCF_000409485.1 Glarea lozoyensis ATCC 20868
AACCCTATATACTTACTTATATACTAACCTAACGAAACCTCTATCTATAGTATATAGAAAAACCGAATTATTATATATATCTATTTACAAAAAACCTAGATCTAGATTAATTCTTAATATTACCTTATTTATAGGCTATTCTATAGTTACTCTAGTACTAAAGCTTATACTATAATATACTTTAACTAAATATTACTTAGAGATAAGGTAGGTAAGAGCTTTCTAAGTTATAGTAGTATAGCTAAGCTAGAGTCTCTTTAATCGATAGATCTATAAGCTTATTAAGCGGTATATCTAGAACTCTAGTTTCGAGATATTAAATCGAAACTAGATCTAGTTAGTAATTACTATTTCTAGAATTATTACTTCTAGAGGCTATTAATTTCACTTAAGCTAAGTATTATATTATAAAATTAGACTAAGCTTAGATTATTATATAGAAGAAAACAAAAACGTAAACCTTAATTTTATTATTACTATGTTTACATTAGTGTTAGAAAATATCCGCTTTTGTTATATAGAGGTAGCTAAGGCGTATATAAGTTAAATACAAATTAAGAAAAGAAAGTATAATCCTATCCTAGATAAATACAGTCTTAATCTTCCTCTTCAGATAATTCTCGCAGTATAGGCAGTCAATGGTTTTTCGTAGACTTTGTTGTTTACACTATCCTTCATTGATACCTGATGAATAAGGGCGCTTGCTGCTGTGGAACGTCGCGATTGGAGCGATGGGCGTAGCCCAGCAAGAGCCAAAGGATTATGAGTGTTTTTGAAAGCCTCTATGGACGCCTTGTAAGCCTCGACATATTTTTCGGCCATTAGGGTTGACACAAATCTTTCTTCGAATCGTTTTCGGATGTACTGACGGTCAAGTTGAGGCAGCTTTTGGATAGCCTCACAAGCCTCCTCTCGCGTCTCAACAATAAATCCAGTCACACCATCTTCGATAATTTCTGGTACAGAACCTCTTTTGAATGCAATGACTGGACATCCACAAGCCATGGCTTCAATCATGACAAGTCCAAAGGGTTCTTCCCAGCATATGGGAAAGATCAATGCCTTTGCGGCACTCAAAAATGGCCCCTTTTCATCCTCTGTCACTTCGCCAATGTACTCCGCATCCAATTGTTCCAGGAGTGGTTTCACATCCTTTTCGTAAAATAGGCGATCCACGGCGTCAACCTTCGCCGCAATTTTTAACTGTATCTTCGCGCGATTTGCAATCCAAATAGCATCGCAGATGCCCTTCTCTGGTGAGATTCGTCCCAAAAATGCCAGGTAGCTGGGATCAGCAGGCTTGGCGTTCAGCAAGTTGACTGGAAGACCATGGTGGATTGTGGCCGTCCAGGGCGCAAGTGGAACAGTGTTACGGTGTGAATCAGACAGCGCCGTAAGTTTGATACCCAACCTTAAAAGTCGGTCAATTATTTCAGGTTTACCATCATTGTGCACCGCGTTGTGATCGGTCCAGACAAATGGGATGTTGGTGATCGTCTCCAGAAGCGCGGGATGATAAGGATATAGTCCATGATGAATGTGCACGATATCATGAGCAGGAACAGCGGAACATGCCAATTTCACCTGAGCTGTGTAAATCCGCTCGGTATCTTCAGGTTTCGAACCTATCCCGTGTTCTCGAAGTGTTCCAGAATAGCACGGGACAAGTTTTGCTGAGGTTTGCGAGCCGTCCGTAGCGTACAATGTAACCGAGTGTCCGAGAGCGACGAGTTGCTCAACCAAATAATGGATTATTCGTTCAGTTCCACCATACTTGGTAGGAGGAATGTGTTCAAAGAGTGGTGCAACAATAGCGATTTTCATTGTGGGCAAATGTAATTTCAATAAGAGGTTTTTGGGTTATATGTGGCTGGTTGTTCAAGGAGTCGATTGGGATGAGATCTATACCGAAGATATATATATTTATTTCTCCCCAATTATTATATGTGAAGATCGATGTGAAGATGTAATGCGGTTCTTACCTTGTTCAGAGTGTACGTCATAAGCTGCAACAAATATATCCATATAATCAAGATTGTATCACCGACAATGTCAAAGCATGATATTACCTCCGCAAGACTTACAGTCCCTTGGTGAACGTGATAGTAATTGTCATTGGCATTCATTACACAAGTAAAATATTCTTCTACACTTACACGCCCCCGTTCCGAAGTTCGATGATGTATGTGTAAGCCACAAATCCAAATAACATCACTCAACACTTCGACAGGCTAACTTACAAATATTTTGGGACTCGAGCTTTATTGACGCTGAGACAAACGTCAATGGATGAGATCGGAGAAGGACGATATATCTATGTTAACACAGACATATTCGTTACAAGTTTCTTGGCCACAATTCTTCAAGTAAGTGAGCATGTGGGCAAGTGTTGCGAGTGGGATTTCGGTGCTCCTGAGAGACTGTCACTGTCGGAGTTATTATCGCAATGATGAGAGCCGTGGAGAATGCGGAATTGCAGTATAAATAAGAGCCACATCTCGAGAAAGGAGAAGTCTTCCGAACTACTCACTATTTTTATCAACTGACCAATTAGACGACACGATTGATCAATCATCGGTCTATTAATTCACATATTATAGTGGACCAATAAACGATCATTTCGTCAGGGTCACGCTCTTCGTCATTTTTTAGTATTTTAAATGCCTACTAGCGTGTTCTATCATAGTCTTTAAGTATTACCTGTAGCTTATAATAACCGTATATTTTAGCTAGTAAATATCTAGTATTATTAAATAATCAACCGCTAATCGTAGTACTCTGCCAGGTGGTTATTTAAGCTCAAATTATAGAATACCTTAAACAGTAAAGTATCACTTACTACTAAAGAGGAACCTAACGCTTTCGGCTACGTCGAGGGCGAATAAATAAGTAGTAAGTGATAAGAAAGTTGGTAGTTCTTAGCGGATCTAACTTTTTTTCTACAAGTCATTTAGGTGTAATTATAGGGGTTATATATGTAGAGGGTAGGTGGAGCTTATATGTATATTTTCACTAAAATTACACCATTTCCACGATTGTCAAATTCAAGTTTAACATAATAGATTAGCTGTCCTATTCTTTAATTAAGATTAATTGACCAATTGATCCAGGAATTAACAGCTTGTTGCATCTGATTGGTCACTTGAAGAGTATTCGGAACGGAAGACTTCTTTACCTAAATCATCCAATTCGTGAACCGCTGCCTCGTCGCGCCAACACTGTGACCGGTAGGTCTTATACTGTGCCATATTTCTCAATGACGCGCATGCTATATTGAAACATGCTGAGTTAAATATAACTTTTCTAATTTCTTGGTTCTGGGTGATCTAATCACAAAAACAATTGGTGGCCTTGCCGTAAAGTATGCGACGTAACTATGGATTTTGCAAAAAAAGGGCTTGCATTGCGAGGACGTTGGTGGATCGTCACCTGGTCAAGGTGTTGTTTCTACTTTCTCCATGGTGTGATACCCTTCATGCGTCAATACGTAACTTCGTCACACGCTTTCATGACAGGGTTAAGCGCATGTCGGTGGCTTGCCCTTAACCCTAACATGTTACACTAATCGCGTCATGCAGAACTGTCACATTGTTTCAACTTGACCCATCAATTCCTAGATAGCCAAATTATCTCTGAACAACAACTACGTTCGCAAGCTTTTAAATCTTTGCAACAGCTTCTTGCTCCGTCACTGGAGAAGGCTTTGCTACGGAATAAATTGAGCAGTCTCAAGACATGATGTGTTCAAGACTACTCAGACCTCGGTTGTGGCATTGCATTCCATTATTTATCTTTACCTTTATTGTCGCTTATCAATTGTTCATTCGAGGCGATGGCCGATTCACGCAAGAACTCGAGAACCCAGAAAACCTCAAGTCAAACAGTGAAGACCACGAGAACTGCAATAGCAATGTTCTCTCGCAATCCACAGATAACGAACCAAACATATTTACAAGCATTCCAGAGTGGTTGAAGCTCGGCTTACCTGGGTAAGCTCTGGCCTCTTTGTGGCAGTTGATAGCAATAGTATCTAATAAGGAGAATGTAGCTGTGCCATTAACCAAAGTATAGAGAAGATATGTCACAAAAACGCAAGCGAAAACTGGATGAAAAGCGTTTCAAGCTTTCATCACGCGGATACACCTCACGACAACTATTTCTACTCAGACTGTAACGTCGCAGCACACGTAGTCCTTACCAATTCTTCCTACGATTCAAACTTGAATGGTGTAGCATCACGTCTGGTTGTAGCATGGCCCGCTGGCAATAGTGGTGCATGTCTTTTTTTCCAATCGGCTCAAAACCCCAATTCCGATCTGGCAATCACATTTGTTAATACAACCGAAGGATCACCGCTAGGGCCCGTGTATCTCCCGACAGAGCACCTACCGAGTATTGGGGTCAAAGGCGTCATCAAATTCGGGGCAGTGACCAATATACCCCTTGTGATTGCGGGGTCTGTGAGAGCAATTCGCGATTATACTGAAGGCTCGGGCCAACTTCATCCAGCGCTTCAAGAAAAACTCCGTTTCACAATGCATGGCACGGAATACATTTCAATTTCGCGCTTGTTGCTTGACAATGTCACAGAAATGGTTGTATCATTCCAACGACGATCAGCGGGACCCATCCATCTTAAAGATGACAAGGCCGTCCTGGAACCCGGAGAATATTTATTCAGTGCTCGCTTCAATTATCATCAACTGGAGCAGCTAAAGATCAATGACGTTTTGATGCCAGGAGGCTATCATCAAACGCAGGACCAGGAAGCGAGGGCTCTGTCCTTCCTGTCATTTTCTGAAAAGTTTCTCGCTGGTTCGTGGCGATTCCTAACATACTTTGGAAGGGACGACATGATATCAACATTACTGCTGCAACCAGTCCTAACCAATTCAGCAATCGAAGCTGTACTCGGATCCGTTCTTGAAAGAATCAATCGGACAGATGGTAGTGCATGTCATGAAGAGATCATCGGCGACTATGCCACATTCTTGAATATGGCAGATGGTATTTCTAGCACCGAAGCTCGCTGCGATTATAGTATGATTGATATTGACTATTTTCTGCCTATACTGATGCACGCCTACTTCGTAGAATCTGACGCGGGTCATGAACGTCTTGAGAATCTGCTGTTAACATCTGCAGGTAGAGTGGTTGTGAAGAATCAGGGACTGACATGGGGTGACCTATTCACTACACTGGTAAACAAAATAATGAGAGAAACGGCGTCTTTTACCGCGCCTGAGGGTCAGAAAAGGGAGAATCTTATCAAATTGAGGGACGGCTACGATACTGGTGTTTGGCGAGATTCCATCTACGGTCTCGGGGGAGGTCGAATTCCTTTTGATGTCAATGTGGCATTAGTTCCTGCAGCCCTTCGCTCGATCGCAAGGCTCGCACAGAGATTTGGCCACAAAATCTTTGGGGATGATTGGGACGAATTATCTTCACTCGCAGAGAGGTATGCACAGGTCTGGGAAGATCATACTCTGGAATTCTTCCGAGTGGACATACCAGTGAAAGTCGCGCAACAGAGACTTGACGATTTTGCAAGGTCAAGTGACTTTTATGACGGGCCATCGCATAGTGAATTAGTGGACGCTGACATCTCCTACTATGCTGTGGCCTTGGATGGTAGCAATGGCCTTGATATGGTTTCGATCATGAATACGGATGCGTGTTGCCGAATTTTCTTCCTCAACGGAACCAATCAGCCGCGTTTAACACATTATTTAAACGCAACTGCCTTGTCTATCATACGACCATTTCCTGCGGGCCTCCGGACACCATTGGGACTTGTTGTTGCTAATCCAGCATATTCTGGCGTTCAAGAGCTCAATCAGAATTTTACCAACTCCGCATACCATGGCACCGTAATCTGGAGCTGGCAGCAGGTTGGAATGGCGAAGGGGCTTGAGAGACAGCTAGACCGCTGCAATTCTTTACATCGGCCAAGCTTTTGCAATGACAAGCTTGTCTACAATAACGTGAGGACAGCTTACAATGTCTTGTGGGATAACATTGAAGCAAATCAAGAATATCTGTCAGATGAAGTGTGGACTTGGATATATAAAGATGGGAGTTACCATCACGCTGCCTTGAGTAGTCTACAGCCCCCACCTGGAGTTGAAAGACCTGCGGAAAGTAATGTTATTCAGCTCTGGAGCTTGACGTTTTTGGCAGTGAAAAGAAACCAGGAATTGAGGTGAGTATGTTTAATATCTGGAGGAAGTATTATCAGCAAGATAGGGCATTATTGATTACGGGTGTTTTAATAGGTGAAATAAAGGAATTTCATGTTTTGGAGTCGAAGCGTCGGTTGTGGAAATCGTATGAATTGAGTGCGCAAATTTCCTTGGCCTTCTATCACTCACGTGCAAAGACGACAAATCTCAACTGAATACGTAGTTTAGATTACGCTAGCGATATTACCTAGCCCTCTATAAATGTTCTGACGTCAAGTCAAAAGGTCGCTTGGGGGGCTCCCAGAGTTTCTTCCTGATCGTTATAAGAAGTCAGGTTGCGTACCGTGGAGTAGCACTCTGCCTTTATATATAACAGCTGGGTCCACTCAAAATGCTTCATGGCTATATGTCGGCTTTCAGGAATTATCAATCACTGTTTCTGCTACAAAGATTCGAAATTTAACTATCAAAGAAGGTTTACATAAGTCGAGTTCGACAACTTACAGTATTTCTAACACCTCGGTCATCATGTTCCCCCTAAGCACAAGCATGAGTATATGGCTTGTAAGTTCACTTGTCGTGGGTCCAGGGACGGCTTGGTGCTGACATGTGTTCCCCATCCAGGCAGGTGCAGGTGCTGGTCTGGGAGTCAATGTTGTTCTCTACCCACTTGACACATTGAAAACCAGGATACAAGCACCAGACAGTAACGCGATGTATGTAAAAAAAGCGATTTGGAGAAATAGATCATTGTATCGTGGTCTTTATCAAGGCATCGGTTCTTTGCTGATCACTTCGGTGCCGGCATCCGGAGTCTTTTTTACAGTGTACGAAGGATTTAAATACACACTTTTACCTACGTCAATCCCGAGCCCATTAATCTACGGAATCAGCAGTACGCTGGCTCAAATAATCACTAGTGCTATAGTGATACCCGGAGAGGTCATCAAACAAAATGCTCAAGTTATTGGACAAAGCTCGAATGATCGAGGCAAGTCTTCTCAAACATTCGCCGTCGCAAAGGAGATCGTGAAGCGAGATCCGTTGAACCTTTGGAGAGGGTATTCAGCCCTTCTCATAAGGGATATACCGTTCACAGCTCTACAGTTTCCTTTGCTAGAGCGCATCAAAAAAATGATGTCCAAAGAGGCCCAGTTGCGAAAGCAGCAGCGTGGCTGTGGTCCAACACTCTCTCTTTCCGATCATGTCAAAATTGCAACGCTCAGTGCTTCTATCGCAGGAAGCGCTGCTGCCTGGATCACTACCCCGGCAGATGTTGTTAAGACTAGACTCATGCTCAAAGCACACGATAATCGTCAAAATTGGTCCAAGCAAAAAGATATTTCGTTGTGTAATTCTCGAAACAATGTTAGCAGAGGCACTTGGAGCGTCGCTCATGATATTTGGGTCAAGGAAGGACTTAGAGGTTTGTTCAGAGGAGGCTTCATCCGCACAGCATGGACAGCCGTGGGGAACGGAATTTTTATAGGTGTTTATGAGGGTGCAAAAATAAGTCTTGGGCCCTCAACTAGGACAGACTCTTCTTGAAAAGTCTACCTTCTTTCCTTTCCAACTAATGATATTCGTTGGACTGAACTTTGGCATATCAACAATTCTACTGTTCTCTAGTTTTAAGCACATCGGTGATCTTAACCTATGGTTGTCATAAATGACATTTCTGGTCTTGTACTACTAAGTGGTTCAAGTTTTCCCATGCTTCGATCAACCTGTGAGCGGTGTCAAGTATCCTCAACATAAAATTGACCACGACGTCATATTGGAAAGTGGCGCTTTGTGCTTGTATAATATCATTCGTCTGCTTATATCATGTCGCATAGTCTGCAAGGCTGTCCAAAATCAGAAGTTTCTTAATTTATTGATGACTACGTCTATCATCAGCGCTCACAATATTTGCTCTTCCTTCATCACTTGCAAGCTTCCCCCCTTTCTCATGAATACGACAAGCCCCATATATTTGATCCAGTCTTTTATCATTGGCTCTACGACCTTCTAGTCCTGGTCTTTCTGTGTGGGGAAATCTTCTGGCTTGTCGGCTGTCCAGAGCACGGATGTCCCCGCCATGTCCCCTCCCCTTATGGATATTCGTGGAAGTAGCCCTATTCATTGTATCTTGAGCAGAGGCGGAGATATCTTGGTATATTTGCTTATGAACATTTTTGGGAGGGATTCGTTAACTTGAAGGATCCGGCCTTAAGATTTTGTTGGGGTACAGTACCTGCTAGAAGTACCTTGAAAATTAATTCAGTTGAATTAAACCCCTTTGTCATGTGCATATTGGGATGTGTATTAACGTCGTCGTCATGTGGAAGATAGTAGGCAGCTCAAATATACAGACATGAAAGAGATTGTATCGCAACTGTAGGAACACTTTCAAGCATGAAAGGTTCCTTCGAGTTTTGTTCGTATTTGCCCCGTTTTTTAAATTAATGCGCACAATGGTTGTTTGTTAATAAATTGTTGCAAGTCGTGAAAGAGTGGTTGACATGTTCAGGCCAGAGAGTTAGTCGGAATTGATTTACAGCTGATACAATCAAATCGGCCATTCTTACTTTAATGTAGCCAAATTGATGTAATCTTTTTTCATATGTGGGCGACTGGCAAGGTATGTTGCTTGGACGGTCTCGTCATCTCAAAATGCATACCCGAAACGTCACATAAGAGGTTCTTAGCATTAAGTGACATAATTTGACAGATATCACGTTCCAGCAACAGATAAATTTGGACAGCTGTAGCATTACCTAGCCTTTTTGGACTTTGGTATCAAGTTCTGCATGACCACTTTTCCCTAGTTGCAGCATCCTTCATTGAAAGGTTATACTTCCCTAACCCCGAAGACTGTCGCATTGCATTACGTCCTCTCCCCAACTGAGTGCAATCATCGGTTACATCATAGGAGCTGATGTACTTCGTAAAACCCGGAACAAACCACAGTGAGGCATCTGTGCACCCACGCAGAAGCATCTAGAGGCTAAGGGGTCAGCTAATACAATATTTGTATGAGGATGGCCGCTTTTCACTCTTTTTCACCACTTTTATCTTCGTTCGAACATTTTATAGTCACAATGGCCCAAACCGAGTATTGCGTTCCTACACCAAAGACCCCTACGAAAAGGAGTATAGAGAGTACCCGTGACGAGCGCTATAGAGTTTAAATACTCTATTTCGATGCCGGCTAGACTATTGACCAAATTGCCCTCTAAACTAGCCTTACTCTTAACCAGGTACGCTAGGCTCTTGCCTATCGCCTTATCCCCTAAAAGAGTACTAAAACTGGTCGCCAAGTTCTTCTTAATAGCCCTTAAAGAAAACGCCTAATCGATTAGGTTACTACCTCTAGAAAGACGCGCCGTGTTCCTCTCGACGAGATTGGCCAAAGCCTCTTTAATTGTGGTCGAAGAGCTATTCGGACGGCCCTTAAAAAAGAAGGATATACTAGAGCAATTACTCGACGAAAACCACTCCTTTCGGAGCAGAATAAGAACGATCGATTAGAATAGGCTTAGGAGCACCTTTTTTGGTCGGATGAGCAATGGGACTGTATTTTTTGGAGTAACGAAAGTTGGGTTAATCTAGGACGGTATTATAAGGACCGGGTTATTCGAAAGATCGGGCCTGACGAGCTCTACCATCCTGATTGTATAGAGTCTCGGTACTAACGAAAAATTAGGTGGATGTTTTGGGGTAGTATATCTGGTAAATTCGGACGCTATCGAGGACTGTTTTAGGAGAAGGATTGGGAGACAATAAATGAAGGTAGCTATTCGGATATTATCATTCCAATTGTGGATGAGATTATCTAGGAACACCTAGAGCTCCTATTCTAGTAGGATAACGCCAAAGGCCATTCCTCTAAGTTCACGATAGAGGTACTTAAAAGAGCTAGAATTAAGGTAATGAAATGGCCGGCAAATAGCCTAGACTTAAATCCAATTAAGACGGTATAGGATTAGATGAAGGATTATACTGAGCAAAAGTACCCAGATCATCACACTTCCTACCCAATATTAAGAATAGCTGTCCAGGAAGCCTAGGAATCGATTCCAAAAGAGAGAATCTAGGCTCTAATTCGAGGTATAGGCGATCGATGTATTGAAGTGATTTTGGCAGATGGCAATAGTACAAAATACTAATAAAATACAGGGGTTTTGCTTAAAGCAGCATTTCCAAGCATTTTAGTGTCATTTTTGCCCCACTGTGGTTTGTTCCGGCTTTTACGAAGTAGCCAGTAGCTTTTTTGTCACAGAGTATTCCAGCCATGGCTAGTGCCCAACCTGAAGATGATCTCACCCGAAGATACTGACTGCACACCAGATCCGAATAACGCGAACATCAGGCGGTTTCGAAAATAGAATTGACACATATAAGAAAATGCAAATATGTATATGACGTCTGGCCAAATTGAATGATTGAGGGATGACAGGTAAATTTACCTACTCCGTGAGGTATGTGATCCCTATAAAAAAGGGAGAACCCATGGCCTATGTCTTTCACCCTCTGGCAAACAATTCTCACTACAAATTTCCACAAGCTCAACAAATATCATGGCGAAAGTTCTACCGTAAGTCTCTTGGTTCCTCACTCTGTCACCAATACTGAAATATCTAGCCCAATCATCTCAACTGATTACAAGCCTCATCCAATTGAGACGATGAAGGCAGCTCAGTGGATGGGACCCCGCGACATCCAATTAGGAACTGTTCCCAAACCCATGCTTACAGCCAACAAAGATGCCATCGTGCATATCACTCACTGCACCATCTGCGGCTCCGATCTACACATGTACAACCCAGACATGAAGAGCGCAATGGAGAAAGGCCTTATTCTAGGCCACGAAGCGATTGGAATCGTGGATGAAGTTGGTCCGGAAGTAAAGACCCTGCAAGTAGGGGATCGAGTGATCATTCTGCCAGTCATTGCCTGTGGTGAATGCTTTTACTGTCAAAATGAAGAATATTCTCTTTGTGACAAGACCAATCCTTCCAAGGAGATGGAGCAACTCTACGGCCACCGTCTCTCGGGCATATTCGGCTACTCGAACTTGACAGGTGGCTATCCCGGTAGTCAAGCAGAGTGGTGTCGAGTTCCTAATGCCGACCTCGTATGCGTCAAGGCTCCAAAGGATATCGCAGCGAAGAAGCTGCTCGGACTATGTGATGTGACTCCCACAGCGTGGCACGGTAACGAATTAGCTGAGGTTGGCAAGGGGGATGTTGTTGGGGTATGGGGATGTGGAGCCGTGGGTTTGTCCATCCAACGTCTCGCGCTGCTGCGCGGAGCAAAGAAAGTCTATGCCATCGACAAAGATCCGTACCGGCTGGCATTGGCTGAAAGGTACGGCTCCATTCCACTCGATGTATCCGATTACACCAACATCGCCGACCTAGTCCTAGAGCTTGAACCACATGGACTCGACAGGGCCATTGAGGCAAGCGGCTTCCGAAGCACTAATTCCATCAAGCACAAGATCATGCGGGGCATTAACGCAGAAGGCGACAGTAGCGATACAGTCAGCGCGATTATCAAAGCTACTCGCAAGGGTGGCAATGTTGCATTGATTGGAGATTTCTTCTTCAATACTAACGACTTTCCCATAGGCGCCATGATGGAGAAGGCACTCACAGTTAGGGGAGGACAATTGTATGCCCAGAAGGTAAGTCACTATATATAAAGCTTTTGCCCTGTTTTCTTTACTACAACATTTTTATGCTGACGATTTGGCTCATGCCACAGTATTTCCCGCTCCTGCTCGATCTCACCACAAGTGGAAATTATGATCCCTCTTTCATGTTCACGTACGAGGATGATTTTGAGAACGTTGCGGTGGATTACGAGAAGTTCAATAATCACGAGGTTCCTGGTGGGCTTAAGGTCTGCTTAGTGACCGCCTTTGGTCGCTCGCAGAAGTAGGATTGTGAGGTATGAGGCGGCACAAGATTGAGTGTCGTGATGGAATGACATGAGGGAGGTTTCATTGTACTAAGTTGTTCTACGGTAGGCGTGCTAAGATTGCACGACAACTTCGAGTAAGTTTAGTTGTTTAATTAGGATGAGATGGAGGGTATGTCTCTAGGCTAGAATCGTATGGACTTGGTTAAATTATTGTAAGACCTCTTCAACTGTGACAAAATGTCAAGAGCTCAGGAGAAGTGAAAATTCTAAAGTTGGCCAAGAAAGCATGAAATAGCAGCTTGCAGTGTTGGCACTAGTTCAAATGGAATCTAGTGCCAAGACGATTAATGGGCGTCCATTTTATTACTTTTGACGATTCAATCATATTTAGAGCACTTATCTACATGTCCACATATCCTACCGAAGAGCCCCACTGCAACACCGAGTTTCACATGGCTCCGAATGTTGGCTCACACAGAACAATCCGAATTCATTACCACGTCGCAAAAGACGACATCGACAGAGACTCGATTTCCACTTCAAACCACTTGCGGCTTCCATTCAGGAGCATCGCCCCATCTATCAGAAGTCAACCCGGAGCTTCCAGGATTCTTGAACCCCGCCTCCAATTGTCTTTCGTAGCTGACGTTCCTCAACCTCTCTCCTTCTGCTGGCGTCAAGGACAGGTAAATCTCAGGCCCAATCATGTGGAGAAACAGCGCCATCCAGAAGGCCATTCCGAACGAGATCCCTAATGCAGCTTCGATGTTCTCCGGACCGGGACCCTCCATACTAGCTTTGACGCTGACTTGAGCATTTGGGTCGCTACACTGAGGATACAACATTTGAGTATATGGTCCGAATCCATACAATTCATAACTGAATTGCACCTGTTTGCATGGCTGTGACTGAAAATAATTGCCAGATGCAGACAGGATCGGGGTAGAGGCTTGCATAATAATTCGAAGTGTGATGATTGTGCCCAAGTAAAACATTCCTCTAAGCATCCAGGCTCGATGTTGATCAATTTGAAGACGTTTGACGTTGTAATAAGCCATGCAGATAGATCCAATTGTCACAATGGCGAGTACTCCGACACCAAGCTGAATTTCTGGTCCTCCTCCAAAGGAATGACGTCCAATCATCAATGCGCCCACGTTGGTCAAGAATGTCAAGATGATCACCACGTATCCGTTGATTCGGTGAAACATAAGGAACTTGTGTCGGATAACTGGCACGAATTGCCAGATCATGAGGAATCCCAAGGGGATGCAAGTTGCCAAATGTAGAGTGATGCCAATCTTTCTGAACCCCTTTTGGTACCAGTACCACTCTCCAGGCACGGTGCTGTTTTTGAAACTATGAGGAGCGTTGCCGCTAACATTCATATACATCGCACGAGCAAGGCAAAATCCCAGCATGGCACCAGCAAAGATGATAACTAACAAGTGTTAGATTTGCAAAGTCGTCGAGCTGGGCACTTACAAAGTGGAAAATTGTATCCTTTTTGGAATCCAAGAGGTCGATAGATTCTTCGCATGGCAGACACAAACTTGTTTGGCGCTTTCGTGGAGTTTTGCGGGATGCTTTTCTCTGCTTCCGCAGAAGAAGTGGCCTCCAGGCCCTTGGGTTCTATCTCCGTTGTTGTAGAAGACATTTTGGCAAGCGAAATATATCAAAAGCTTCGCTAGGGGAAAATGTGTTATGAAAAGAGTGCTGTACACTTTGTAACTATTGATCGTTCAACATGGCTGCAACTTAAATCTCTTATAGTCCTCTTCTTGTCACCCATCTCGACGGTTTCCGAAGTCCATCTTCGAACGTCCGTAATTCTACAATCATTTGACCAAGAAGTTGCTTCTCAAGGTGTATCTCGGGAACCACCACATTGATTTTGTGACATCGGAGGACGATTTCACCTTCCAAGAAATCAAAAAGAATTCTTGTTCGTGGGAAATGCAAGAACAACTGTTTTGGTGTAAGAATATGCATCAAGTGCAGATCTCGGGTCGCACACTTTGTAGATCTTCCCTGCTCGGTTGAACATTACACCTTGTCTGATGTAAGAGAAATGCAAACCTTCGCGCAGCTGAAATTTTCCCAGCCACGATGTTGTGAGCATTCTCAGTCGTCGGATGCGCGTGATAATCTACTTCAACTTGCATATATACATTAGCTCCGTTGAATTAGAGTTATTTCTTAGAGCTTATACTCGACGGCTAAGCAGCCACTACGGCGTAGATTTTCGGCTAAGAATGGTAATGTCGTGCTTGCCCTATGCAGTGATACTGCAGCTAGTGCTACTTCTCTGCTGAAGTGCCGGTGCTTATTGTAACCCTCCGCATATCGGTCTGGAATTAAGCCGGCTTGGGAGCCGATTTCCCCGATTTGGATACGCGCCCACGTGGGATTTTCAATCATTCAAACGTTTGCATGTATCTAGAAACAGAAAATGAGATGAATCTGAAGTACAGTATGTTGAGAGTTCCTATTTCTCGGGTTACTGGAGCACCAGATTCATGATAATATTACACAAACACAACATGAAACACAACATTCCAATCACTTCAACCGTTCACACAAGTATCATCTCTAGAAATCCTATGCAGATATATCATATCATTCAGGAAACATGAGCCTTGCAAGCGTATGGTCAGATTGTATTGTGATCATTATGTTCAACCATCATCGATGTAGTCTCTGACTGAACAAACGACAACCTCCAGTCCCCAACCTACTCGGCATACCTATCAAGATAAATTTTAGAATCTTCCGGTCAAGGCCGGAGTATTCAATGAGATCGGATTCTTACATGCAGGTTGTGTAGGTTCGGCCGTATGGCCCGCATCGTGGGTTGAGCCCAGACTCAACGCGGTAACCAGTCTGCGATTTAATGGATATGAATTCTTTTGAATATATATTTTCGTGGCTGAACTATATATATAAACTAAATAAAAATGTTAAAATGATTATATACGAGTACTAGGTTGTTGGGAAGGGACGAGGAAAGCCAACATGAGTAAAACCGGAGCATTTTGATTATATCCCATCGAGGGACTGCAACACCTACCTAGAAATATCTACAAGCCACATAACATGTTTTGATTAGAAAGAGAAGGCAGACCGGCACACTTCAAAGCAGCCGCAGAACTTTTGGTCGTTCGTGACAAGATCCAAATGTCCTACTTCACTCATACTGCTTCATACCCACTGTGAAGCTACACACACATTATATATTTTTATTAGGGTTACAACGAAATTGAACGTGATTCTTACTACCACGACTCTCTTGCCAGTGTTTTGGCTTAAGTTTCAACAGGTAGCAGTACTCCTTTACATCGTTTCGCTTTGTTGTGTTGAAAGTGCAGTCCCGTGGTTCATGTATGTGGTCGAGGCCACCTTCCGGAAGACTTTAGTAAGAAGCAAAGTTACGGAAATCAGCTTCCAAGGTGCTCTGCAACTTCTCTAGCATAAGTTCAATTAAGCCTCTCGACATGCGTGCTTGTCCCAAATTAAAAGACCATTTATATATCGTGGTCCGCGGGCTTTACACCATACGAATAAGAGAGACTCCACCACCACGACTAGCGCGACCGCAAGACACAGTAGTTGTAAGGTTACAATTCGTTTCTCACAATAAGGTGCGTAAAATAAGAGTTGAGATACTGGTAAATAATTCATTGCACGGTTCGTACACTGTGTTGGCGGATATAATAACCAGAAACATATTGACTTTATTCGCGCCCCCTTCCAAATATAAGAAGTAAGTTCTTGCGCTTATCTTCTTCCAAATTACTTCGATTACAAAAAAAACTGCGATAACCAATATGTGCTCAATTTAGCTTCAGATCTACTCCAGCCCACCGCGCGGTGCCCTGCGATCTGAGCTTAAATTATATTCTCTCCTAATTGCAGTCCTCTGTGTGAGTTTGATTGCAATAGGCCGATCCTGCCGAGATTTAAACTGGCAACGTTTGAAACCTTTTGGGCATCTTCATACGAGATCCTATGCGTCATTCTAAGTGTACGAGGCACCACGACCCAGCCGTCAGGAATTACCAGGGCGGAGGAATTGATTCAAGACCATAAGTCAGAATCTCGCTGCAGCGAGCGATGCCACGAAAAAGCCGTGAGTGATCAACATTCTTCTTTGCTTCAAGACTCCGAGTAATAATTCAGCAGATTAAATTGCCAAATAATTTCGTAAAATTGTCCATCACTTATCACTGCCGTGGTCTTTGAGATATTCTACTCGTCCTCGGTGCGCCTTGTACTCAAATTGATCTCGATGGACTGCTAATTGAAGTTTCCGTCAAGGTCCTGGGTCTTTCGAGATAGACGTCGTGGTCCCATATTCATATACCAAATGATTGTTGACATCAGAACTATCACACCGAGTTCGAAGGCATCAAATCATATTGAACCTGCAAACTGCCATCAACCTTAATAATATCATCCACATCCCTATCAAATTCACGACTGATATGCGGCATGACTTGTATCGTCTCCACTGGACTCAAGCTGACCTCCCTCGTCAAATCCCACCATCCCCACGTAAGCATCACCGCCAGAACAACAGCAATAATCTCGACCGCAATTCCACCAGCGAGCCATCCATACGAGCTCTGGAAAGCAAGTTCAGTAGTCACTTGCGTCGTCTTGAAAGTCTGTGGGATGGGAACCCCATTTCCTCTGATCGTAGAATTTGTTTGCCTATTGCTGTTGATAGCAACTCTGAAGATAATCTCCCTCATCGAATTGAGCGCCCATTCTGTCGGGCTTTTCCATAACAGGCGACATCCTATAGGAATATCCTCATGCGATGAGGCATTCGGATAGAGGTAGAAAGTCTCTGCTGGCACCCCCATCGTCTCCCAAAAGTCCGATCTGGGGACCTTAGTGTATGATTCGAAGAACGAATGGCTTGCATACGAAATACCGCGAAGAGGGCCAGCAAGTGCGTTGTTCGGTGCGTCGAGAGTATCACCTGCTGAATATGTTCTATTCGGAGAGTTCATATCTGGAATAGTTTGCGGTTCGAGCGCGATTGTGTCCCCTTCGATGATGACTGGAAAATCTGCGATAGCCATATGAATTTTGCATTTATCTTGAATCACTGTCGCCATGCAGTTCTGTGTGACAGCTGCTGAGTATATAGAGACAAGATCGATGGTTGGTTTACCTTTCTCCGATTCAACAAGCGTCGTATTGACGCGAAACAGATGAACACCAGGCTGGGCTGGATCTCTCAAGTCGATTATCTCTTGGCTTCGCTCGCAATCGACCGATATTCCAGGGGCCCTGATCAATCCATGGCAACGGCCGTCGCAGGTACTACCAGAAACGTGTGGTACTCTAATAGTGTCATTTAGGTACCATCCTCTGATAGCGGCCGTGAAATCCAATCCTGCAGCATAGAGCTGTACCGTGACTTTACCAGAGACGCCATCTGGTATCTCTGGAAGGATATCAAATGTCTTTTCCACCCCTTGAGTCTCAAACTGTGAGTTCGTCGTGCTCGTCGCTTTTTGGAGAAGTGGACCGGCTGATAATGATGCCAGCGAGATAAAGCAAGTCGCAAGGAAGACTTTCGAGAAATTCTTATCAACGAAGAGAAACTTTCTGAGTTTACTCCATTCCAAAATTGCCCCTCGGTTGGTAATTTGGTGAAGTTGCTCGAGCGTCGTGCCTTTTCTCGTCGCGTCCCACCAATTGATTGCTGTTCCGGCAGAGAGAAGATATGCAAGTAGACCGTGGATAATGCCCGAAAATATTGGTACAATCACTGAAGGGCGAACTTTCCAGTCTTTTACCGGCTGCCCATGAGACCCCGTTATCACCAAAGCGTGGCCAGCAATGAGGCATAGAATCACGATAATCGAGGTCGCGATCTTGAATTTGAACGGTTTCCCACTTGGTCGACGCTCATCGGATTCCTTGGGAACCAAATAGTTTCCTGCATGAGGTTGTTCGCCGATTAAATCGTCGCGTTGCTGTAGAGAGTCCTGTGAAAACATATTGTCTGCAAAGAAAGACGATACAAAATTGACGATGAGAGTTGTTGATGATGGTTTCATCCAGCTTCGCTTGGCGATATATGCATTGCATTACCATCGGCACACGATGCAAGCCATGTTTTGCCATTTTTGTCAAGCCAAGTATTCTGTTGCCAATAGATATGAGACGGGATCGTTACCATACAACCGCGGGATACCTCGACCAGTAAAACCTCATTTCGATGTGCAGCTGAGGATATGTGCCGCCATTCAGAAGCAATATCGCTATATGGAATTGAGAGGTTGCTCGCTGCAAACAAATGAGGAACCATCATTGCCGATGTTGCGCTTTTTGAGTGCGCCTTGTGTTTTCCGTCGTGAGCCGTGATTCACCCTCAATCAACCGCATCAACCTCCTCAATCAACTCCTCCATCTCATCCCCCTCCTCATCACAATCCGCCTCCCTCGCCCTCCAAGCAGCCAAAACCTCCGTCGCCTTAACATCCATATCCCACTCATCTCTCTCCACGTGTGTGGGACTCACAACCAGCCTCTCCAACTCCCCCTTCAAACCCCTCCACTCGCCCTCCTCACCCACCAATTCCCCTTCTTCAACAAGCCGCACAACAATATACTCAAGAACATAGTTCCGCCATGTATTATCGTTCTTTTCGAGGAGCAGGATATCCATGACGAGTTTTCCGAGCATGCCGAAGTGTTGGCGCAGGAGTTCGGCGATTGGCAATGCGATAGGCCAGTTGATGTCCTGCAGCCACGGCAGAAGGAATTCCACCAGCGGTTTCAGCTCATCGTAACACAGCCCGCTGAGTCTCTGTACTGCTTTTTCGTCATGTTTTCCAGTCGGTAGTAGCAATTCTTGCTCTGGTGTCAATTTAGGAAACGCAGCGAATTCCCTTGTCGCGAGAAGCGTTCCATCTCTTGCGTAATAAGAGTACATGGTTTTCTTGTTGCAGAATGCGTAGAATGACTGCGAGAAGCGCGAGAGGATGGGTGGTCTTTCAGTTCCGCGTTTGTTACGATGAGTTGTGTGACTTCCGCATAAGCATTTCGCAAATGGGTCGGACGTCTTGGTTAAAGTACACGAATTCATTAGTACCGGCTATCTCGAGCTGACAGTGTAGTTCGGGTTCATGTAATCGGGATTAGTCAGTGATCTTGGTGTGGGAAGGGTGAGTAAGAAGATCTATTATTTGATGAAACAAAGAAAGAAACGGTAACTCGGCCGCAATCATCGAGGAGCTTGGTCTGCAAACATTCTTGCTATGAAAGGCGTTTGAAATGCAATATTGTAATTTTATTGCTACTGAAATTCCACATTAAAGACTAGATTTGCGCACCGTGTAACCAAAATCCTAGAATATTCCCAAAATGCCAACACCTACCAAGGACCTGCCCATTATTCCGTTACAAATCCCAACAAATATAAGTACATTACACTCATCGCACATTATCGCACACGTCGTCTTGATCCACATAGAACCACAGTTCACGAGTTTTCGGGCGAGTTCGTCCTCCAATCCGAGCTCTTGGGCAACTTCTTCCAGTCATCCCAATCATTCTTCCAATCCGGCTCGCGATAGGCATACCCTTCTGGTCTACAGACCTTGTCGACTTGCTCGCGAACCTTTGGGAAAACGTCTTTGTATGCTTCCCTCCCCATCCAACAATCGAGATGTCCATATCCTTGAATCACATGTCGGGTGTAGCCTGCAACACCAAACTTATTTCGTAAGATCGTGTATGTTTTGTCGGTTGAATATGGCTTGAGTACTTGGTTGTCTGATCCGGAGAAAAGCATGATAGGTATGCCTTCCAGATTTGCAATGTTCTTTTCAGTCGTCAAGTCTTCATAGTCCGGCCCATTGGTGGTGACAAGTCCTCGCCAGCCCATCTGCTTCAGTGTTGCAAGCAGCGTCATATTTACGCCGCCGAAGAAACGATTGATTTGGCGATGCGTCGCTTCATTGAGATTTCGATGATTCCACAGCCTTCCGAAGATCAAAGAGCAACGGTGGCATGAGACGTTGTTACACATTTCGTTCCGACTGTCCGGATAGAATCGTAGAATCTGGTTGACAAGCTGTTGGAAGTAGGAATCATCTCTTGTCGACTGGCAAGAGAACCAAGAACCACCAAAGGCAGAATAAAGCTTGTCAGGGCTAAACTTGACCTTGAGCATGTTCAATGGCGACCACACCGGATTCATGAAAACCTGCGAGCACGATATTCCAGAGATCCAGTCGGCTGGAATGGTCCCATCTAGAAGACCACATGAATAAGCAACAGATCCCATACAATGCGCAACGGTGTAAATTTTCTCATCGCTAACATTGTCTCTGATCCATTGCAAACAAGCTCGTATGTCGTGCCGTGCATCAAAGGTTGTCCAATGGTTCTCAGCCACTTTCAGCTGGCAGATTCTGTGAACAGTGACGAAAACCCTGTATCCAGCACGTGTGAAATAATTGACAGCGTTAACCTCGATCGTTGGTAGGGCAAATATCTGATGATCAACAGAAGCGCCAGGAATCATGAACAAATTCTTAGTCATTATCGTTGGATTGCGAGGCTCCCAAATCTGCATCTTCGTCTCAATACCATCATTATCCAAAGAGATGATTTTGATGGTTGCATCTGGGGAGGTGTCATTGATGTATCCATTGTAAGTAACGGCTGGATATTGCTGGTACACAAGTGGCGCAAGGAATAGACTCGCTGATTGTCTAGCGAAATAACCCATGAAGCTAGCAGTGGAGGTCAACTTGGCCAAGAAGTTTCTGCCAGATGGTTTCAAGGTAAGTATTTCGGACAGGAAATCCATTGGCTTGATGTGCAACATTCCACGGCCAAGAACTTTGCCTCCGGACTCTGCTGCCTCAGAAATAGTCACATAAAGAGTGGTCGTAGCTTGCCAGAATCGTATCGGACCAAGTGCGACGGAGGAATCCACAACTTTGAATCCGTGGAAATGATACTTTTGGCCTTCGGTCGAGATCATGTCAAACTCATAAACGAGATTTCTGGTCCCGGGAGACTTGACGTCGACTCGGAACAGATGAAAGTCACCTCTTTGAACTAAGAATGGACTTCCTCTAAGACCAGCGCAAGTAAAGGTCCCGGTAAGCATCGCCTTATGATCAGCCCTGTTCACAGCTAAAGAGTTGTTAGTAATTGTTCTGCATCCTTGGAGGGTAACTTACTAGTATCGGTATCGAAAGTCTGGACGCTCAGGAAAAACCGAGATTCTTCACAGAGACCCCGAGCAGTTCTTGCTGCGGTCTCGAAATCTTCTGGTTTGTCGCCTTCAACACCGTCGCCAACATGAACATAGCCAGACATGACTTCAGAGAATCCAAATCCATTTGCTTTTCGAGCAACAGTATCCTCAACCAGCTTCTTGGCTGCTGCGATCTGCATTGTGTCTTGGCGCGCAGGAGAGTCAGAAGCCTTTATGTACTGGCCAGGGGACCCGAATAAGTCAAGAGTCTCGTTAGGAGTGTCAAAGTCAATATGTTTCTTGATATCCCGTGCTGCATGTTCGACAGACCGTTCTGCCAAAGCTGTAATCGTTGCAAAAGGATTGACACCGAGGGCGGTGGGAATTACAGCACCATCAGTGACTACGAGCCCTTGATGTGTTTCTGTACCATGGCCAGTGAGCACTTCTCCGAAATGGTTCGTGACTCCATGAGCAGCAGTTCCATCTTTACTCATACATGCGCCACCAATTGGATGAACAGTGATCTCTTGCGAAAGATATGATTCGAATGGATTTTTGACGTAGGTCCCGCCGACTGCTATAGTTGCTTTCTTGAGCAGCTCGTGAATTTTATTGACCCCACTGCTGTTGGCAACACCCTGAAATTCTAAAACTGGTTGATCGTTTTTCAAAGTCAAGATAGCTTGATTTGAATCATGACTCATAACCAAATATACCTGTGTCTTTTCGATGCTGCCTTTTCTGAAATATGGTCCCAAAAATCGACTTCCAAATTGCGCAGCGACGTGCTTCACCTTATCCAAGACGCCTTCTCCTTGAGGAGCTTGGTTACCCGGCATCATTTCCAACATTGTTTGAAACATGATGGATAATGCCTTTGGAATAGCGCCTTCTTGGATGACGAACCCATCGAGCGGATTTTCTTGATCTCGGCAGTCTATAATGCCACTGATCGTAGGTCCGATGGGGTTATATGGTGAGGGATATTGGCGGCCGATACTGTTGACCTCTTCGTGGGTGTTATAACCGAACGCCAGCATGTCGCCGTTGCCACTCATACCTGTGCCGACTTTATCGCTCATGGAAAGACCAAGCTTCTTACTGCGCAGAAGAATTTCCGTAGTTCCGATACTCCCTGCCCCGAGGAAGACACACTTTCTTGCATGTACCCACATGAGATCTTCGTAAAGACGTTCTCGAAACGCGCCTCTATTGCTTCCATGCCAGGCGAAGAACACGAGGTAGCCTCCATCTGGACTCTTCTTGATGTATCTGACCTCGCACTCACAGAACATTTCTGCTCCCCAGTTCCAAGCATCTGAGAGATAGTTGACAAGAGTACTAGATTTACTCCCGTCATTGACCCCAGTACAGTCCATGCCAGTCAACGCGGAAGGGTACATCTCGACGCCGGTGCTGTTTGGGCCGCCAACGAAACGAGTTGTCTGAGGAACTCGGTAGAATTTGTTTTTGGTTCCATTGTCTTCAAGAAACTTGGCTTGTTTCTCCAGCATCGAGAGCTTCGGAAGTTTTGGCCAATCATGAGGATACGAAACGGGTTGAAGAACGTCTTTCGCTCTCTGGTAGTACTTATCGAGTTCGCCTTCTCTCCTCAGCTCTTTTGGCCAGTCATCGAGACCCATAGTGCCTTTGTCTGCTTCCAGGAAGACATTCGCGTTCAAGAGACTTGTGCCACCAAGGCCATTGCCCACAAATGCGTTTTGGCCCTTTCCGACTATGAGATGATAAAGGCCAGTTGGGTCGCCACCTTCAACCATATTTCCTTTAAGAACATCAGGTGCAAATTCCCCAGAGACGTGAAATTCTTTCATAGCATCTATGAAACCGCTTGGGTACTCTCCTGGCCACTTTTCTTGGCCTCTTTCAAGTACACAAACCTTTTCACCAGCTCGAGACATGCGACTGGCAGCAACCCCGCCTCCGTAGCCAGAACCAATCACGATGCAGTCGTATGTATTGCGGAGTAACTCGACAGGCTTTGAAAGTCGAGGAAATTGCTTTTGATCTGGCTCATCTCTGTAATTTCCAATTTTCGCGCTTGATTTCGATTGTGAGCCACTTGAGCCCCGCGCACCACCGCTATCTGTTGGAACTTGACATGAGCCGTTGACAGGCTCTTCCGGTTCGTAATTGCCATCGAAGCTTGTTGCTGGCGACGGTTCTTCGGTAAAACTGCTAGCTGCGCTTCGTCCTGAAGAATAAGCCCTATCGTATCTCGGACGAAGATTGCTATCGAGCCTTGAGTCAGGAATGAACTGATCCTGGTCTCTAAAACGTGTAGTCTTGTGACGGTTAGTGAGGTTCGAGTTGCCGTTTACGCCATTCGTATGTCCATTGCTTCGCATGCCATTGGTTTCGCCAGCGGAACTAGGCATATGATCCCAGAGTCCGCTGTCGGGGATGGGAGTTGGCAAATCACGTGGGATCTGGAACCTTGACAGGACTTGATTAATCGACGTGATTGGACCCAAGTTGATGGTCGCATCACTCGGTGGCATGTATATAGACATACAGATTGGAATCGAGACGATGAGTAGCGATGATGAACTGTGAAATGCCGCCTCAATCTTTACGCCTTCAATTGTCGACGGGATGTTCTCGAGCCAATTCATAAAGAGATCAGAAGAGAGATCAGACACCCGAAATTGATCCTTTAGTCGCAACGCAAATGCGATTCGTGGTATCTTGCCATGCCCAACGGCCGAAGACATTTGGAAAGAGGGAATACTGTCTCCATTAGAGTACATACTCCCTGGAGTTGTCGGCAGCCGTGGAGACTGAACATCCAAGTGATCTAGATGATCATCCTCGTGCACCGTAATTCTTATGCTTCGGGGTGCTAAAAGGTCAGGTTGTGTCAATGGGATGAATATTGGCGCAGGATCCTGCTTCCCTTGCTCGGCATTTTCGCTCTGATTTCTGCAGAGCAAGTTTTGGTAAAAGTTACCAATCGAGAAAGAAGGCAGTTTGCTCAAGGCGCGAAGCTCTGCTTCGTACTCATCAGCAAAAGAGTGCTTCCGAACACCGTTGTTCTCCTCTGTGTAAGCGTTGGCAGCAATAAGTTCGGTAACGCCATTTCCTTGGGCGGTGGTAAACGTCTCAGCATATGGGCAGTCCAAGAGAATGAGCACATCGCTCATTGCTTCTTCCAAGGCACATTGAATCTTGCTCCATTGCACCGTAGGATATCGGTGCTTGGAATTCTTGTATCCACTATTGAAATTAGTGTGAGCACTTGTCACATCAATTGTATGGGACTTACCTTGTCCAAGCAAGTCCTCGAGTCTTCGTCGTCAAACAATTACCAGAATAGCAAACAACTTTCAAATGATCTTCACTATCTCCCCCGAGGCTGATGAAGTCTTCAATTTTTTGGTCCGCTTCTGCCTGTGATCCCTCATCGGAGATCTTCCACATCTCGGTCTCAAAGTGATATACATCTTTGAAAACGGTGTATAATCTGGAGATGTCTTTGGAGACCGCAAGTTCTGGCTCGGTCTCCCACCTCGCTAGAAGAACATAGACTTTGGAATATCTGGGTCGATTTTGATGTGGGAAGAGAGCCTGCGCAGCGGCGTGTAGACTCGCGCCAAAAGTTTGCAACCCCATGTTGGATTGCCATCGATTCTGGTCAGCAAACGATGCACTAGACGAGGCGCGATCTCTCTGTTTTGTTGGAGAGCTCCGACTCGGTTGTCCATTTTCAGGAGTTTTCGGAATTTCTTCCATTTTGACACTGGACGGAGGTGACGGAGGATCTAAGATTGCTGAAGCCTCCAGGCTAGGGCACTGTATTACAATAGCTGGAATCGACATATCAGCAATTGGCCCTAAAATAGTGGGTGCATCGTCAGGGAAGACAACATATACATACCAGCCAATTAAGCCGACCTTACTTCGAGTGAGTCCTTTGTCGTCGGATCCGGTGCTGAAAAGTTGCAAACAGTCAACGCTTTCAGTCTGCCTTGAACCAACAATATACACCCCCAAATGGTGATAAGATAAAATACCAACAAGATCGGGGCACAGTTATGACCTTGAAACCAGCAAATGCTCCCAAAAGTAATAGAGTCGTATCTTGAAGGTCCGGTGTGGCGAATAGGAAAGGTATGATAAGCGCGAGGAATTACGAAGGGGTCTGCAAACGGTCGCACAATTGCATATCACATTTACAAGATTCAAGAAAAGGAACGGGATGAGAAAAGGGTTGCGACGGCAAAGGAAACAGCGACATTGTTATGTTATCAATAACAGCCGCGACCGATAACTTAGGGCTGATGAACCACGAGCTGAGAAACAATGGAATCCCAGCTAGCAGAAAAGCCCCCATGGCTTTTTCCACATGTCTCCCCTCGAAATAGGGAAAGAGGGGTTTCTGGTAGGCTGGATCGCCAAATGCTCGCGAATTGGCCAATGACTGCGCCTCTGAAACCGTCCCTGTCAACGGGAATTTGTGCTAAGGGAGGTTGCGCCGAGGTGCGAGGAGAACCAGTTGCAGCACAGCAGTCTTGGGATGTGCCCGACTGGCCCCAAGAGTCCGCAGTAATGTCGTCGTGGGGGCTGTTGGAGGGAATCCTCCCGCCGCCCAGGTCAGCACTGTGAAGAAAAAAGCCGTTTGACGGGGGTGAGATTGGCCATTCCGACACGCTGAATGGCCTGTACTCGAGTATACTCGTACATAGTGCCGAGAACACCGTGGTTAAAGTTAAGTTCTCACCGGCCTTAACGCCCTCCAGGCACCTAAATAGGAGAATCCTTCGAGGCTTTTGAGGCTCTCACATGCGGGTGACAATGTTGATCAAGCCTTGAAGGAATGGCCACAGGACTGCTCCCTTCGCTTAGTTAATAACGACAGAGGTGTCTGCTGCTGTCCACTGACTGAAGAGTTTTGCGATCTGCGGCGGGTGTGACATGCTTCAGCGCTTGCTTGGCCTGATAAGCGACCAGAGCAGCCAGCCAAAAACGGCTGGGTTACATCTTTGACGACCATTGTGTTGGAACCTCAAAGTCCCTGGCTGCAGATATGACTCTATTAATGCTCGAGGTTCTTCGAGGCATCTCCAATCAGCACTCGTAGCCGGGTTCGTCTCATATCAAACAACCTCCACAAGGCTACGGCCAGGTCGGTATCCTTTTCGGGATTCTGCGAGGCAGTGCCATGTTAGATCTATTTGGTAACACGCCCAATAGGCACACCGCAGGAGAGCCGTCGTCCAATGTCGAGTGCCCAGTTCGGATGAAGTGAAGAGCGGTTGAACAAGGCACTGGCAGGTTAAGTGGAACGTTTGATTAAGGCAGCCTCAAATGAGTTTCTTGGTTGGCTGTCACTCGTTCCGGTCCGAGCAATAAACTAGACTTCGTAAATGCAAAAGTAAGACGATGACGAGCTGTTGGTGATCGTAAGCACAAGACTCGGTGGCATGTGCAGGCTGGTAACAGATTTGACCTGCAAGAGACCGTCGGCTTAATGCTTCATGGGATCTGTCGTTTGGACAGATCTTGCCGTACCATGTTGATTTCTTTGTATGTTGTTGGACTGTGGATCGCATCATTTTGTTTGTTCGCTGCAAGTCAAACTCTCCCGAACACCTGGACCGGATCGGAGGCTCGTCCCGGGTTCACGTGGGTCTACCTCAAATTGAACGACATAGGAGATCTTGAGCTCCTAATCATTGAATTTGATTTTGTGAGATAGTAATTAATTTCGGCCCAGGCTGATTTCGAATGATCCTCCTTTTCCTCGGACGTAGTCTCCTCGACGAGGCGCGACAAACATAACTTTTATTTGGGGTCGAGGTTATACGAGAAGCGAAGCATGTATTGTGATGAGCTGAAGGTTTACGTAGCTGTTGAATATTTTTTTTACCATCGATCATATTCCAAATATTTCATTTTAATTAAACAGTCTCTGGTTAAACCATGATTGTATAGGTAGTAATAAAATTCTTGAAAAGTTTCTATATCTCTTCGAGCGCAAAACAATGGCTGCCCCTTCCCCTGAAGTTATCGCTTATCGGCCGTTGCTGTCTTGCGCACAGACCATCCCAATAAACATTTCATTTCCATGCTGACATTGACGTGAATCCAATTCCGTTCAACAATATGTTCTCAACATATAGTTACTGGACATTCGCCCTTCTGCTATTCAGTACCATCATTCTCATACCAATCATCATGGGATTATTTGGTGGAAACAAGTTCCCGGTGGAGGGAAAGGTAAGTCGCCCAGGTACAGCTGGTCAGATTCAAGTAATAACCAAGCATGCCCAGACGGTCCTGCTTACGGGAGGCTCGGAAGGGATGGGGAAGGCCGTAGCGATACAGCTATCCCAGAAAGGCGCGAATGTTATAATTGTATCGCGGAATGTGGAAAAGCTGGAGATTGCTTTGAAGGAAGTTCAGGTAGGCTTCCAAACAACCCTCATAGCCAGCGCCATCCCTAACAACCAACTGCCAGGCCGCAGCCAAGAACCCTTCATCGCAGAGATTCAAATACATATCCGCAGATCTTTCCCAGTCATCAGCCTCACTGCGAGTGCTCGCAGAAGCACGAACCTGGAACCATGGCAACCCACCCGACATAGTATGGTGTATCGCTGGTACCTCCCTACCGAATTTCTACGTAGAAACGCCCATGGAGACACTTCGATCGCAGATGGATCTAAACTTCTGGGCAGCTGCAGAGATGGCACATGGTGTATTGCGGGAATGGCTTGATCCTGAAGCTCTGGAAATGGGAGGGTCGCAGAAGCATTTGATTTTCACGGCTACGGTGTGCGCGTTCTATGCCCCGGTTGGCTATTCTCCCTATGCGCCTGCGAAAGCTGCCATCAGGAACTTGAGCGATACGTTGCAGCAGGAGATGCTTTTATATGGTGGAGGAGAGGCTGTCAAAATCCATACAGTGTGTCCCGGAACGATAACGTCTCCTGGGTTCGAGAGGGAAAACTTGAACAAACCGGCTATCACGAAGGAGTTGGAGGAGTCAGATCCGGTTCAGAGCCCTGAAGAAGTTGCTGCTATCGCGATCAAGGCGCTGGAAGCCGGGGAGTATCTAATTACAATGAACTGGTTGGGTAGAGCTATGAAAGCTCAGGCTTGGGGAGGGATGCCGAGGAGTAATTGGGTGTTGGACACGTTATATACACTTATTACTTCTTTTGTGTGGATGATTGTGCAGCCGATGCTTGATGGGCAGGTGAAGGCGCATGGTAAGAAGTACGGGCACCCGAGTACATATGCGAAGAAGGCTTGATAAAAGATTATCTGTTTGAAGGAGTTCTTTGATGTATATATACCCTTTTAGCAACAAAAGATTTTGCTCTGTAAACAATAGTCATATTCGTCTAACACTGCTCACTGAACATGCATGTTACTCGTGCCGGACTATTGATGTCTTGGCTATACAGGTTGGAGAACTAGTACCTTGCAGTACACCCTGTTCTTCTTAAGCAGTTTGAACAGTATCTCGAAGAGCTTCAATACTATTCGCTTGTCACAATTGTCAAGTCTAAAATCAGACTTCGAGCAATAACACTATTCCCCTCTCAGGAATGGATTTAGACACGAATACTTGCATAACACTGAAAAGTTGACCATTCCTGAGCGTGTCTAGGTGGACAATAACTCCACAGTATTAAGTACGTCAAGACAGCCAATTTGACTAGGAAGGTTCCAGCGAATCAAGATACCAGAGATACACCTCATTAACAATCACATATTACCCAATAAGATATTTTTGAATGTTGTATTTTTTGCATTTATCTGCGGCTGTGTCATAATTACAATCAACCCAAGTTCGCCATAGAGATATCCATCCCTCGCTAAACCAGTTATACAAACGCCAGAGGCAGCTGAAAGGTAGCATGCCATCAAACATTCACCGCTGCGGGACTTTCAACGTGCCCACACTTCAGGCTTGGTGTACCTGGTCGCATCAAATCGCCAGTGCGATGACTTTCTATATCGCTTTTACACGCAGCTTCAATCTACACTCAAGTGATGGTCGAAACGAATCAACCTGTGCTACACCCTGTACCAATTGAATGGCAGGGAATCTCCGAAAAATGAAATCTTACAGGTTCATACCCCAACCATGCCAGGCCCATAACTGTTTTGTCGCAAAGGGCCTTGATAGTTGTGAGGGGGTCCATTCTTTGGAAGCGGTGTTAGCAATGATTCTAGGTCAGATAGCATACCACAAACCTTCTTAGGCCGTTTCCGACCACTGCGATCGTCTCCTTCCCCGGTAGAATAACCGGTGTCTTGAGTCTCGTCGTCGATATAGCCTTCGCCATATCCCTCAAAACTAGCATCTCCGTATGATCGCTTCTTGACGTTACGCTTCGGACGAGGCACTTCGCCCTTTGCAGTACGAGCGACCGCAGGATTTTGAGGAGGATGCGGTTTTATCCCATTTGAAGCCAACTTCGACATGTCCACAGGACGAGCCACAATCTCCCCCAATACGGACGAGTCAAATCGATCTTTGGGTATGCGACCCTTTGCCATCTTGAATGCACTGCCCAAACTCGATCTGACTTCATCTGAGAACCCTTTGCCCATCGGTCGACTCGTAGTATTCTGTGCTTCCCACTGGTCATCTGGAGTCATTATTAAAGCGGACAGTGTATCTGGTGCGTCAAGCTCTTTCTTTCCAACATCAAATGCGCCACTTAAACCCAACGTCTTGATATATTTCTTATACGTCTTTCGCAAAGGATTCTTCGTGCCATCTGGGTTCGTCCTTGCTACCGACTGAGCCACATTGTTCAACGAGTACATCGCAAATAGATCTTGAGATAGATGGGGAGACTGTCTAGGATGGGCTGCACAACAAAGTTCATGTTAACCATGGACTTTCAAAGGGAAGACGGAGGACATGTCAAGTATACTGAACCTGTTGAGGTCGAACAAGGTCTTGCAGAAAGAAGGGAGTCTTACGCGTTCTGCAAAGAAGGTATTTCTCGCCCACGTCCAAGTGAAGTTGCTCGATTGTGAGCCTAGCTTCCTCAAGATGAACCTTTTTCTGGTCTCGATCTCCGCTATCCTCCGGATCCCGCTTCCGCTTATTAGAAGCGTCGTCCTGAGAAAACCCCGATACCATACTGTCCGCACCGAGAGCAGACATACTGCCGTTGATGCTGTGCGCTGGTGTAGGGAGTGAGTTTGTGAACTGAGGTGAGGTCGAGGTTTTCCTGTAGAGATCGGTGACGCCCGAGACGGCGTGAGAAGGACTTTCAGGAGTTTGCGGATGATCTGAAGGCATATCGAGGTTATATGTGCAGGAA
Source organism: Glarea lozoyensis ATCC 20868 (assembly GCF_000409485.1). Taxonomy (NCBI): domain Eukaryota; kingdom Fungi; phylum Ascomycota; class Leotiomycetes; order Helotiales; family Helotiaceae; genus Glarea; species Glarea lozoyensis. Next base: position 30,645 of record NW_007360996.1, read on the forward strand.
ACTGATGCGAATGAGGTGACCAGTCACGAGAATCGTCGCTGTTTCTTTGTTCCGAACAGTTGGAAGTGAATATCCACTGAGATTCAGGTCGGAACGTCTGCCAGTTGCTTCGTTACTGCTCGTGCGATATTGATCAGCCTGGCAAATCCTCCCAATCGATTGCAGTCCAGCCTGAAGGGAATGAGTTGTGCCGTAGGTTCATTCACAGAGGAGCGGACAAAGGATGGGCGAAGGGTTGGCGATTCAAGGTGAGACGGTCGCAATTCGCCCCACGGCGCACCTTCCGGCGGTGCTGCGGTACCTGCCTCCTAGTCCATGCAATTAATTCTCGATCTTCGATATCGCGATGGTGTTTTAGCTGTCGTCGAGGTCGTGGTATGCGCTGGAGGGTGATTGTCGTCGTCGTAGGAGGTGTGGTTGGAAGATCTAGCCCGTGATGAGGATCGGAAGGTTGTCACAGACTATTGACAACGACGGAGCCGCGCTAAGACGTATCGGTCCGCGGACGATCACGTGGGAATCCAGGATCTCTGCCCTGCAGCGCCCGAGCTCAATATTTTTGAGACAGAAACTTTTTGGATCAGGACTTTCAAAACGCTGCAATTAGATTTGCAGTATAACTTCACGATGGCTCCTCCAGCAAAACGACAACGTATTGAGGATGATGAGGCAGTTGCCCCCGTCTCAGAATATGACGAACAACCCGCGCCAAAAAAGGCGAAGAACGAAACCAATGCCTCTGCCCGCAGAACACTCTTCGTTCGATCACTCCCCGCAGTGGCTACCAGCGAAGCCTTGACCGAACTCTTTTCTCAGAATTACCCTCTCAAGCATGCAACGGTTGTCATGGATACGGAGACTAAGCAGTCAAAAGGATATGGATTTGTCACATTCGCAGATTCAGAAGATGCTCAGCGAGCGGTGGACGAATTCAACGGAAAGAAGTTCCTCGGTCGGAACATGCGAATTGAAATTGCTCAGCCTAGATCTCGCGAACTTGGGACCAAAGGGGCAGACGGAAAGCACAAAAGTACGATATCTGCAGACGCCGCTGCTGTGAAGAAGGCACGCGTGGAGAAATTGGCAGAAAACAGGAAATCGCCCAAACTCATCATTCGAAATCTTCCATGGAGTATAAAGACCCCTGAGCAGCTGGCGGAGCTATTCAAGAAGTTCGGCAAAGTCAAAATCTCTACTTTGCCAAAGGTCAAGGATACTCAGGCTGGTTTTGGGTTTGTGGTGATGCGAGGAAAGAAGAATGCCGAAAAGGCTCTGCATACTATCAACGGAACAATGGTGGACGGGCGCATGTTAGCAGTTGATTGGGCTGTCGAAAAAGAAGTATGGGAAAAGCAAAAAGCCAATGGAATCGATGCAACCGACGACGAAGATAAATCGGACGATGAGGAGGGCGGGGCAAAAGTCGAAGAGGGCTCAGAAGATGAAGAAGATGATGTTGCGAATTTCATGAAAAACTTTGGAGATCAACTTGAATCGGAGGACGAGGGTGATGATGAGCCCAAGTCCGAGGATGGATCCGACTTGGAGGACGAGGGCAGTGACCAGCTGAGTGAGGATGATGAGGATGACGATGAGGATGAGGATGATGACGACCTAGAGAGTGAGCAAGAAAACGCAAGACCTGCCAAGGTCATGATCACAGACAACTCTACAACTCTTTTCGTTCGCAATTTACCGTTCACAACTCTAGATCCAGATCTCAAGGAGCATTTTAGTCAATTTGGTCCAGTCCGATATGCACGAGTTGTCATGGATAAGGCCACCGATCGACCCAAGGGTACTGGTTTCGTTTGTTTCTTCAAAGTCGAGGATGCAGATGCATGTTTCCGTGGTGCCCCTCGTTTCCAGCCCAGCGGCGCTAATGCGACCAAGAAAGGAGACGCGGTTGCTCCAAAAGTCAAGCACTCTGTATTAGAGAGCGAGACTGCAGACTCCAACGGCATGTATACTATTGACGGTCGAGTCCTCCAAATCACAAAAGCTGTGGAACGAGAAACTGCTGTAAAGCTAACAGAGGCTGGTTCCACTTTCAGAGAAGGTCGCGACACAGACAAACGGAAGCTATATTTGTTATCTGAAGGAACTGTCGCTTCTGGGACCCCCTTGTACGCTGCTTTAGCCCCGTCAGAAATCAAGATGCGAGAAGATAGTGCTATGCAGCGTAAAAAGTTGATCCAAAACAACCCAACCCTACACCTGAGTCTTACACGTCTTTCTATCCGAAATCTTCCCAAAACTATCGACTCGAAAGATCTCAAAGCACTTGCTCGTGAGGCTGTTGTTGGGTTTGCAAAGGATGTCAAAGGTGGATTAAGAGCTCAGCTTTCAAAGGAAGAGGAGGCTCGTGGTGGCGACGAGATGCGAGATTCTGAAAAGCAAAGAAAAGCAAAAGGAAAAGGTATTGTTAGACAAGCAAAGATCGTTTTTGAAGGACGAGAAGGAGCGAAAGTATCAGAGGAGAGCGGTGCAGGTCGAAGTCGTGGGTATGGATTTGTCGAGTACAGCTCTCACCGATGGGCTTTGATGGGATTGAGATGGCTTAACGGGCATGCACTTGAAAGTTCGGCTGGGAAGAAGCAGCGATTGATTGTCGAGTTTGCTATTGAAAATGCACAAGTCGTGTCCCGACGTAAGGAACGAGAGGAAAAGGCAAGACTACGGTCTAAGGAGGTAGTGGAACTTCGTGAAAAAGGAGAAGCACCACCAAAAGAGAAGAAGATTTTAAGGAAAGACACCGTCATGGCTAAAACCAGAAAGGGCATGAAAGGAGGAAAGAAGGGACGAGGTCCTTTAGCAATTCCAGAAAAGTCGTTCGATAGAGTTCCGCACAAAGAATCAAACTCTGCTGGCGGCAAAGGCACGGATGTCACGAATGGTGGGCGGACGAAGAAACCAAAACCTGCTGCTAAAGACGGGCCACAAGCTACAGACGATGGGAAAATAGCTAAGCGAGCACAGATTATTCAGAAGAAACGGATGGCTAGGAGGCAGCGGAAGCAGGGAGCTTGATTTGTTATGAGATACCACGGTTTAGAATAAAATCATGTCAATGCTAAGATTCCCATCTGCTAGCATCTTGTGTACAATCATGAAGTGGCATAGCTTGAATCATCTCGTTTTCTCCCTAATAGCCGCACAAGTCTCCAGGTTCGAAGCAATAACGTATCGACACGTCCAACAATCACCCACGTCCCTCGACGTTCAGGGCAGGAGTACAAAATGTCACCTTGATGAATTTTCTACAACTATTCCCTCGTCCTGAAAGTCAACCATCGCAACGTCCACACCAACCAAAGTTTCTTATCAAATCACCATCCTACACATAACAATGCCACGACGATCTCCTTCCCGATTTCCCCAAGTTTCAAACCAACCAAGCCGCACAAGAAGACCTATTATGCCTCGTCCAGATGAGGCACAGGAGTTTTGCTCCTCTACACCTATTGCGTCGAACTTTTCGCCGAGTCTGCCTCCACAGGATCCAAGTTGCCAGGATGGAGGGCCGTTTGGGATGATTGATGTTGAAATCAGTACAGTGGTGGTGAAGAAGGAGGATGATGAAGTGTGAATGTTGAATATGGGGTTTTGGACGGTTGTCGCTAGGTCTCAGGCGCATCACGATGGGGTTGATGATAAGCAAACGCTACCGAATAGAGAGATCTCATTCAATTTATTACAAAAACTCCTCTCCATGCTAATTTGTACAAAATTCTAACTCTTCTTATACTTCATATATACATTATATTTACAATGCTGTCCATCCTCTACGCTACACCGAAAAACTCGGTAGGAGTAATCTTGAACGATTGCAGCGGCGCGACGAATTGGTTATAAGTGCTGTTCGCATGTCCAGTATAGTTGTAATAAGTGCTCCTACAACTTTGTCAGTCTTCTTCCTAATCATCAAAAGCATTCAAGTACTCACGCTTGCTCCAAATCCGTCCACTGAAGACTAACTTGGATATGCGCACCACTTCCCGTCGGCGCAGGCAACAACTTGGCAACAACGCCTCTGTTCGCTGGCAGATCGTCAAAGATATTGCAAGCTCTGTAATCTCCACCGAGACCGAAGCCGTTTTCTGAGCCGGAGCAGTATGCTGAGAATGCTGGGACGGTTGGGTTGGTGCCGTGGGCGGGGGCTGTTATGTTGAAATCTGGGGATGTGTTAGATGGACGGTACCAGGGGAGGGAAGATGGGGAAGTTTACCATAGTAACATCCCGCTCTTGCGCAACCTGCACTCCATCCTGTTACGTCCCATGAGTAGGTTGGATTGTTTGTGGTTTGAGGGACGGGTGCTGGAGCTGCAATGACAGCGGCAGCGAGGGAGGAGATGAGGGCGATGTTGAAAAGCATTTTGAAGATTGGTTTGATTGAGATTGATTGAGATGAAACGAAGATTTTGTGTTTTCCTAATTGATTTGTAGTGGTAGCAGATGAAGAAGGTAATTGAATTGTCTAATATGATCAATTATGCGAATGGAAACCCATCACTTATATAGAACTTCAGACCCTCATCGCAGCATAAACAGAAGTGTGACGACATGGTGGACATCTGAATATTATTTTTAGGATAGTTACCAAAATACGAGGAGTGGAGTTGTGAAAGGTTAAAGTTTTTCATGGTTTAAAGGCTTGGCTGCTGGCGGTTGGAGCGGATATGTTTGGTTTCTTGAAGATCAGCGTGGAACGTTCACTTTGTGTAGCACAGCCTTGAATCTACCGAAACTGCAGAGAGCGGATTTTTGGGTTGTATGGTTTAGTACTTGAAAATCTATCCTTGGTATGGTTATCAAGAGGAATTTGACATTATATCATCGACTACACTTTACCAGATATTCAATGAAGAAGCAGTCCTCGTTGCAGACCCCTAAACACAAATCTCCGAATGATGCAACTCCCCAGCTTCTGACCGCGGGTAGCTGCATTTGCCCCTTGTATTCCACCGGCATTCGACGGTACGGATCTGTTCCAGGGACCACACCGTCACGCCGCTTGTTTTGTTGGCAATACGAGGTGCACGTTCAATGATCAGCACAACACGACAAAAGTCGGTCTTGAAAATGGTTCCACTCGGTTGACGATCAGATGCGTCGCTTCGTACTTCGGATTTCGTATGGAAGATTGATTGATCCAGCAACATCGACGACATGGAGTTTGAATTATTCCGAAAGCGGAAAATGCCAAAGGAGTTGCTGAGGACCTTGGTGATTGTCATAAAGACCGCAAAAGTACGACAACTACAGACAAGAAGGGCAGCTGTTGTTTAAGAAGCCTCACGCAGTATAGGTGTCTAGCCATGCATCGGGCAATTGAGATCTCTTTGGCTTTCCTGCGAGGCTTTGATGTTGCTGAACCTTTTTCCTTTCACTTATTTTTGGCTGATGACGAATTGGTTTATAGATTGGTTGATAGTATGTTACTCTTTTACTGGGACGATGTAAAGGTATATCTCCATTGTAATGTTTTGACCTTTTAATTGATCAGCTAAATGTCAATGCAGGACAGGGTGAATAGTTACTCTGAAATATCCATAACCTCGTCCACGTTTCGTACGGTTAGCGTTGGTTTAGGACCTTGGTACAACGGTGAACGGGGATGCCGAATAATCGCTGCTTCGCGCGCCTCTGCCTTGAGTTGTGCCATCTTCTCATTGACAATGCGTCTAACCTTGTCATTGGAAGGTTCCATGAGAGGGTCAAGAGTCCCATAGTCGAGTATTGACGGATTGTCTGGAGCTCTCGAGGACTTCCATTTGCAATCGTATGTCATAATCATCCTAGCACGTTCGGCCTGATGGTCTACGCCATGCTCGTCGATTTCGACGGGCACACAATCCCAGTTGTAGAGACGTTTGTGTCGAAAGACTGACGCGGAAGCTCTGCGATGCAATTCCATGAGCAAGTCTACTGTTGTGTAAGATCCTTCGCGACAGCATCCGATAAGTTCTTCCACTGACATTGCAATGTATCTATCTCTTCTAGAAAGGGTGGGTGGTATGGACATGTGGTCATCGGTGATGGGTTTCAGAATCCCGGATTTTTCGAATATATCGATGTGTGTGGTCGACCTTTTGGTAGGCATGATGTCGATCGATTACGGACTTGGTGATATTTGGTGTTGATTCGAATTTTGCTAGACGTACAGAAGTGACAAATGATGTGCCGATGTCGACTGATATAAACTCATTGTCAAGGTGCGAGGAAGAACATAATATGCTTCAAAAATTGGAAGGCTGGGACAGGTTGAGATTGTTCAGAGCAAATTGGTTGTTGTTCAGATTCACTGTTTTGAAAGAAAATAAGGGAATTTTCTCAACATTCTGAAAGAATAGAAAACAGCTGCCTTTCAACCAGTAAGATTCATTGATCTGGGGCAATGAAATCGTCGTTTTGTTAGACCCAACGCTTCAATATCTGATAGACACTATCTGTAGAAACCGCCCCAATAGGCTTCCGCAGTCAGTGCGAATTATTTCCATTGTAAACAACGCTTCGATGTCATTGGATTGAAAATTATATTTACTGACAATAACTAATCAACCCATCGTGTATCATTTTTAGTGAATATTGTTTTTCGATACCACTTATCTTCTCCTTCACAATTCCCTCCAGCTTCACTGTCATTTTCCTCCATCAACTACCGCCTTTGTTCGTCTTTGTTTCTCCTCAACATGTAAAACGCTCAGGTGTGTTTTCATTGTCAACATTGCATCTTTTGTTCCGGCCATTTTCTTGATTCCTTTCTTGACGGCCCCACTATATTCTTCTGCTGTACCATCGCTGTCTCCTTATTCGTTCAGCGCTTGAAGTAGCTGGTCGCTTGCAGCGTTGATAGCGTCTCGATAGGCCTCGACTGCTTTGATAGCATCCGCTCGACTCTGATTGAGACCGTGTTTGCGTGTTGTTTTAGGTTTTGTCTCTGTCAGATTGTTGGTCTTGGGAAGCATATCGAGCATATCCTTCAAACTGAAATTATCCTCTTCCTCGGTAACATTGCTTTCCACTTACATGGTAATAATTTTCTCCAGTTTAATCAAAACATTGTCTGCTTGATATCGAAGCGTGGCCAGTTTTCGAAGAGAATCGTCCGCCGGTTCCTCGCCAGCACCGTGATAACCGCCAATTTGCGTAGTAAGTCTCGTCTGCTTTAACCTTTCCTTCGCATGGAGGTCTTCAATGAACGCTAGTTCGCTTTTCAGGGTATCTCGCATGTATTTGTGGAGAAGCGGGATAGAACGTGCCGCATCTTGTTGTAGTTGAATGTTGCTATCGGTAGGCCACAACTGCAGACCCAGTGCGAGATCGCGAAGTGTAGTATGGCGTTTTGACGGTGGCGTGTTCGGTTTTATGGCATATTGAAGTGCCGTTGCGACATTGGAAATGTTCTTGAGACTGGTGTGTGAGTGGGAATTGTTGGCCATGTATTTGGGACTTGTTGTGATGACTTGAACGAATTTTCCGATGATGGAGGGCAGAGTGTCAGACTCTTTTGATGACTCTTCTCCCACGTCGCTCCAGCTCTCTTCAAGTGACTCTGTCGTTTTTGACGCTGCATCCATCTCTGGGGTTTCCTTCTTTCGCAAAAGCCACATGGCGATGAAATATAACCAAAATATATCACTTTAAGCTCCGGGTGTTGTAAGTAATCTTGACAGGAAATTGCTCTGGGAAAATCTTATGTTGATATTTTGGTGGCTTAGCTATGATTCATAAACCTGATTACGTCTGTTTGGCGACCTATCTTCCTTGTATTTTACGTTTCCAAATAACGGCACTAGGAGGAAGTCGCTGGATTTATTCACACAAAGTATTCCATTCAGATTTCAAATAGCAACTCTTCTAATCAAATTGTAACCCTTTCTGACTTTCACATTCTAAAAGCAACTTTCCCTAGCAACTCCAAATCGCAAATTTATCTCCAAGTCATGGAAGTTCTTGCAGCATCACTTCCTTCCCTCACTTTAACCAGCTATTGACAATTTATCTAGCAATCTCAACCACAATCTTCCACAGAACAATGTGCATGCAGCCCCGATTCCAGAAATCTAATCATATAGGCCCCGTATAAGCACTTTCCACCGGTGTCCTCGGCCTCGGCATATCCAAAACATCAGCCTTCCTCCTAATCCCAAATTTCTCATCATAAGCCCTCAACAACTGCACCCTCTTGTCTAGCTTCGCGGTTTCTCTCAGAATACAATCATATCGGTTCGGATGTCCATGTTGCATTTCGATCGCCATGGTACGGTGGAATGCGAGCAGTAGTTCGATGCTTTGATCTCCGCTTTCGGCAAGCTTGATGAGGTCTCTGAGGGCGAGGATGTCGTACTGGGCGACTTTGTGCAGGTTTGGGACGATATTGAGGTAGCGTGGTTCGAAGGGGATGATTATGGAGCGGGTACGGCTTATTTTGGTGAGAAGGGGTTGGTCGATGGGGGTGCCTGTCGTGGTAGGTCCGTGAGTGGTGTGTGATGTTGATTTCATGATAAGTGGTACATCGTCTCGAATTATGTCGTATGGTGCCTCGACGCGTCTTGTGGGGTTTTCGGACCGAATTGAAAACGATTGATTGAAGTTGGGAAGTAGTCGTGATATCCAGCCTTTCATTTTGAAATCTTGATTAAAACGCGTCGATCTGATATGTTGGGCTGGATTTGATGAAAATCTTTTCATTTAGCCGTAAATATATATCTTCTTCCAAATTTTTACTTTCGGATTGGAAAGTTGTTAGTGTGGCGACAATTATAGTTCATGCCATAGGTCATGGTTGAGGTGAATTGAATTTATGCCAAACCTCTACCTAGGGGTCGCCCCCTTGCAGGTTATCAATAGTGAATCTACATCCGGGACCAATATTTTCCGCGGAGTAATATGTTTTCTAGCCTATTGTTGCACATTTATACCCAGCTGCAGCAAGCGCGTCCCGATTACACAAATGGTTTGAAGGCATGTTTCCAACAAGAGTGACAGCAACCCACAATGTTGGGCGCAGATATCTACAGATATTTGACGGATCTGAATAGTCTTTCTATGTTTAAAGACTGTTACGGATTTTCAAAGATGTAAACGATTTCGAGATGGCAAACTATGGTTGATGGGGAACTCGGCTAATTCAGGGGCTCATAAAGGGGGGAAAAGACATCACAGGCTACGTCTCCGTCTGTTGTTTTTCCTACACAATTGTGTCCCACCAGCAGATGTAATATCTGGAAAAAAAAACTTTTGAGAGGCTAATTCTCCTATGATAACCATCATATCGTTTTGTTTTATTACAAAATCTTTTCACAATCCGTACTATCTCCAAGTGACGAGAGAAGCGTCTCATAGTCTGCGCTTAAGGGCCGTGATTCTCTTTCTTTTTCTACAGATTTCTAGACGTGAAGTTTGGCTTCTTGGCCATTGGGCACTAGAGAAAAGATGGAAATTTTGAAATAAAAAACGACTGATAATCCGCTATGTTGGCCGGTGTTTAGGTTGATCGGCCTAATAGTACTGCAAAGGACAAAAATGTTACAATCATAAAGCATATACGCACTACGGACTGCAAATTATAGATTTTGCCTAGCCACTAATTATCGACTCTGCGTGGGTCGTTGTGATAGTACTGATTACAAGGACCACGGTACGCTCGCTTTACATCGTAGATCGGAGGAGTAAGTTTTTTGGAAATTTCTCTATAAAACACGTTTCATTCATCACCCTTCTAAATCATCGCAAGTAGAATTCAACATTGATCTAAGCAATGTGACTTGAATGTAAACCTACCTCTTAAATGTAATACCAAAAGTTACCTCTTGTAGTTAGGAGAAAAAGGAAGGAAAGAATGTGACATCGGAAAGGATAGAAATATTATAACATTTATAAAACACAAAATTCGTCACCGAAAATATTCCTACCACCGAAATACTTTTCTCGTTTTTTTTGCCAACCTGTACCCCTCATTCCCTCGAATATCCTTCCAAAAAGCCAGAAACAGATGAATTTTCTTTATAGATATATCGCAATTCTTATCTTTCCCGCCCATTTCGTGAAGGTTACTGCGATTTCTGAATCTGTTGACGGTATTGACGCGATTCGTCATAAGCTTCCGTATGCAATTGTATTTAAATCGGATGTACCTTATCTGTTTAATACAACTTGTAGTGTATACTAGATATTACTATTTTGAGTTTTGATACAATTTTGTACCGCGCCTGTTATCTTAAATTATCAACAATGCCATACAAACGCCCTCTTTCCTCGTGACGTAAAGAAATACTTAACTACTTTCTATAAAATCAATTTTTATCTCCTACACTCCTCCCTCTTTCAGATCAAAAAGGCAACAAGATCCAAAGTACACCTCCTCCTTTGTCCGGTTGGCAAATAATTTCTATACACGAACCTACAACCCTTTTCATTCTCACAACTAGCACAAAAAGTGTTTCCTCACAATTTCGTGAATATCTAGCTGACTCTTCGCAAACACTTCGTAAATTTTCAAAGTCGTCGCCGATTTCAATCTCACTACCGAATTCCGGGACTCGTCGCAAAGCATTAGATGGCAGCTATTTATTATAATCGGAGATAAGCCTAACCTAACTAGACAAAAGAAAAGAGGCAGAGTTGTTTGCTAAACCGCGCACTTCCGCATAATAGCCTCCGAGCATAATACTGCCATCTAATAGGCTAAGTTTTGCCTTAACGTCTATTGTTACTCTTGAAAATAGCGAAGTTATAGTTTAGGCTCTCTCCTTTCCTAAAATATGTTTCTAAAGCTAAGTAGTCTAACTCCCGGGCCCTATATTTTCTAAGATCTACGCTCGCAAAAAAAAAGAACAAATTTTGTTCGGCTACTATTTAAAGAGTATTAATATAGTTTTCTATCGCTTACTCTAACTTTTTAGGACTTATAAGAATTTCGTCTATTATTATAACCTATCGTCCTATTAATATAATCTCGTTTTGATACTTTTCGGCGCGAACTTAGATCCCTTATTATCCTTCTACTAACGTAACTGATACTAGTAAAAACGTAACCGAAACCTCTATCTTTCTTATCTATAGTACTACTTCTCTACTTAATTAAATCTTCTTAGTATAGTAAATCTACTATTTATTACTCCTATTCCCTACTCTATTCAAACATCCACCCTACCCCTAAAACCCCTCTCCTCCTCTCTTTACACCCCTGTATATAAAAAGCCTCTTTTACCCCCTCTAAACTAAGAACTAAGAAATGGAATCGACGTCTACAAACGTGTTCGAAAGTCCGAGTCGCGGATTCCTACCTCCATCTATTACACACTCAAGTCTCCTCTTTTATCCGAAAAAAAAAACGGTTCAACGATGATTGCAGGTAAGGATACCCCCGCGCTCTCCTTCTTGGGGGTAATTTTGAAAGGAGAACGTCGTCACCGTTTTCCATTTTACTACCAAAACCCCTCCCCCTTTCTAATTCCTCCTCTCCCCTACTATCCTCAACTTCCTTACCTAACTTACGCTATTATAACACGCAATCCCCCCTAAACTATCCAAAAAGCAGACAGCCACCGAGCCTAGCCCTACTAGCTTCTCTACTCCCATGAGATTACGCTAGGTCTAGTCTATAGAGTCTGCATCTCCTCTATCACCTCACCTAGGGTAGTCATGTACAGTAAGCGACGGTGATTCAAGTCCATTTCCGTGATTTTGCCGACGCGACGCGTTTTATTATTTATACACCTTTTTTTTACCTATTTAATATGCCACCTCAACGCACTCCGTTACGTCCTATAAATAGGAATTTACACCGTAGAAAGGATCTTACCCTATATACTAGAGGGCAGATTATTAGGGCAAGCTAATCGGGTAAGAGAAATTGTTCTATCGAACGCGAGTATAGAGTGTCTTTAGCGGTAGTTAAGTCGACTATTGCTAACAAGAGCCACTAGCCCGAGGGTATTTCTAAGAAGAGGCCTAGCGGACTAAAGACTTATTCGGAACGGGACTGTCGAATAATACTACGCAATATACGATTATACCCGAAAATGACTTTTAATTAGCGTCGGGCGGAAACTAGGCTAAAATGTAAGAACACTTAGATTAAAGACCTTGCGCGTAAGAATAGTATCTACTACTGGCGTGTAAAGAAGCGCCCCGAACTTATAGACGAGGTTGCCCTTCTAAGATACGAATAGGTACAAGTTAGAAGGTATTAGGATATAGAAAGGTAGAGGAAATATATATAGAGTGATAAGTGTTCGGTAGAGCGGGGCAAAGGCCAAAAGTAGGTTTAGGTCTTTAGAATTCCGGCTAAGAAATAGATACTAAAGAACGTCTTAACCTATAAAAAAGGAAAGGGTTTAAGGATTATAGTCTAGGTAATGTTTTAGGGCAAAGGAGAGAGGACGCCACTATACATTATAGACCGTGACTTCGAGTTAAAGAAACAAGGGTACTCGGCATCCTCCTACATCGAGGTATTAGAGGATAACCTACTATTTTACTACTAGGACGGCCTGGTATTTATATAGGACAATACCCCGATCTATACGGCTTATAAGGTCCGGGACTAGTTTATTAAGAATAGTATTCGTATTACAGATTAGCCTCCTTACTCCCCGGATCTAAACCCGATTAAGCACGCCTAGAAAGCACTTAAAGAACTCGTGTATAAGATGTACCTAGATCTCTAGAATAGAAATAGGAATTCAGAGGCCAATAGAGAGGCCCTTGAAGATATTTTGTATAAAGCGTAGGACGCTTTACCTAATTCCTTATTTAAGAGTCTTGTAGAGAGCATGCCGTCTCGAGTTAAGGCTTGTTTCGAGGCAGATGGCTGGCATACTAGATATTAGGACCCTACAACGTCGCGCGAAGAAATCCTAATTATAAGATTTATAGAGTAGATATACGCGAATTAAATAATCTAATTTGTTTAAAGATAGCCTTAGAATTAATTAAGTTACGATTTAATTAAGTCGTGGGGTAAGAAAGATAATTTTAGTGTTCTCGCTTAATGGACTTGAATCACCGCCTAGTACTGTAACACCCTCTACTACTTCTACTCCTAGCACATATGCTACGACACAAAGGTCGCTGTATCTAAATCACGCCCTGACACTTACTTTGAAGTATACTGCGGCTTCTTTGCTCTATCGCTAGATAGATAGTGAGATTTGAGTTATTCGCGGTAGCAATACTATGCCCTCTACTACAAAAGAAGATTTACTTGGGAATTTGATTTCGTGACAAGAATCGCTTATGATTAAAACGCCTAACGTATTAAAAGAATATCATGAACGATCTCGCCAAGAATGAAAACATCCACCTTAAACGCCCACATTCAAACGTCTCTAACAAGTGCTAATCACCTAACCCACACACTTCCCCTCCTTAGCTCCCACGATGAACCCTTAAATTCCACACTACACCCTGAACATGACCAGCAAAGTAAATTCCCAAGACCCCGAATTTCACTCCTCACTACTACGAATTTCATCACCGAAATCCACCTCACCACCTCAACCCCCCCCCTCTCATCGTCTCACACTACTGAACCAAATCTAACCAAAATGCACCGCCCCCAAAACCTCCCATACACCACGACAGCGCATCTTTACCACTACAACAGCGCACGCACGCGCTCTCACCCCCCGATCCAGCTCTCCAAGTCGTATCTGATCTCTGGCCGATATATTTCAGCCGTCTCAGACATCTCCCATGCTCAAAGAGCCTTTTATGTTTACACCTTGTCTGAAAAGGGGGTTCTTCAGGGTTTCAATAGTATACTTTTCGGTTATTCGAATCCTGGAAATCAGACTACATATGTCATGTTTTCATGTTCAATTTATCACAAGCAAGACACACCAAGACACACAAGACGCACACGAGCAAATGTCCTTTCACGACCGCGTGCGAGGCAACTGCAATTTGCAAACGAGATAGGTTAACGAGATGGTACCGGGATAGATATGATTAAAACCCCATCCCATCACCCAACCCCTCACCAAACCCATCAAGTAAATCCCCATGATGATGACCTCCCATGAGTCCACTCATCAAATCATCATCCATACTACTATTTCCCCCAAGTCCATTCCCCCCCATACTCCCACCCAATCCACCTCCTAAATCCCCATCCAACCCACCCCCCAGATCGCCTCCCAAATTCCCCATATCTCCCCCCAACCCTCCGCCCAAATCCCCACCCATACCACCCGCACCGCCCAAATCCACGCCCGCCGCCGCGGCAGCAGCATCCAACGCTTCACCGAGCACATCAACACCCGCACCAACACCACTCCCCCTCACACCAACGCCCATCCCCTCGACCCTACG
>NW_007360996.1:46364-216571 GCF_000409485.1 Glarea lozoyensis ATCC 20868
TCCAACGCACCTGCATTCCCACTCCCACTCCCACTCCCACCACCCCTCCCCGTAACACCCAGCACCAGCAACTTCAACCCCTCCCCCAACCCCAACCTCCTCTGCCCCCCCAAGCCATCAACATCCCACCCCCCCGCCTCCGGCGCACAAACAATCGCCGTCGCCACATCCAACGCCACAGCTCCATTCCCCAATTCACTCTGAGCTTTAACCTCTTCAAGAATCACGCCCAAAACCCTGCGCGCGCCTAGCATCTTCGTAGCGACGAGCGGCAGACGATGCGTATAACCCGTCGGAGAATTCCCCGCGGGATTCGCTGCCCAGGATATCAACTCGGCGATTTTACTCCGCAACGTGATCGCGAGCCCGCCGGCTGTCCAGGCTTCCAACTCCGTGTGGTCGGCCGCGGCTCTGCGTTCCCAGCCTAGATGCGGGCGGAGGGCGCGACTTAGCGGTTCGATATCCTGTCTGATGGGCTCGGCGCGCTGTAGCCAGCGGAGGGAGTGTTCGAGGGGTTTGGCGATGATGTTGAGGATGGCGGCGAGCATGTGGGCGGCTTCGGGGTTGGTGGGGGAGGAGGGCGGGGTGAGGAGGGCGGCGAGGATGAGCAGGACGGCCGAGGCGTCGCCGCGGGATTCCCAGAGGTGCGAGGCCAGCCAGGTGATGCCGGGGATGAGGGAGGGGAGGAGGAAGGTGTCGACGAGGAATTCGAGGCCGCCTTTGAGGGCGTCGTCAGAGAGGTTTTTGGTGGCGAAGGCGAGAACGATGTGGTGGAAGAGGGTGGGGATCAGGAGGTAGAAGTCTTGGGGGGGACAGGAGGACATGAGTTCGTCGCCTAGACCGCCGGATTCGTTGTCGAAGAGGCCGCGGATCCAACCGTCGAGGTGGGAGGATTCTTGGGGGGTGAGGTCGTCCATGGCTCGGGAGAGGTGACCTTGGTTAAGAAGTTTGGCGACGAAGGAGTCTGGCGTTCGGATTCCGAGGTCAATGGTTGATAGGCCGTAGCGATGGGTGAAGGAGAGGACTAGGAGGAGGATTGATCCAAATTCTTCGTAGACTGGTTGATATTCTCCTTGATCTTCATCATATCGCCAATTGTCTAGTACTTCACATATCGGTTGAAGTATAGTTGTTGGTTTGTCGAAGAGAAGCATGACATCGAGAGATGATGGTTTTCTCGCAAGCTGACTACAAAGCATTTTAAGCGACATGGTCTCCTTATTACTACATAACCTTCCGATGACCTGTTTTGTTAGCCTACAACACCCATAACCCATAACACACATACACAACAGCAGAGATGAAAATAAGACAACCACAGAATCTAAACTCACCTCAGTAATAGCCTGACTAACCGCCCCAACATTCCCATCCATATTCCCCAACTCCGAAATCAACGCCTCCGCCCTCCCAGGATCCGACAAACACTGCTGCACCAAATCCTGCTTAACATACCTTCCCCCAGCAGGTAAACTCTGCATCGGAATATCCCCAAGTAACGTCTCAATACTCGATTCCTCAATCAACCCATGCAAACAACATGCAAAACAGAAATCTTGGCGGACAGAATCCGAGAACATGTTGTTATTGCTCGATTCGTCAAACATGTTTGAGAGTGTGGGAAAGGCATTGGTGTCGACTCGATTGAGGGCTTCGGTGATGCAGTATTCAGCGGTAAGTGGTGGGAATAGGGTTGATGAGAGGGTGGTGAGTAGTAAGGGGATTTTGTTGATGAGGAAGGATCGGATTATGGTGATGGTCTGCCCACGTTCATTGCGTGAGGTTGCGTCTGCCAAAATGTCGAAAGCAGCAAGTATTAAATCTTCTATAGTAGATTGAGAGTCGCCCTGGTTCATTAGCACAAACACCCCAAGATCCGAAATATCATACCTGGTATCTATTATGCAAATACGCAAAAATTGCCGCATCATCAATCAAAGGCCGTCCCACAAGCTGTACCGTCAGTCTCTCACATCCATCGAACGGGTTGGTTCCCTACCAAAGAATTCAAATAAATATACAACCCCGCCCTCGAATTAACGACAGGTAACTCCACAACCACAATACCCTCCATCCCCCCCATCGCCAAATGATCATCCAAAATCTCATCAATCTCCTTCGCAGCACTCTCATCCTTCTTCCGCACCGGCTCCAACACCAACAGCGTCTGCGTCCGGAATAACTCCAACCTCGCCGCGCTCTGCGGACTACTCTGCAACAACATCGGCACGAAACTCCCCAGCACTTTACTCAGATCCTTCCCTCTCGCCCCCCGTCCCTTAGCGATCACATTCATAACGCCATCGTTCTCCAGCACGGCAATCGCGAGCGTCCCAAGCGCCATGATCTGCGCGGTTAACTCCTCCATCATGCCGCCGAGCTCGAGCATGCCTTGCGCGGCGTGGTAGGCGGAGAGGGACGTCTCCATCCATTTCACCAGGACGAGCAGTAATTCCCCCGCCTCGACGTTGCCTTTGGGCGCGAACCCACTGCTCACGAATTTCGCGATGCGGTAGAATAGCATTTCCTCCGTCGCGTAACTATTCCCCCATCGCCCCTCCTTGGCTTTGCCATCTTCCAGCTGCCCATCCTGCGCGCTCGCTCCAGCAGTAGAATACCTTAGTAACGCGCGCAGAATCGCAGGCGCGTTGACGGTTCCGAGGGTGAGCAGGATCTGGATGTATCGTGGGACTCGCGGGTCGGGGGCGAGAATGCGAGAATCGTTGGGTTCGAGGAAGATTTCGGCGATTCGAGAGGGGGGGAGAGGGTGTTGGGAGAGGAGGATGGGGATGTAGCTGGTGAAGGTGTCGTTGTCGAGACGGGATACGAGGCTGCGGGTGAGGAAGGTATGCCAGGCTGTGGAGGATTTGGCGGACATTTTCTGGGAAAGCGGAAGGGTCAATTAGGATCTTGAAGTGTTTCTGAGTAGATGATTGGCATATTTGAGAAGATTCATGGTGGTTGAGATTGACGAGGCTGGGTGTGACGAGGGATGGTTGGAGGCGACGCAGGTCCGTGAGGGATGTCGTGCAGAAATCGTAGCCTCATCGTCTCAGCCCTGTGAATGATTTACCCAGCAAACGCGACCATATTTGTTAGAAAGATACCCACCCAAGAAAAATCGAAAATAGGGCTGAGTGAATGATATTTATCTATATCGATGATATTATTGTAATACAGACCAAGTATCGCCCCTAATTTGCCTGCAGGCTTGCAACTCTAACCAGCCAATATGCATGGTTCCATCCGTTTGCTGAGCAAACTCCAAGAAAAAATATGCCGCCCAACTACCCATCCGTACCTATTCAGACAATTCATAAATCGTGCCACGTTCCATCCATGCATCCAATGATGCCCAACAATGCCTGATGTGTCCAGACGTATGTCGCTGTAAGTTCCTCAGTCTCGCAGTCCCGGTTCCCTTTTCACTCGAGGTGATTGGCCATGATTCATGCCTCTCGACGATGGCTCAAAGTCTCTTTGAAACTCTCTCGGACCCAACATCCAATCCTGCATCATCATCCATTCTCCCCACGTTGAATCGGCCGATTCCAATTCTTTCTCCGTCGCTTCTCGTAATGGCCTCAAGAATGGGATTGTCTCTTGCGGCGACATATCGTATGCATCTTTGACCTTTAACCAATTTGCGCTCTTCGCGGCAAAAAGGTAATTTCTTCGCTCAATCTCATGTAACGATCCTACTCCTCCTACCCAATCATCGCCAAAGAATCCATGCAAGACACCTGGCGAATCGTGTCCGGTCGCTACGAGACGACGTAGATATGGCGTCAGAGAGATGGCCGGTCCATGTCCTGCGGGTGGATTGTTCCCAAAAAGACCTTGCGGTCGCATCAGTCCCCCCATATCAGGCATGTGTGGTGAAGGAGCATTCGCAGACATGGTGGGATTCGGATGTTTCTGACATGGTAGTTGGATGTTGATGAACGCCGCCAACGCCTTGACCGGCTGTGTATGCTGGGCGACGTCCAGAAAGTATCGATGACAACTTAGGAATTGAGGATACCATTCTACAATATCGAATTGAGGGTTCGTGGCTCGATGATCCATGGTTGACGGACTGCCATAATTCGGGTAGGGAGAAGGATGGAAAGGTTGGTGTGAAGGGCCGGCGTGCGGGTTCCTAAAATCCATTCTGGTGCGGGTCTGGTCAGTGATTGTTCTTGGTGGAAGCTCTACGGAGCGGTAGATCTGCGAGCTAGAACCACGATTCGACGGCAATGCTGATGAAGTAGAAGCTCTCTGCGGCAACACCACTTGAACGTTGCCGTGAGAGATGCTTGGAGATGTGATATATATACATATCTCATGTATGACCAACCTTGATGGCAAGGCTGTAAAATAAGGAGTCGGCAACGTACTTGATCCCAAGAACAGAAGGGCGAATCGAGATCTAGGTGAGTAGAACTAGTAGCCTTGGTGGGGTACTGCGCTTGGACTGGTCGATGGTGGCCTCGTAGGATGATGTTGATGTTCAGGAAGGCGCATGTATGCTACCTGGATGCGTCGACCGGTATCTCTTCGCACACGAGAGGCTGACCTAGGGTTGGTGAGAGGAGGTGAAGCGTGAAGCGTGAAGCGTGAAGAGTGAAGAGTGAAGAGTGAAGAGGCGAAGATTCTCAGTGGTGACGACGAGGATCTGGTCCCGTTTGCTGAACAGAGTCGTTGGTCGAATGAAGAGCCATCGGGACCTGGCATGGTTGGGGCCAGGGTCTGGTCTTATACCTTTGTGCAAAGGTGCTCGAGTGGGTGTTCCCCAACGCAAGTGTCTAGGTTGAATGAGGGTGCAAGTGTTCGCGGGTGGAGGAGATGTGGAGGACGACGGCGGAAGATTCAAGGATGCAAGAAGCGCGGACGGGGGGGGCAGTTGAGCGTGGCGGACGTGCTGTAGCGCGCAGGTGTACTGAAGAGTAGGCGTTAGGTCCCTGGACTAGCGCAGTTCTAGGGACTAAACGCCGAGGTCCAGCCTCCAGAAGTCCCCCATCAGTGCTCCTAGGGCTCAACTGAGGCCCCTGTCGAGCATTGCTTCTCCGTCAACATCCAGCCAGGCACTTGGTCAAAGTCCACCTATCCCAACACATAATCGACCTGCTAGCTGCATTCAAGCCGCTTTTGCGCATAATAGCAATTCATCTCGTTCATGCTAGACGGCTCGATGGTTGCTACCTCTCCTACATTCTGCAATCGAGTACTGGACCGCCGCCAACCATGGCAGTTCTGATGCTGGAAACGGGTCTTCCTGGATGGGCGTCCGGTTCTCCGTTGGAATCGGATCTGAGCAGCTCGAATGCGAGACATGTTTCATAGGTATCTGGAAAGTACCTACCTAGTTACCCAACCGGACGCTCCGCTGGGCCACTGCCGTGGAGGCTGCATTCGCTACGCTCTAGTCGTTGCTGTCCAGGGCCATTTCCAAATACGTGAGCCGCGATGAAAGACTAGTACAATGGCATATCGACTAGACACTGGAGCTACGGAAATTTACTCTCTAGCGTCGACTTGTCATTACTTGACACATGAGCTACAGTACAATGTACCTAGCTCTCTTGATTAGTCCCAAGCAAGGAAACGCTCCCAATGCAGAACTTCAACGAGACGACTCCACACCAAGTCTGAGGAACACCAAAATAGAAGGTATCAGTACCGCGGCGAGAGTGGTGCGAATGACTTACTGGATGAGGTCACGACGTGCAGTCTTGACCCAACCTGAACGGGGCTCAAATACACACCATCCGGCGTCACACCAAATCTGCGTCGCTGCTCGCTGCAGGAGAGCGTGTTGGTGGCCGAATCCCACCACCGAGTTCCTGGGTTCGCCCGTAGCATCTCAATTTCGACCGCGGTTACTCGTACAACTCAATATCAACGTGCTGCCATGATCCGTCACCTGCTCATATCCGTCCCTGGTACAATCACACTCTTTGACCCAGGGCTATGGAGACGACTTCGATGTGCTCTCTTGCGGTAACCAACACGCCGAGTCCTCCATCCACCGTGCCGCGAAGTCGGGCTGAGAATTGGGGATCCGAATTGAGACACCCGTCCGTGTCATTCCCAGCTCTCCGGTGTGCGTCGGGTCGTTGCATCTAAACCCTCCTGACGATCAAGGTCTACATGTCACCCGTGAGCGGTTCGTGGTTCAATGCATGGATGACCTGCATCACGTCCAAGACCAAGCCGGATGAGGACATCGAAATTTTCAATTGCGACTGTACCCTTCACAGCTGAAACTTATCAATGGCAAAAGCTGTGGCTGAAGACGGATGTAAAATTGGTTGTTAGTTAGAGCTCGTGTAACGCCACCAATCTCGACTTGCTCCGTTGAAACCAACACAAAAGCATATCTCATGTTGCGGTCGACAGGTCGGATATCTTCCCTCATTGGACGAAAGATATCCTCGGGCAAAAGGGATATGTATGCACCACGTCAATAATGAAGCTCGATTGACTGTCAATAGTAGGTCATTATCAACGGTTGTCTTGAGAACTCTGAGACGGCCAACGCCTACAACCCGGATCAAGAGACATGTCAGTGTCAATCGGGGAATTCTTGCGAGTCTTCCCGGAAAATCTTATACCTTGTCGAAGATCAATGTCTCCAAAGCTGTCAAATACGACCAATCTGATAACATACTTTACCCCCACGTCAACGACATGCTCTCACAGTTCGCCGATTTGTCCTATGGAACCGAAGAATCAACACCGGAGGATGAGCTACGTGATATCGTAGGGCACAATTATCTTCCACGTCACAAAGTCGACAATCTGGATCGTGTGACCCCGAATAATTGAAAACGCCAAGATCGTCGTCGTGCGACTTTGTTGATCTTGAAGATGACCACTACCATCATAAAGTTGATTCTACACGACTTCAACACATTTATGCCGAGAAAAAACCATCTACCCGGGTGTTCAAAGCTCGGTCTGTGATGGTGTTCTGCAGGAGGCTGAGGTACAAAGTGAGCGTTCTTTTCCTTCCACCACACAAGATACACGCAGATCAACAGCCATGAGTCCGTCATCTATCAGCCTCACTTCTACTTGTTAAACAATACATGACTCGCGTGTTCACTAATCATGTAGATATCCTCTCGACAACCTGAACATCTATATTAGGAATCAACTCGGATTGGCAAGTATCCGGGACATATCTCACGTCTCAATAACAAGAATCAATATTCAGGAAACATTTCGAAAGTCGTGTCATCACTACAACCTCCTCCTGACCCCTCGCCTACCAAAAGAAGAACGGTCAGTTAATTGGGCCGATCTCATCCTCTTAAACCCGTTTCCCATCAATCCGGACCATCACAGCGCCTCTCCCGTCCCGCTTCCCGTCAAATGTAAGCCTCATGATCCGACACTGGTGATTCGATATCCAGGTCAGCCAGCCCTGGCTATCGTTCTTAGTATGTTAACGAATCAACTGCCCAAGACCGTGTTCAGCCCCTGGTACAACCCTGCGGCTGTGGCGTCAGAGCGACATCGCTAGCTGAGCTTTGTGTCAAGAATGATCCCCCCTTATTTCGTTTGGCACTTCCGAGTTCGCGTAGATTTTGTTTCCGCTTTTAGTGCTGTGGTGGGGGTGAGAACTGGTGGGGGTGAGAACTGGTGGGGTGATGGAGGTATGATATCGAGGCACAATTTGACAGAGAAAAGAGATGAATGAGGTAAGGTTGCTTCGCTCACAGGCACTTTATTTCAAGATCTTTCTAATTCAATTATTGATATTCTAGTCAAAAATCTACGGATGAAAAGAGCAAGTGCTCAAACTATCTGAAACTATCTATCAACGACCTTCACTCAATGCTTCGGCCATCATTACCAGTATCTCCAAGTTGGAGGACCATCCTTCAGGATCTCACTTCTCGTCAGCGACTTCTTCGCAGCTTGCTGGTGGTGGAGTGTAAGTGCCAGCTTGATGCTCTTGGCTTGCTACCGAAGGGGTTTCTTCGTCCATAGCATCTTCACAGCTTCCCGGTGGTGGTAAAACGACCTTTCTCTTGTCAGTAGCAGGAGATTTCTTGTCGATCTTGCTATTGACCTCAGTCTGCTCTGAAGTCGTAGCAGTATCTTTGGTTTCCTCTGAAGCCGTAGCATTCATCTTCCTCTCCTCCGAAGCAGCGACCGCACGATCAATCTCCCTCAACACTTTCACATACTCTCACGCCTCTCTTGCAGCCTCATTCGACTCATCCGCTCCAGCATACTTGGCCTCCAGCTCCCCAGCAATCTTGCGGGTAATTGGATCTTTAAATGTTGATTCCCAGTCCTCTGCTAGCATCCCCTCTTTATCCAACCATTCCTTTGCGGACTCTGCCTGGGTGCCAAAACCAACATACGAGTTTCCATCACCCTCCATATCCGTATCCTCGTCAGGAGTAACCTGAGAAGCGGTTTCCGTATCGTCATCTTCCTCATCCTCGTATCCCAGAAGTTCCTCGGCAGAAGAACCAGAGCCTCTGAATGGTTCGCCTGAGACGTCCATTGTATAAATTGACTTTCGAGGAGCGTTCTCGCTTTGTGGCGCAGTTGCTTCGAAGTCCGTTGACTCGGCATTTCCATCACCCTCATGACTGAACCCGCCGAATATCGCCATGGGATTTTCCATCAGCGCTTTCAAATTCCCCAATCCCACCTCAGAACTCGAAAACTCCCTGAGTATCTCTTCAACAACATAACTGCTTTCAATCAATTTTTTGTCGTTTGTTACTTCCTTGAGCCAGGCGCTGAAGCGTTCTAACGCTTCGGCTGATACTCTACCTTCTTTGCTTTGTGCGTTTTCGGCGCGCTTGAAGGGGATGTCGAGCTCTTTCATGAGGATGTCGCGTGCGCGGATGATGTCTTTGATGGCTTGCTTGAGGTCGGAGAGAGAGTTTAGGTTTGGGGCGCTGCTGAGGGTTTTGCGAGCCCATGGTGCGTCTTCCGTGGGGGTTTTGGTTTGGGGCGCGGTCTCTGTTGTTTCGGAGATGGGGGAGGCGACTTCATTCACCTCTACTCGGATCTCGTTGTCGTTGGTCGAAGTTACAGTGTTTGGACTAGCAGCTGAGCGAGTCTCTACTGCCTTCTTCACCACCTCGCTACCAAGCCTGTCCTCCACAAACTCACCAATAAGTCTCGCCGCCTTGATCCTATCCTCCAGCTTAGACCAGTCACCATGAAGGAACTTCCATCCCATCACCACGCCATCCTTTTCCCGGTTGTCAGCTGGCCATTCTCCTCTCCCGGTCACTTGACGAGCCCATTCAAGGATCTTAGCTGCAGCCTTCTCTTCGCCGGTGTGATCCGTGAAGCCTTGCTTGAGAAGCGTTTTGGCTAGTTCGTCGAGCTCGTCTTCGGAAAGGGTCGAGGTGTCTTTTGGATCGGTTGTGAGGGGTAGGAAGGTTGGGAAAGAATTCGAAGCTTCCGGTCGCCCTTGCTCGGAATGTCGTTTCTCGGTAGGGTAGTCGGCGGGGTCTGGCTGGTCACCTTTCCTATCCCAACTCTCGACTGCGAGCCAGTACGAGTAACTAACAGGAGTCTCATCCACGAATCCCCATCTCATAGTCTTAGGATTCCATGTTGGTAGCAGGTTGCGTCGAACCTTAACCCTAGGGTCTTCATTAGCTTTTTCAACATGCTCAATGAAGCGTTGACTTTTCAGCCCAAAGCCCTGCTCCTGCTGAAGCTCCCATTCAACTTGATCAGGGTCGGACGAATCGAAGTTGAATTCCTCTCCCCAGACCTCGAAACCTCTATCGTCGCGGGCATACGTAACGTAATGCCCTACGGCAGTCAAAACGTCTTGACCCCAATCGAAGCCTCCGCGTCTGTTCAGCATTCTGCAGGCATGTCGAAGGACATCTTCATGAAACAATTCGCTTCGCTCAATGAGTTCATCGTCTCGGAGAATCCGACGGATCCATTTCTTGAGATATTCTTCTTTCTGTCGGACTGGGACAGACTCCTCTTTGCTGAGAATTTGGCGAGCTACCATGCTGTGTCGCATATAAGCTGGGAACCCTCGACAGCGGTAATCAGGTACGTTGAAGAGAATACTCCGAGCACACTCGGCGTCCCTGATAGGCTTCTTGCTGTTTCGCTCAGATTGTTGATTTGGGGAGTTGCTATCAGCCTTCCATCTTGGTCTTTCCTTCTGAAGCCACGCAATATGGGCTGCGAAGATGTCGGTAAAAGGGACCCTTTCCTGTATGAAACCAGCCTTGCATCTTCTCTCTCTAATGATCACATCAGCATCCTCATCCTCCTCCCACGCAACTCCAACCTCATTCTCCTCAGGTACAGTCGCAGATTCAGGAGCCGCGAGTAGCGTCTTCTCAATCCACTCCTTCAATTTCCTGCGAATCTCCGCATTCTCATCGTTGCCTTCGATAGAGTTTCCAATGATCTTTGTGGCTAGCGCCTCGCTATTCTTTGCTTGATCGGATCCATCGTGACACCAAACTGCACCGAGTGCTCGGGTGGCCCACAAGAGCAGAGGTCGCTCTTCGCGATGTTCGGGAACACAGTTCTCCATATTTTTACCGGTGAAGCCCTCCTTGACGAGATATTTAGCGAGCTCGACGTCTTCTTCGGGAGTACTCTTTGGGATCACATATTCCGGGGATGCCGCGATGGGGAGATGAACAGACTGACGTTCCGCAGTAACAGTCTCTCGAACCTCCGATTTCGATTTCGATTTCGATGTCTCGGCTATCTCCTTTCGAGTGTGATACACCCACATCTGAAGCTCCCCTGCAATTGCCCTTCTGGTCGGGATTGACGACCGAAGAAGACCTTTCGCTAGAGCAACGCTATGGATCTCTTGGGCGTTAGTTGGCCAGTCACGTCGCTCGCTGACTTGCTGTGCCCAGGTGAGCAGTAGTCTTACAGCTTTCACTTCTCCGGTCAAGCTGGTGAAGCCTTCGGCGACGAGAGCTTTGGCCAGACGAAGTTTCTCTTCTGGTGAGAGGAGTAGTTTGAAGGGCATATCTGAGATTGTGACGGGGAGGTGGATCAGAGGCTTCGAGGATTCCGGTTGCTTGTCTGACACTTCCTCAATATCTCGTTTCGCGGACGACTCATCCTCAGCTCGTCGTCTCTCACGCCCCTCCTCATACTCCCTCAACATACTCAACACCTTCTCAGTTCTCCTCCTCGAACCCTCATCTTGCCTCATAAGCTCACCCACCTCTTTACCTATCCACACTTTGACGTCAACGCCCTCCAGGAACTCTCGCGCCTCTGGCGAAATCGCATCCCCTGAAGCGAGAAACCGCACAAACACCCCAGACTCCTCGTGCGTACGCCTCCCATTCTGACCGCGAAGCAGAATCTCCAATACCCGCTCGAAGCCTGGCGTGGCGTGGTCGTAACCGTGGAGCATGGAGGCGGCCCAGTCGATCATATCACGCTCTTGCTGGTTCAAGGGGAGGACGGAGAGGGGCGAGGGGGGGGACCAGGATCCATGGCCTTCTTCGCGGAGTGAGGATGGGTCGATTGTGGAGATGAATTTTAAGGACTCGTGGAGCTGGTTGAATGTGTTGGAGGGGTCAACGTTCTCCCCGCTGTAGACGGTGTAGATCCAGTATTTCAGGGCGGAGAGGTAGGAGAGGTGGTTTAACCCTTCGATGGGCTCGCGGCGTGCATGGTATTCTGAAATGTCATTTTCTGTATCAAACGAGCGACTGGCACCACAATCACAGCTTCCGTGTTCGGCAAGTTGAGATGTGTCTTCCTCATACGCTTGACCCTCATCATAACCGCGCATTCTGGCTCGTCGGTAGATTTCTTCTAAGGAGCTGGGATGGTCGGAGGACCCGCGCAGCTTGCATTCGATTGATTTTCAGCGGACGGAGTGCTTGACCGGGCGCTTGAGTGGGTCTTGGATATACACTTGGAATGAAGTTTTGTGATTTTCGGAATTCGGGGATTTGGGTGGGAAGGGGGAAGTTTAACAATATAGATTGAGAAAGTTGAGGACTGTGATATGTATTGTCCGCGGGGAGAGAAAGTTGGAAATGTGTTTTTGTAATGAATGGTTTTTTTGTTAGTGCGAAAGTTAAGATCTGCTTCTTAGAGCTGATAATCTGTTTCTTGAGACTTTAGCTATCTAATCTTTAATAATCAGTAATTAAATAACGAAATATCTTTTTAGTCTAGAAAGTAGTATAAGAAGTATTTTCCTCCGACGTTAAAATTATTTTAGATCTGTAATTGTTTATTAAGTAAAAGTAGCGAACTTTATTTTTAATAAATAATATACCTCTCTATACTAAAGATAATTAAAGAACCTAATTTAAATTTATTGTTAATTGTTCTAACAAGTTTAACTATTAGTATTTGTAAGTAGAGATTCCTGGTATAGATAATCGATACTATAGGGATACTTCTTAGTACTTGTCCCGACATACTGTTTCTCCGTTTATTAAATACTTACGGTAGATGTAATTTAAGTAGTTCTCTCACAAGATATGTGTGAGAACATTGACTAGGGAAGGGCTAAACAGAGAGGATATCTTAAATCGTTACTAACAGATGTTAACCGGCAGGGAGGTGCTTTCTTTCTAACGAGTTAATAAGACTTATCCTTAATCGAATAACAAAAGCTTAGATCAGGAATCTATATAATGAAACATTTCGGGCGCGAAAGATTCGATCGTGATTCTTACACTTAATCTCAACCGGCACCTACAGATTTACCTAATACATCCAACAGGAATGCTGGCTAGAAGTATATATAGTATTCTATCGTCTTTTAAGTCTGGCTTTTAACGCTCTTTTTACAGTACAATGCGAGATTTTACGTCGTAGGTATCGTGACTTGAGAAATTGTAACGTCAAAGCTTTTAATTTACATATTTACATATTATCTGAAATACTTGGCATCCAAAACGCTACGAATTTAAAACGCGACGAATTTGTTAAAACAACCTCCGAGAAAAAGTCGGTGTCTGTTACTGACCCTGTATCTGATAAAATATATTACACAAGCCTTACACGTCTCGAGAAATAAAATCGTGAGTCTGCTTGAGGGACGCTGGAGTATTATGTTCCGGTTTAGTGTCAAGTTGTTATCTATCTACATTGTCTTGCTCAACATTTTGGACTGACCAAAATAATGCCCAAGTTGGCCTATGTGAGACCGTCGACAAATGACGCCTGTAGTTCCCTAGTAACTTGATTATGGCCGCCGTTGGTAAAAGTCGTGAGAATCAAGTTGTATGTGAACGGGAATAAGTAAAGGGGTGTTTATTCTAGTAAGGATAGACAGTTCTTATTTCAAAACATTTGAAGAAGCACTAATTTCATGTGATGGGTCAATCCCAAGATTAGTTAGTTCAAAAATCACATCTGCAATATCAAAATCAATTCAATCTTAAAGCATCTAATTCCGCGCGATATCGCGTGTATAATTGTCTAAAGATCCCCACAAATCTAACCCCCACAGACCATAGGTATACAATCAATCACCACGACTCTAGATAAGCAATATACAAGTCTTCAAACCACAATCCGTTACTCCCGAATATGCACCTTTTGCACCGAACAATGCAATCCGCCTAAACGCCACCCCAAGAAAATGAAAGTGTTGAGAAATGAAATGGGTGCGGGAACACCACAACAGATCTAAGCGTGGACAGGTTGAAGATCATCGAAATCTCGACCGAATAAACCTCCAAGCTTACCCTTCTTCTTCTTGTCCTTCGGTGGGTCTGTTGGCTTCTTGTTCTTATCCTTGCCGAACAGCCCGCCCAAGAACCCCCCCTTCTTCTTCTTCTTATCCTTCTTCTTCTTGTCCTTCTTCTTATCCTTGTCTGTAGTCGTGGTGTCTTCGTCTGTGGTAGTGGTGTCTTCGTCGGTAGGTGTGGGCTTTTCGTCTTCTGGCAGGGTTTCTTCTTCTTCATCCAATGATGTATCGACCTCCTCATCCTCACCTACCTCGGTCTTATCATCTGCGAAGTCTTCATCCTCGCCTACCTCGGTCTTATCGTCATCGACAATCTCCTTCTCTTCATCTTCTGCCCCCTTCTTTGGAGTTTTGTCTTTTTTACCTCCTTTTTTGTCTGCCGGGTCCACTTCGTCATCCGCCACCTCTGTGTCGTCTACGGGCTCCTCCTCCGTGTCGTCCACTGCAGCGTCTTCATCATCTGCCGGTTTTCCCTTTGGCTTCTTTGGGTCTACTGTGGTTTTATCTACAGGTTTGGGCTTTTCCACCCTAGCGACTAAAGGCTTGAGATAGTCTGCCTCTACCGCAGCACGACCATAAACACTGGGATCGTTGACAATCTCTCTGCAGATATCATTAGCACGTGCTTTGGAGCATAGATCAAACGGGGTACTTACAGATCCTCGGTATTGCCATCGGACTCAAGAGGCAGAGTAAATGCGAGTTGGGTAAAGAGGCATAGCGCCGTGAGCAACACTTTTTGGCTCACCATGACGACGAGCTTTAAACGCTCTTGACGAAGGAAAGAATAGTCGACAAGCACCTATAAGAGAAGAGAGAAGGGAATGAGAGATGGTAGGAGTGATGATGATGAACTGAACGAAAAGGCTCGGTCAAACGACGATTATCAACTGCTATATACCAAACTCTTCCTCAATGGCGTCTATTCTGGATTCCAAAGGAAGTGTAGATCCTCGCCTAGAACGATCCTATCAGATTGGTCGGAAACAAGATTATCTAAGATTCCATCCTATCAGAGCACGGATCGTGAAGGTTCTCACCAAATGTCGTGCATTCTAAGCAACGCTCGTACATTCCCACCAACATGTTCCTTCAGCAAACCACGAACGTACGTCGGTGGATAATATAAGAATTTACGACATACGGTCGGTCGAATGAGGCAGTGTGTGCTCCTAGCATCCTCGACTCTATTTTCGTAAATTCCCAACTCTATTTCTTAGAAGATGATTTTGGTTCTGTGCCGGAAAGGATGATGATAGGATGTGGAGTTGGGTGGCGTGGGATTTTTAGCGAAGGGGCATAACACAGGCACGTGACTTTTAAACTGGGTCACTTTGGCTGCCAACCAATCCAACACAGTAAGCGGGTGGCAGGACAACAACATTTATCGTCAAACATCACCGAGACGAATGGCAGCGCCACGATACGTGAGATCCTTAAAGTCAATTTGCCATTTCTACGGTAGCGGGATTACTTCGGTTAGTGCGTGGTTAGATTTAAGAACCGCTCGCCTCTGCCATGAGGACCAGAGCTAGGTTCACGTGTATTTGCAGCCTCCTCCTTCACGATTATACCACCTCACGTTTATTCTCAGATCATTAACTCTATTAGATGATATGCAACGACGTCCTATTTTCGTACAATCTACAGTATTGCCAACGGCGATAGGCGAAACGTGGGGACTGCACTGCGGAGGGGAAGTCGCGCTTCTTTCTTATATGCTTAACATTTCGTCACGTTTAGTATTGGGAACTGATGTTTACGAAACACTGCTCTTATTTAGACGTCGCGTCATCTTGAGAATTGCACATCGCTAATATGGCACACTCGGCCTTGTAATGAAATTGGAGGCAGCGCAGCTCGCCGCATACTCTCAGTCAGCCATATTAGACTGGGCTAAACAGCATAATATTCGCGGCTTTGCAGAAGCTGTCTCTTGTACTCTCCCTCTATACTGGACAACTCATTCTACAAATGTTGCTGTCTCTCGTTATCTTGTTCTCGGCATCAGTCGGGCACCGCTTGACGCCGACCCGCATTGGCAGGATCTATCATCTCTCGAAGAGAATCAATCGACTTTCCAACGGTCGTTGACTTTGTTCTTCATACAGCAAGCTAGACAAATCAAGCCGCTATTTTCCTGGAGATGTATTTTTCACAAATGAGAAACATCGTCCTTATACGCACGGCGTTAGACGCTTCTCTCGTGGCCTGCGTAAGACGTAGGATAGGCTCTGGGCAATAAAGTATAATACAATGACAATCGCAGAGACATCTAGCTTCTTAGGTATCATGATCCTGTAAATACAATTCTGCGGGCTAAGAATGGGGAAACTGTCTAAAATACTCAAAAGTTTAGTATTTAGGCGAACTGGCGGATAAGGAGAATGTGGCAAAGAGGTATATAGATACTGTGAGGACACGAAAGGGGTTGATGGGGCAGGGGAGGAAGTTGGTTGTTGATGGGGAGAAAGAAAAAACTTTGAAGCGGTAGATTGCAAGACCTCCAAACGTTTTTGAAGTTTCACGAGAAAATCAATGATAACTCTGATTGTCCTCAAATTTAATTCTTCTGCCAGGATGAGGCAATTTGATTTCTTTTGTTAGTTAAATTTAATGTTTGTGGAGCCTCACACTCGAACAAGCTCAAATATTAGAAACTAATTTAATTTTTCATGACCTTCAGGATTCCAAACCATAACCCACATCCCCCTTTCCCCCGTTTCAAAGAATTGATCAAATTCCTGTTTCATGACACCACGGAATCCCATCTTTTCATACAACCCAACACCCCTTGAACTAGCATTTACAACTATCGGAACATGTTCAGACGTGGCTTGATCTATTCCCCACTGTAAGGCTAAGGCGCCTAAGCCACGTCTCTGGCACGTTGGCAAGATAAATAGACCATGTAAATGCCAGAATTTCTTGAACGTAGCTTCTGGACATTCAGCAGAGATTACAGGTTGCAACAGCGCGGCATTCTTGCGATGAGCAGTGGGATCCCAGAAAGAGAAGTATTTCATAGTTGTAGAGTGTAAGAATCGATTGAGTTCTGTAACCAACATTAGCTTAACCGCAAAACCATACCCCAGACCTCCCATACCAGACCAAAAACTCCCTCTTTGCTCTTTCCCTTCCCCCTCTCTTTCCCAAATCGCCAATCCAACAACCTCATTACGCACATCACGTTCTACATCCCGTTCCAAAACAGCATCCCCCGCGTCCCCCTCCACAACCACACAAACAACGCTTGGCATCAAAAGCATCATTTTCAGCTCTCGCATCACAGAATTTCGATACGTAAGCCACCATGTTTCCATATTCCGATTTCGGAAACATTCTAAAGGGTCTGTGAGGTTACAGAGAGCCGTGATCGTGGCGATGGAGGAGATATCCCGGGGTTCATATGGACGAAGATGCATCGTTGATATTGCGATTAGCGTTAGAAAATGATTGCCACTTAAGGGAATAGTGTAGACGTGACTGGAGTTTTGACGATGTAAGAAGATCCTTGTGGCACTAGATACTGCTGTTGATCAGCGATTGGTGGATACCAGGGGGTCTGAAGATCTTGTTGGTGCGTCGGATAGATTGCTTGTTTTGACACTTGTGGATAACCTTACCTATGGTGCCGTGCAGTGAAGGTCTAGCTCAAAACTCGACTTTCGCGAACACCGAAATAGAGATAATTATATTTACCTATAAATACACCCTAAAGTACTCCCTTTAGCCTCGTATGTTTGGTATAGGGAATTAGGGTATACTTAGGGCTTCTATATTAACCTAAAATAATTAAATAAAAGCTATTTAACGTCGAGAAATACTTAAAAAGCGCGATTTACTTTTTTAAAAGAAAAGTTCTTTCGGCCTTACTTATTTTCTCGCTTAAGTAGTTTCGGCTATATTTCTAAGGCGAAAGGTAGAGACCCGCGATTTAAAAACCTATTATAAAATTTAACTTTTACTCTCTATTTCTCGACACTAATAGCTTTAATTAATTAGTAAAATTTATATTAAAGGTATATATCTACTTTACTTATATTCCTAGGCGCTTAAAAGCGAGAATCGTAGGTAAAACGTAGTCCTTCGGACAAGTTTAAAGTCGCGTTTTGTGCGAGACCTTCACTGCACGGCACCATACCTTACCAGGTTATCCACTCACTCTCACAATTTTTTCCGATGAGGTATGGTCACAAGCCTTACAAGAAATGTTGTCTGGCTTCCGCGAGGTTATATTCAGCTCCGAGAATGAGGATTAAAGTTAAAATTGTCGCTTGCGAAGAGTACAGCACAAAGCATGATATCGTGGCCTTCTCGAAAAAAAATCTTCCGTTCAACTTGATGCTTTTCGTCTAATCGATGTGGCTCTTCGTAATGACAATCGAGTCAAAAGAATTCAGGACTCAACGCGGAGACACCTACGGCCCGAATTACTTCTTCAAAACGATTCCAGACCCATGTGAGTGATGAGACTTAATCTTTTTTATACAAGATGACTGACATCACCCCAGCAACTTGATACCAGACCCTCATTTGGAACACTGAGACTTTGTACCTGTTTTGGGCAATACTCTTATTGACACATAATGGCAAAGGGAACAGTCATATATATACTCAGAAAAGTTAGTAAATGTTTCCAGAGGGACAGAAAGTGACAAATAGACCTTGCCGTCGGATGGTAATAAATCCGCCATGGGCTACCAGGAAAAGGTCCTACATTCAATTCACGGTCGATGTTTCCAATCTGCAGGCTCATTCTTCTTAAAATCCCAACACGTACAGCTACAGTATATTATGAGTACGATAGATGATTTTGCATACCTAAACGTCTCGGGCAATTCAAATTAGCCCCAGTTCATGCAACGCAGCTTTTATCTTCCACATCTGATACACTCTATCATCTGTTACCATACCACCGTCGTAACAAAACGCAGACAGAGCGAGTCATTTTCTAACGCAAAGTGCACCTCATGGCGTGGTTGAGTTGAGTATTACCCCGTAAATTTCAAGCAATGTCATTCTGACCCCTATAAAAGATGAAAGTCTGATCGAGTATGGAGCCGTAAAAAAAACGTTTGTATGTAAATGGTTTGGCTGTATCTTTACACACTTGCTTTCGATAGGATTCGTCTTACTTCCAGAGTATTTTCGCTTCCGCCGAGACGGAGGTACAAATCCCACCTCTTTCACGAACATTTCCTAAATCGTTTTGCTTCCGCCGCGGCAGGAGGTCTATTTCATCATGATATATAAGTCTGAAGAGTATATAGTGTCTCGGGAAGCCCTCTGTTTCGCTCGCACTCCATTCATTCTTTGTGTTCCCCTTTAATCTAGGCCAAAACTGACTTATATGCTGCAAATTGCACTCACATCGCTCTAGAACCACAATTATAAGTCTAGTAGCTACATCAGTGGCAGATCAAAGAGCATTTGTTCATATAAGTCCACACAAGTCGAGCACCAGGCACCATGAAGATCGAACCATTCAAGATCTCTATTCCTCAAGCGAAGATTGATGCACTCCACGCACGTCTAAACAACACAAACTGGGCGCCTGAACTCCACAATGAAGATTGGTCTTCTGGAGTCAACGGCACTTACCTACGAGAGTTTACCTCCTACTGGAAAGAAAATTTCGATTGGCGAGCTCAAGAGGCAAAAATGAATGGGTTCCCGCAATTCCGTACCGAAATCGATGGGGTACCAATCCATTTCATACATTTAAAAGGGAAGGGCGAGAATTGTGTTCCGATTATTCTGAATCATGGGTGGCCGTGGACGTTTTGGGATTTTAAAGATGTGATTAGGGAGCTTGCTGATGGAGGGGAGGGAGAGCATAGTTTTGATGTTGTTGTGCCTTCGTTGCCTGGATTTTGCTTTTCTGGACCCGTGAAGAAGAGTGTAGGATATGCGGAGACTGCTGCATTGTGGGTGAAACTCATGAAAGGCCTCGGATATTCAAAATTCATCACACACGGAGGAGACGCCGGAGCCTTTGTCAGCGCAAGATTAGGCCATGAATTCCCAGACACAATATTGGGTGTACATCTAAGCTTCCCTGTTTTGCCAGGCGTTGCGCATGAATCAGATCCCGCTGATTTCACATCCGAAGAGTTAGCTTTGGCCAAAAGACAGGAAAGAGGACCTGGAGCTTTCGTACATGTTTTGATAAACGCGTTTGATCCGCAGACGCTTGCTTGGGGTATTCATGATAGTCCTGTTGGGCTTGCGGCGTGGCTTCTTTTGCGTCGGAGGGCATGGAGTGATTGTAATGGCGATGTGGAGACGAAGTTTGATAGGGATACGCTGTTAACACATGTCTCGCTTTATTGGTTCACTAATTGCTTTATAGGTTCTCAACTTTTTTGTAAGGCGTCTGAGTTTGTGAGGCCGATGGAGTTAGTTAATAAGAGGAAGCCGGCGATTAGTGTACCGACTGCGGTTGCAATTTTGCCGAAGGATTTGATGTGTAAACCGCGGAAGGTTGTTGAGAGGCATTGTGATCTGAGACAGTGGACTGGTTTTCCTAGTGGTGGGCATTTTGGAGCTGCCGAAGAGCCGGAGAGGATGGTTGGAGATATTAGGAGGTTTGTTAGGGGATTGCGTGGTTAGATGAGACTTCGAAAGGTCGATAATGCTAGATATCGTGACGACTGATTCTTGACTTGGAGTTGAAGGATTTCCATAAGTTTTGTTATGTTATGGTTGATTAGTGTAGCTATCATTCTTGCAGTCTGGGAATTTGAGTTCTTCGCGTCAACCACAGCCCCTCTCCCCAACAGTGCCACGACACAGTCAACACTGCCAGCTCTAGCAGCGGTATACAAAGGCGTTTCCTGCAACTCTCCCATCTTCTCTTCAAAATATTGTCCGGCATCCAATAGTGCATTCAGAACTGCGACGGGCTTCGATTCATAACCTCGATCTACTTTTTTATACTTGACGCACAAAAGTAGAGAAGGAGTTACATACGCATTTTTCTTGTGCTAATCTGCGCCTCCTTACTTTGGAGCTTCAAAATACTGATTCGACTATACTGGATCGCCATATGCTGCGTGCAAAGGCGGCCATCCACCAATCGTGAACTAATTTCCGCTCGATACTTTGAGATCTTGAAACTCTTGTGTAGTAGCAAAACTCATACAATCTATTTTTGCCCCGCGATCTATCAGCATCTTTGTCACCTCCACCGTTGTCAGAGAAAGCAGACTCATGCAACGTAATATACCCTGGCTGATCCCGGATGCTGACTGAGGTTTTCCAGGGGAATAACAGCTCCATTATAAGCACATGTTCTCTCACAATACCTTTCGTGGCGCCACCCTACCTGAGATGTTTTTGCCATCAATACTTGCGCCGCTGTCGAACAGAAGATTTGCGAACGATACATACCCATTGGCTGCCGCCCCAATGTAAGGGAGTCTTACCGCCCACGAACTTGCTCGAGCGGTCATCGTCACCAATCTCATAGACTTCGACATGAAATCTGCGCAGTTTCTAGTTGATTTCTTAACAATGACCTCGTTTCCGACCTCTGTTGCGAAGTGTAGCGCTGTTCTACCGTCGACGGCTCTCGAGATGAAGCTTTCTTGATCAGAAGGATGACGACTACTTACATCCTCATGCGCACTCTGAGTAGCTTGATGCAAAGATGTATGGCCCTTGACACCTTTGAAGTCGATATCAGCACCCTTAGAGAGGAGAACCGTAACGATGTTTCTGTGGCCTCTCCGAGCAGCTTTGTTGCAGAGGTGTTGTATCGAGACTATTCTTGGCTGAAGGAACACCATCTGTTAATATGCAGGGTGATGAATCTGAAACCAGACTTCGTCGAATTTGAGATATTTTGGAATTGTACGTCTGCAAGATCAGGCGAATCCGTATTTTCGGTAGTGAGGTAGGATTCAATGACAGTGATGATCTCACAGTTCCCTACATAACTGTTACTGTGATCTCTTGAGTGCTCTTGAAACAGTAATTGATAACAAAATAACTCATAAAGTGTAGGGAAACTTAACAGTAGAGCTTGGAGCAAACTTCATGGGATTCGAGCGAGCTGACTCTACTACCTCTTTTGTGTGTAGGGGCTTTGATATTTCTCTATATTTCTATTTCTAAATTAAATTACTGAAATTTTAGGACTGTTATTCACAACTCTGTTACCTGATAATCACAACTCACATGGTGAGTGGAGAGGAATTAACAGCATAGACATTATTACTACACATTCGGATAGATTTCTGTTTCTTGGTAAAAGTCAAAAGACTACTTGTTGCACTAGTAAAGACCAATACAAAAGTAGTTGATTATGTAAATGAAAATATAGTTATTATTATGATTGACTGTTTGCAGATGATCAAATTCCCGAGTTATGCAACCGCCTTGTTACTATACCAAGTGGTTTTGTACTGCCTATTAATTTGTTTGAGGCCACCTTTAAAGACGTATAGCTTCTCTTCAAACGTATCTAATCTTAGAACAAACTCAAAATTAAGAGTTTTGTTCCTTTTAAAAGCGACATTTTCTGTTGAAACTTACTTCGCTACCGAAATACCAAATTCAGAAGTAGTCAGCTGAGACAATGTAGTCGGTACCTGTAACCAACTATTGTAAAAAGTAAAGGAACTAGAGAATTACATTAATTTCGTCAAACTTATTCGTTTTAGTCTTGGAAGAAGACAACTCATAAAAGCCTCGTCTTCTTTGGTCACATTTAAAGATAATCAAACGCCGCCATGTTTGCCAATTTAAATACCAAACTTTCTCTACCTACTTTGACTTAAAGGACACATGCAGTAGCGAACGATTGAAACAGACAACGCTCAAGCCGTTATGACTTTCAAATTTCCAAAATTCGGAAATATTCGGAAGACAGCTACAGCATTCCTCTCCTCGCAAGAATTACTGATTTTCATTAGGATATCGAGATGCATGCGAATAGCCACTACAAAAGAACAGCCGCAAAGATACCAATTCTAGGTCCAAACTTTTTCCACTATTTCCCGGCGCATGCGCTCATTGTCCGCAGCAATCACACGAAGAAGGAAACAGATACTGCTTTGAAACTGGCGGTCGTTGTGATAAAGTCCAAGCCTGCCAAGACGAATGATATAAACCTTGTTGAAAAAGTCATTGATCGATCAAAAACCGGCCACCTGCCACCGAAAACAAACCCGTCACCGAATCCACCTAGCCGTAATGTGATAAATTCCCCAAGTCTCAATGACATGTTAGTTTTCCCATTTCCCATTTCCCCATATCGGGTACAGCTCCATTTCTTACTATGCCATCTGCACAACAAGTACAGATAGCGTCCAAGACCGTCCAGCTGCACGCAAATGCGTTCTTATAAGTCCCGGGCGGTCGTATTTTGTCTGCTTTTTAACACTTGAGTTCGAAGATGAATTGCGAAGACAGCCTATCTATCTCTGACAAATGTGATTCTTTATGTGTTTGGAGACAGTCTTAGGGTGTAAAACACAGGTAAGGAAATGCAATTATTGTCGGTGCTATGAAGGAAAGGGACAACATGTTGGTTTTCAAATTAGATTTTGGCAATCTCAATGTGGCGTCGGGTATTGATTACTGTCTTTGCTAAGAATCATAAGATCTATGTGCGAGCACTGGTAGAAATAGTATGCGTATCTTTGCACCAGTAAAGCGGGAAAAAGAATCCATGTCGGAGATGTGCAGTATCCGTACATTTAGAGAGGAGATGAGAAGCAGTGTATTGTCGAGCTTCTGGCATTTCTGATTGTGATGATTGTACCGAGGTATCTATTTACTTCCACCCCCATACTTTAACTCCTTCCAATTATTCCTCTGCTCATAACTCGCAGCCACCTTCAAGCAAGTCAAATCTTCAAACTTCCGCCCCACAATCTGCAATCCAGTTGGCAACCACACATTCTCATCATCGCGCGCATTGACAAAACCAACAGGAAGACTGAGCCCAGGATGACCACTAGAATTAAAGGTAGCGGTATTGTAGGTGGCGCCAATGGTCCTGCTCAGCATAGGCAATGGACCAAGAGTACGACCTCCTTCTGGACAGATCTTCACGGGTGGGAATATGATCGTTGGCATGACAAGAACATCGACATCTCTTAACGCACGGTCGTATTCGTCATTGAGTTTTCGTAGGAGATTCGTACATCTAGCGTGCAATGGAGAACCGAACTGTTGCTGGAGAAACAGGCCACGGAGGTAGATGTTTTGACCTCCTGGTCCCAGGGCATCAAAAGCGGCTTGAGATAGGACAGAACCGACTTGTTGAGATCGTGTCGGGAAGAGAAGCTGTTTTCTGCCAGCTGGGTTGGCAAGTAAACCTTGAGTCGTGCCAGCCATTGGTAAAGCTACCATCCAGATCATACCCGAGTCGCGATGAAGAGGGATACTGATCTCTTTGACTTCGGCACCCAACTCCCCAAGTTTTTTGATAGCTGCTCGAGATGCAGTGGCCACATTAGAATCTGTCATTGGGTCTTCGAAGCCTTCTCTCAGTATCCCGATCTTCATGCCTTTGAGCGTTGCTGAGGATGATTTGGTACTGGACAGATGAGAAGCGATCTCTTGCCCGAACTTGATGTGACCTTGTGGCCAATTATACGGTTGCCTATCATCAATACCATCACTACCTGCAATTACTTCGAGGAGCGTAGCACAGTCTTGAACTGTTTTACACATTGGTCCGACGTGATCAATCGTAGCTTCAAGTGAAATGCAGCCAGTATATGGCACGAGCCCCCAAGTTGGTTTCAAACCGACCACACCACAATTCGCGGACGGTAAACGAATTGATCCTCCTTGGTCGGCACCTATTGTCATATCCACCTGACCAGAGGCGAGAAGACGCCCAGAACCGGATGAAGAACCACCAGTGCTGTATCCATGTGCATATGGGTTATGAACTGGGCCCGTCACTGATGTATCGCTAGCACGATTGTTAGCCAATTTTCCTCAGCAGGAATCCAGCACAAACCTAACAGCTCCAAAACAATTGTTCTCGCAAGCCGCTTTACCTGTGATAACCCCTCCGGCATCTAGTATTCTAGTGACCAATGTAGCATCCACATCTGGCGTCCAGTCTACTGCTCCAGTTCCATTTGTACACTTTATCGCCGCAACGGCAATATTGTCCTTTATGGCCAGTGTCTTTCCTTGCAACTCATTGCTCGTCGGTTTGGTAGATTTGACCGTACCCTTCCATGCCCATCCTCCGCAATCTGTTTCTACCAGCCCCTCTGGTCTGTGGATCTCGGTTCGTGGGTATAAATTTGTATCAACCGCAGGGTAGTAGTCGGGGATTTCAAGGATCTCTTTCGCGCAATGGTTTAGTCCCGCTAGAAGTGCTGCCCAATCTGCAAGCTCGGACTCTGGAATGGTAAGATTGTTTGTTTTGGCAAGTTGGACTACTTCCTCAGTCGAGACTAAGGAGTCGCGTCTAATTGAAGTTAGTTTGTTGCGAATAGGAGAAGGGATTTCAATGGCCTTACTGAGCATTACCAAGTACGCTGACAGACATTATGGATGTTGCGTATCAAACCGAAGTAATAGGACGCATAAATGACTCTTCTGTATATCGAGCGACATGTTCATGATATATAATATCTGCTAGAGCTCCTGTGTAGTTATCGTTATCAACTTATCAAGAGGTGGGATAGTCGATGATCGGATATTTGTGCCAGTCCCGAATCTCGGCCGCGGGGCTGCAATTGGTGTGTCATATTGATGGAGATGAGTAGGAAGCGGCCGTATCAATTGAAAAAATATGACGAGACACGCCGGGATAAAAGAAAAGATACTGCTGTGGTGTTGTTGAATCCCAAAAAGGAAGCCGGATTATGCTTGAACCGCTCTCGCTTCAGATGATCAAACGGAGCTCCGAAATCTTGCTCGTGATCTTCCTTCCATCAACAAACACTGCTTCTGGGGTTCTCATGTTCTGACGGCCTTGAACTGGCAGCTTTCAAGTTTCAATTCTCCGGGTGTTTGCAAAGGGACATCACCCTCGAGAAGTCTCCCAAAAACTTAAAGTTACCTTGGTACCGTCAGGTTGATCAACAACGTGACTGCAGCGATGCCCACCACTTCAATCATAACAATCCGTTGAATCCATCTGATTCTATCAACAGATGTCAACAATTTCCCTCGTTACTGGATTCAAAACAATTTTGTTTCTGCTCTTTAGGCCGACGCGAGGATATTCACGAAAGCACGTGTCAAATTTCAAAGTTATTCCCGGGCGACGAGCCGACCCAAATGCGGGGACCCCACGGTAGCTCCCGCGCTTGAGACCATGTACATCATTACCATGGGACTTTTCGTGTCACTTGAAGGGCTTTGTGCTCTCCAAGTGAGGATTGAAACATGTGGAAACTCCATAGTCTTGCCGGGAAACATATCTCCAAGCATCTTGAACATGGATTGAAGTACACTGTGGGCCGAAGAGGACTAGTCACTCAAAGCCAAAGGAGAAAGGCTACAACTGCGAGTGGTTTGGGTTTAACGTACCCGGTCATTGATCATAAATATGAGTATGTACTACTCATCTCGTGATGTTTGAGATCCAGATGAAATATATACTGACCGTGAAACAAGTGCAATCGTTGTCGGAGCTGGTGGTGCTGGATTACGAGCAGCTGTAGGACTCGCGGAATCTGGTTTGGAGACAGCTTGTATCAGCAAATTGGTGTGTATAGACTGGTTTCTTAGGTTTCTCTGTCCAAACGTTTATGCGCTTTCTCTTCACGACCATTAAGTAGTTCGTCTAATGACATATTTCAGTTTCCAACTCGATCACACACAGTGGCAGCACAAGGAGGCATCAATGCGGCAATCGGAAATATGACAGAAGGTATCAACCTCTTTATGAATTCAGTTCAGTTTGCACAAGTCTAATCGTTTGTAGATGACTGGCGCTGGCACATGTACGACACAGTGAAAGGCTCAGACTGGCTTGGCGACCAAGATGCAATCCACTACATGACCAGAGAAGCACCTAAAGCAGTCCACGAACTCGAGAACTACGGCATGGCGTTTTCTCGAACTCAAGATGGTAAAATCTATCAACGAGCATTAGGTGGCCAATCTCTTGACTACGGAAAAGGGGGTCAAGCTTACCGAACCGCTTGCGCTGAAGATCGTACTGGTCATGCTATGCTTCATACACTGTATGGCCAGAGCTTGAAACATAATACTAATTTCTTCATCGAGTATTTTGCTCTAGACTTACTGATGGTTGATGGGAAGTGTGCTGGAGTCATTTGTCTAAGTATGGAGGATGGGACGATTCATCGAATGTTTGCGAAGAATACGGTACTTGCTACTGGAGGGTTTGGGAGGGCGTATTTCTCATGCACTTCAGCCCATACATCGACAGGAGACGGTAATGCAATGGTTGCTCGAGCAGGATTGCCAAATCAGGACATGGAATTTGTGCAATTTCATCCGTCTGGAATATATGGAGCTGGTGTGCTTATCACCGAAGGTGCCAGAGGTGAAGGCGGATACTTACTTAATGGCGAAGGAGAAAGATTCATGGAAAGATACGCGCCAACAGCCAAAGACCTAGCATCCCGAGACGTCGTCTCCAGATCAATGAACATAGAAATCAAAGAAGGCCGAGGCTGTGGACCCGAAAAAGACCACATCTACCTCCAGCTCTCCCACCTCCCCGCAGACATAATCCACGAACGTCTTCCAGGAATCGCCGAAACAGCAAACATCTTCGCCGGCATCGACATAACCAAAGAACCCATCCCCGTCCTCCCGACCGTCCATTACTGCATGGGCGGGATCCCCACCAATCACCACGGCCAAGTTCTCTCCCTGACGCCCACGGGTCAAGAAACAATCGTCGAAGGTCTCTACGCAGCAGGCGAAGCAGCTTGCGTGTCTGTCCACGGCGCCAACAGATTAGGCGCCAACTCCCTCCTCGACATCGTGGTCTTCGGCCGCGCAACAGCTCTCCACATCGCCTCGAACAACACCAAAAGCGCACCTCACCTTCCCGTCCCTGATGATATCGGCTCCAACTCCCTCGAAGACCTCGAGCGTATACGCACAGCCAGCGGCGATATACGTAGCTCCCAACTCCGTCTTGACATGCAAAAGGCAATGCAATCCGACGTCGCCGTCTTCCGCACCGCGTCCTCGCTCGAAACAGGCAACAAAGCCATCGCGCAGGTCGCGGAGCAGTTTGACAGTTGCTTGAGCTTGACGGATCGCAGTTTAGTCTGGAATAGCGATCTGATTGAGACGTTGGAGATGCGGAATTTGTTGGCGTGTGCGAAACAGACGGCAAGGTGTGCGTTGGAGAGACGGGAGAGTAGGGGGAGTCATGCGAGGGAGGACTATCCCGAGAGGGATGATGAGAGGTGGTTGGTTCATAGTTTGAGTTGGGGGGATGGCGGGGTTGGGTGGAGGGGCGTGAGGATGGGGACGTTGGATGAGGGGGAGTGTAGGAGTGTGGCGTTGAGGAAGAGGAGTTATTAGTGATAAGCTATTAGATGAGTTTTGGTGGTTGGGCTGTGTGATGAGGAGCTTGATGGTGCTAAGGAGAATATTGAGCTAGAGGACGTGCAAAGGTTGAATAGTTTCCCTACTTAACGGGCCGTTGAGTGTTTGAGTGCCCTGAGGTAGTGACAGAACTTGATGAAACAATAGCCACCCTCCCTTACCATCATATTCTTTCCTTCTCCTTGACCCATAATCTCATCTCATCAAACCTAACCATTCACGCCAACCTTACAAACTCCTAAACCATCCATACCAAAAACTGTGTGCACAAATAGCGCTCGAGGACTAACAGAATATCTCCTACGAAGACATTTTAATAACGTCTAA
The DNA here is from genome assembly GCF_000409485.1 of Glarea lozoyensis ATCC 20868. Taxonomy (NCBI): domain Eukaryota; kingdom Fungi; phylum Ascomycota; class Leotiomycetes; order Helotiales; family Helotiaceae; genus Glarea; species Glarea lozoyensis. Next base: position 74,902 of record NW_007360996.1, read on the forward strand.
CCCTTACCACCCGAAATGAGCGTGAACAATAACAAAACCATGAATTTCGGGAGTTAAGCATGAGGAGGGATGTATGGGAAATCAGATGAGAAAGATGGCATTTGGGTACATGTAGCAGTAGCTGTAGTTGAAGCGCGAGAAAATTGCTGAAATCCAAGTATGAGACAAAGCGGCATGGACGGTCGACGGAAACTGGATTTGCTTAGAGGAACGTTCACGGACTGGGGATATGACGTTCGAGAGAAGGTGGATAACTAACGATTGGGGTCAGGGAATACGTAGAATCATCAAAGAGGTAGGCATTAACCCAAAGTAATTGAAGACATAAAATTCATTATCCCAGAAACCCACCCCCAAAAACAGCTAAACTATCAACCACAAAAAAGCACCCTTCCCCTCCAACCCTCCATCCTATACACACTCCCCCCAAAACATTCAAACTCCCAGGGTATATCAAACCACCACCACCTTTTCACATCTACCACCAATCCCCCTGATCATGCATCGCCGCCGCAACCTTCACAAACCCGGCAATGTTCGAGCCCGCAACCAAGCTAGGAAACTCGCCTTCCCCACCCTTAACATATTTCTTCGCCGTCTCCAAGCCGTTCTTGAACGCCGCTTCCATGATACCCTTGAGTTTCTCGTCCACCTCCTCAGACGTCCAGCTCAGACGCTGGCTATTCTGCGCCATCTCGAGGCCGGACACGGCGACACCGCCGGCGTTGGCAGCTTTGCCGGGCGCGTACCAGATGGCGGCGTCTTTCTTCTCGCGGCGGTTGGCTTCAAAGACTTCGATGGCTTCTTGGGTACATCCCATGTTGGAGCCCTCGGCGATGAAGCGCGCGCCGGAGTTGACTAGAGCCTCAGCTTCCTCTTTGGAGACTTCGTTTTGGGTCGCGCAAGGAAGGGCGACGTCGACTTTGACGTGGGTCCAAGGGCGGGCACCGTCGATGTATTTGTGTTTGCCTTGATAGTCGGTGAGGGCTTGGCGTTTGACTTTGAGGGCTGCGATGGCGTTGACGTCTTCGGGGGTGATGGGAGAGTCGGCGGTGGCGATCAGTGAGCCTTTTGAGTCGGAGAGGGAGACGACGGTTGCGCCGAGCTCGATGGCTTTGAGTGCTGCGTATTGGGCGACGTTGCCGGAGCCGGAGATGGCGACGGTTTTGCCTTTGAACGAGCCTTGGCCGGCATATTCGATCATGTGGTTGACGTACTGTGATGATTGTTAGTTGTGTATAGCTTTGTAATAGGAGGGACTACGAACGTAGACAAGTCCATATCCAGTGGCCTCTGGTCTGATAAGAGATCCACCCCAGGTTCCTCCCTTTCCAGTGAGGATTCCCTCCCACTTTCTTGTCTCGGCCTTGTATGTACCAAACATCCATCCAATCTCACGTCCAGAAACACCAATATCTCCGGCTGGGACATCGGTATCGGCACCAATGTGCTTGCTAAGCTCGCGCATGAAGGAAACACAGAACTTTCGGATCTCGTTATCGGATTTGCCTTTTGGATCGAAATCGGCTCCTCCCTTACCACCACCAATGTTCACTATTGTCATCAGTCAAGGTATTTTGGAGGATGATCACGTGAACTTACATCCAGTGAGAGCATTCTTGAAGATCTGCTCGAAACCCAAGAACTTCAAGATGGAAAGATTGACCGATGGGTGAAGTCGAAGACCACCCTTGTACGGACCGAGAGCAGAGTTGAATTGCACACGGTATCCTCTGTTTACCTGGGTCTGGAGTTTGTCGTCCTCCCAGACAACTCTGAACTGGATGATTCGCTCTGGGATGGAGACTACTTTCAAAGCAGTTCTGTATTCTGGCTTTTGCTCAAAAAGACTGGAGTTCTCGAGGGTGGATACGAGTTCTGTTTGAAAATTGTTAGCCTGATTTCATCTTATTACTGGCATCCGGATAGATGAAGTTCCAAGAGTAATATCTGTGATGCCCAAATTGGTAACGAATATTCTCAGTGGATATCCTACTAGTACAACTGATTGCAAGCCACCTTCGCGAAGTCGATTCTTATCTTGCTAAGACTTGCGCCTCGTTGGTTGCAAGCAGATTGCGCCACGACAAGATCCGAGACAGCGGCTTTCTGATCTTAATAAAAAGAAGACACTTGAGAATCGCGCTCCAAAAGGTGAATGGATCTGAAAGAATGATACGGAAAAATAAATGGCTCTTACCATTATAGGCCTGCTCGAATTCGGGCTCAGGAGCAAGGTTAGACATGGTTGCGGATTACGGTTATGATGTTGTTCGTTGCTAGTCGTATAAATCGATAAGGGAAGCTCCAAAAAGTTTCCAGAAGAGGTCTGGAAGAGAAAGCTCAGATCTGGGAGCCCAACACCCTTATATGGTGCCGTGGGGGAGCTCTCCATCTTGGAGCTCAACATGAGCTAGGAAGATGCAGCTCACCAGTCTCCCACGAATCGAACGCATGAATCAGGCCCAATATCTGGTAGCGCAGGGAAAAACAAACCGGTGGCTGATCCACCAATGTAGCCGTGCAGTATAGCTATATCGAAGGCAACGGCTGGAACCACCAGTCACAGTCTGGTGTGTGGTCTTCCTCTAAGAGTTTGAACCGCAGAACGCGGTTTGGATGACGTGCCACGAAAGCCGGAATCGGATGGCAAGACATCATGGATAATCCGTGGGGCGAATTACCGGGAGAGTCCACGAATGTTGGGCGAGTCTGGCAACTAGGACGGCTGTTGGGGGGAGGATCATGTTGGCTACGCCTTTAGGAGGAAAGGCTGAGAGTATTCTGATAGACAGCTCCTTTCTCGGAAAAAGGAGCATATGATTTTGATAAAAGACCGGTGTCACCGATCTTATCGTAGCAGCATGATTCGTCAATTGAGAAAGGCGCCTGCAAGTAAGTGCCAGCCGGCTCGCCCCAGCGAATGGGTAAAACTGGACACTTTGCTGGGCAGCTTGCCTGCTTCAGGGTAGCTCGAGCCCTGATCAACCAAGGGTTCTCACTAATTCCTCGCTCTAATGGGCCTGTTGGGCTGGCCAGCGGGGGCTTCTGATAGGCGAGAACCCCCTAAATCATTCCATGTCGGCATCGCGCTCCACGCCGCAGAGGTCGCATGTCTGGAGACTTTTGGCGATGGCTTGATCTTCACCCCGCGGAAGCCCCTCCTTCGACCCCTCCAAATAGAGGAAAAACGCAGGGAAAGGGCCGTCCCAAGTCACACATGCCACATAGAAAAAGCTTAACCGAGCAGCAGGAGCATGCTTTGTTTTTGGAGTGCAAGGTAAGACCACCTCTACAAAATCCGCAACACCACGCAACACAGTTTTCATTGAAAATATTTTCAAGGGGGAGAAAATCGCTCAACTCCGAAACGAGTTCACGATGGGGGGAAGAGCTTTTGTGGAGTGACATTAGAGTATCTGTACTCCCACCCAAATATGGAGATGCCCAAGCTTCTAGGGCACCGGTGTCGGAGACGTTTGAACTAGACTTTCTCTTCAGCCTCGTCTGGACTTTTTATCACCTTGATTTGAACATCCCACCCGCGATTCAACTGGGAATCAATAAAGATTCCGATTGCACCCGTGCGAAGGATCACTTGAGCAGAAGAAAAGCTTGCAGCGGATGTGACTTGGTAGCTGTTGAAGCTGCCTCCTTACAAGCACCCCTAGATGCAGCGCCATGACAGGTTTCTGTCGTTGAATAGGTAGAAAGTGGCCATGAGTTCTTAGGAAAGGAGACAAAAATGGTCTTTCGGAACTCAAGCTTACCAACAAGGCCTGTTGTCCAGCTCCCTGGGGATTTTCTATTCTACGCATCCCGTCCAGGTTTGATGGTTCCATTTTGGAAACAGAAACCGCATTCGTGTACACCTGCTACATTGACATCCAACCGAGCAGAAGAAATCGAGTCCGACCGTGGAAGCACAAACTCCAGATGAATAGCAGAGTAGCTCCTGAAAACGCGTATCGAGAAAAGGAAAGGAGGAAAACGAAGAAAAGCAAAAAGCTATGTTGGCATCAATGGTCGCTGTAGATGTTGTTGGATACTTCCAAGCTGGATCAGAGCCATACGATATCAACAGGTAGTGTCAAGATACCGTCGCATAGCAGCGTAGCAAACCATACGCTTTTGAAAAGTGCAGCAATTCTCAGCAGCTGCACATGGACATCTCGTCAATTGACTCAGTTCATTGTTCGGATCTTGAAGATCCGCAACTCTGCCCACTAATCGACGTCTGTAGGATCCCAATCGGTCACCAAATGCTCATCCAAAGCACGAAGCGCTTGCAGATCCGCTTCCTCAATCGAAAACCCATCAACGTCCGCATTCGAAACGACTCTCTCCTGTTTAACACTCTTAGGCAATGGCACAAAGCCATTCTGCAAGCTCCATTTTATGAGCAACTGCGCCCACGTACAATTATATTTCTTCGACAATTCCACGACCTTTGGATGTTTCGCTCGCATCGCACGAGCGAGAGGCGCGTAGGCCTCTACAATAATATCGTTCTTCTTGCAGAGATCGGTAATTGCGGTCTGGGTATTGAAAGGGTGGACTTCGATTTGGTTTACAGCGGGTTTGACTTTTGGGTTCGAATCCAGGAGTTCTTGCAACTACATCCATATATCAGTGCCATCCACCCTTTGCAAATGGAAAGAATAAGACCTCCACATTTAATAATCAAGAAGAAGAGAAATACTCACATGCCTAACCCCAAAATTACTCACACCCCCCGCCCTCACCTCCCCCTCCTCAATCGCATCCCCCACCGCGCGCCAACACTCCAACCTCTTCCTCGTCCCCCCAATCGGACTATGCAATAAATACAAATCCACATACCCAAGCCCACACCTCTTCACACTCGCCTTAATCTTCCTCCTCGTATCCTCATACCCCACATTATTCTGCAGCTTCGTCGTGAACCACACATCCTCCCTCTTCACCTCGCCATGTTTCTCCAAAAACGCGTTAATTGAGTCGCCGACCTCCTTCTCATTCCCGTACCACTCTGCGGAGTCGATGGCGCGGTAGCCGGCTTCGAGCGCGAAGGTTACGGCGGAGGAGCAGGCGCGGCCGGAGACTTGGTAGACGCCGAGGTGGAGACGGGGGATGGGGATGGTGTTGTTGAGGGGGAGGGTGCTGGTTAGGGTTGTTTGGGAGGACATCTTTGCGAGTTTGGATGTGAGGCTGGACATTGAGGGGGGTGGAGGGTTGGAGACATTGTTGCGAGATAGATGCGAGAGGGCGAATGGATGGAGCTATGGATGCTGGGTATGACGAATTGACGATGATGTAGGGAACGGAAAGTGGGAGAGCGGTGGTGATATCGGATGTGCTACTCCGGTTGTGCTCCGGTGATACCGTGCGTATTCTTGCTCAATGGTGTTGCTCTCAAGTTATTGTATACTAACATTTCATATTTTGATTTACAAATTATACTCAAGTGACATTTTTCTAGTAGGTAACGAAATGTTTGTTATGGCTACATGCTCTTCCGATTACCAGTCAGTACCTAGTTCACATCAAGTCAGCCGCTCCTCAACCAATTCCAGGTTTGCTCCTTTTAAACGTATTACCTGTATTCGAATCCTCACAGAAATCATCTCTATTATTTCACCTATCTATTCACACCTTATCAATTAAGACCAAAAGCCCCCAAGGTTCTCCTCCAGCGTCAAATGCATAATCCCACGTCACCGATATCTTCGGTCCCAAGCTCAAGCTTAATTATTAATCTACAATCTACAACATACTGCACGACACACCACATGACCGTTTTACATGCATATCTCCACACCGAATCCTGTGGTCATAGGCCAATTCTCATATACTCGCAGGAGGCTCAGCGCAGAACAAGGCGGAGCATAAGCGAGTTGGATGCCTTGCGAATGACTGCGTTTCGGTGAGAAAGGTATGCTATTTCATATAAGCTCATTAATACGCCGTTAAACTCATGTTTTTGTTTCTCATTCATACTTCTCAATATCCTCACACCCAACAATGGACCCCGTAGGAAGCGCCCAAATTTGCGTCAGCGTAAGTTCCTCCTCTCAGGTATTCAAGTCCATAAGTTAAATCAATTTCCAGCTCATAAACCAAATCTACACTTTCATATCCGAAGTTCGCGGCGCCGACGCCAGCATCGTGACACTACGCACCGAGATCGAGCGCGCAAGCCGCACGCTCAGAGGCATCTCGACGACCTGGAACAAACACCGCAAGATCATCCAGGCGCAAGTCAAGGCCGGGTCCGGCGCATGGGCAAGCGTGGATGTAGTTTTGAAAGAAACGAAGGGGACGTTGGATGAGGTGCGCAACTTAGTGAAGGCGTTGAGCACGAATAGCGTAGGGAGTTTGGAGCTGAGGGAGAGGTGGAGGAGGCCGGCGTTAGCGATACGATTAAGGTTAGAGGGGGGAGAGATTGCGGAGTTTAGGAGGAGGTTGGAGGGGCATAATAATGATGTTGTGGCGCTTTTGAGTGCGGTTGAGTTGTGAGTTCTCTGTACGTTTTTTGGGAAGGGATTGGGCTGATGAGATAATAGTGATATTCAGATTACGCAGATGGCGCAGCAGATGGCGAGGGATGAGAGGGAGAAGAAGAGTGAGAAGAAGAAGGAGTTGGATAACAAGAAGTTGATAGCGGAGGTGGCGAGTAAAGCTGCGAAGAATGCTACGGAGCAGTTGGTGAAGAGGTTGAAGGAGGAGGAAGCGGAGGCGGCGAGGAAGGCGAATAGGAGAGCAGAGAAGAAGGCGAGGGAAGATGCTGGGAAGAATGAGAACTCATCAGAATCGCTGGGACAGAATGGCGATAAGAAGTCAAAATCCAACACTCCGCAGAGAGTTGTGCCACTTCCTACGACAAAAAGAGCTGTACCGCTTCACACAACACCTCCACAGAGAGTCGTACCACATCCCACAACAAAAAGAGTTATACCATCTCCCACAACACCTCCCACAACACCTCCCACCACACCTCCAAAAAGAGTTGTACCACTTCCCACAACAAAGAGAATTGTACCACTTCCCACAACACCACCCAACAAAAAACCCGAGAACAAGCCCAAAACAAAACAAGAAACCCCGAAACCGAAAGATGAGAAGAAAGGTAGCGAAAAGAAGAAGGATATAGCGAAAGAAGATAACAAACTAGCGAGAAGTGATAGTCTGATGGTGGAGACGGGGTGGGATTGAAGATTTGAGGGCAAGTGTGCGGTGCGGGTGTTTTCAGGTTAAGTGTGAGGTGTTGATGATGAGCTGGCGAGGATGATTGTTTGGAAGAATAGGTTTTTAAGTGGCATTTCAGGGGAGAGGAGTTTGATTTTTGGGGAAGGGGGAGGGGGCGTGGGTGTATGTATGTGGATTGTGTTTAGATATCTGTGTATTACTAATGAATATTTGTTGACCTACTAAAGTTGATCGTGAGGTTAGGTGTGGTTTATTGAGCTGATTTGTTGGGTTTGGGGGATGAAGGGGGAGTGCTTGGGTTTACTGGGTTTGGGGAGGATCCTTTGGGTGAAGGATGATATGTTTGTTGGAAGAGTAGTGTACGTCTATTGAGTGATTAAACAATCATCAAGATATATTCGATTTTATAGGTAGTAATTTCTACCCCCTTTCTCTCTTTCTAACAACTAAGTACATACAGGAAATTCAAGAAATCAAAGTGGTATCATAAACATCCCAACCCCAACGCCATCCCGAGTTCCAATCCTCCTCTTACACACAAACACTCAAGAAAAACCCCACCGCAGGCGCCATATAACTATTCACAAACCCAAACCCCCCTCCCCCTCCCCCTCCCTCTCCTCCATCCTCCCCCGCAACCTCAAAAACAACCCCCATCCCCCCTCCACACGCAAAATTCACAATCCCCTGACTCCCCCTCCCCAACGTCGCGCGCGCTATCTCCCCCACAAAACTCCCATCCTCGCTCAGCGCGCTGATAACGACGTTAGAGGTCGCGGGCCCAATGACGGGAGCGAGCGCGTCTTGGAGGTAGATTAGGGTGCAGGTGCGGGAGTAGGAGAAGGGTGCGTAGAGGGGGATGGAGAAGTAGAGGGATGTGGTGGTGGTGGGGGTGAGTGTGAGGGAGTGGTTGAAGGGTTGGAAGGTTGTGGTGTCTGAGGGGAGGATTAGGGAGGGTGGGACGAAGGTGGTGCTGTTTATTAGTTGGATTGGGCAGCCTGTTTTGGAGGTTGGGATGGAGGTGGTGGTGGTTGAGGTGGGTAGAGAGGAGGTGGCGAGGAGGGCTGCGGTGTAGGGTGTGAAGATTGAGGGGGTTGTTGGTGTTGCTAAGGGGGAGTTCGGACAGTTGGGGTGGCAGAGGGTGGTGGATTTGAAGGTTGTTAGGGTTCTGGATGTTCCGCAGGTGTTTTTGGCGAGGATTTCTTGTGTGCCCTGAATTGTATTAGTATCATAATCCAAATCGAATTAAGTGTGATAAAGTACTTACATTATTACCAGCACTCTTACAAGTAATAAATCTCGTCGTAGTCGTAGCCAGAGCTTTATCGACCAATCTCGTCACCACCCCATCACAACCCATACTAATCATATCCGCGTCCTGTCTCTTCATCTCCTTATTACAACCTAACGCACTTCCCGAACCTGTTCATCATTAGACGATAATCTCCAATTTCCTATGATCCTGACTTACTACCAAACGCAAACCCACAATTAAACCCCGTATCCCCATCCACCAACCTTCCCCCTCATTCACAAATCTCATTACCTTCCCACCCCCTATCTCATCCACCAAAATCGTTCCATTCCCACTCCTCACCACATTTTTTCCAACCATTGCGCCCAGCGGGTCCGTACTCTGCACGCTCATGCTAAACCGACATGTTTCTTGCGCGGAGGCCATAGCTACGAGAGCTAGGGAGGCGAGTATGAATCGCATGTTGACTTTGCTGTGAGATGAGTTTTTGGTGTAGGGGTCAACGACTATTTTCTCGTTGGAGGGGGAACAGCAGACTTATAAAGAGCAGGCATAGTGAGGGCTTGCGCCTCGAGATTGGTGTTCCTATGGAGGAGCCGGGTTTGACGAGACGGGTGTCATACGAACAACTTATCCATAATGCGGCAAGAAGTATTGATTTCTTTGACTCAGCTTTCGGAAGTATAAGAGACGGTCGGTGGCTGTTTTGTTGGTGTTTGGCGGTTTGGGTTGCTTGATGAGGGTTGAGTTGGTTGAGGCAGATTTTGGACGATTGATGTAAAATATCGTGACATGATTGTGGTGTTTTGGTAAGATCGATTTGCTCTATAAAATGAGCTAGTACATCAGATTGCCGAGTCTGCAGTCATAATGTTAACGAATATCTCCACCTATCGCTTCTATAACTTTGAAGCAACACATACTCTCTCTCCAGCTCTCAGTAACAAACCTGTCGATCCCAATAGCATCTTCAATCGCTACCACCAACCAACAGTTCGCACCGATAGTAATTTGGAGATAAACTTCCAACTGCGGATTCTCAAGGAATACTCCTCGGATCTCACGGTGGCTCATTTAATTCCTGCCACAACTGCAGGATCCTGTGGCTGACAACAGAAAGCCTCGGCCGACCCACGTCGCAACAAAAGAACTGGAACGAAACTTTTCGTAGATACAGAAATCTCTGATTAGTTTTGTGGTAACTAATTTTCTGAATCAAACAAAACACTCCCTAGTCATCTCAGTGTGAAGAAAGCGGTTTCATCGCTAGTTTTGCGATGTTGAGTTACCACCAAGAACAAATCCGCGGAAAGGATCAGGAAGAAGGATGACTGAGATTTGAAGGACTAAAATGAACGACCGCGCAAGGAGTAGGAGATGGAAATTCCAACTTGGTCAGCTTGGGGTCACCAACAATACATTGCGATATTGAAAAGGGCTTTGGTTGTTGTTTCCAAGCGCAGCTGTTAGAGACAACATCGAAAACGAAAACATACACAACCTACACATCACGTGTTGCTAATCCCCTAATAATGTTGTAAACATGCAGCACTCCGTAGATCATAGTCGCCATACTATTACGCTACCTAAAAACTAGCGCGGGGTATAGCGGATCACATACTCGTAGACTAGCAACATATCCTCTCTCACAAGATCCCATTTTGAATGCAAAAAACGCCCTCAAACTCCCCAACAAAAACGCCCTTCCATGCATACCGAATCTAATCCCTTTTCGGTCTCCAAACGCCTATCAAATGAATTTTGTCGAAAATATGAGTGGTGAAATTATCGTAGTTGCAAGCCGTGATCTCTCTCTAGTTTAGATGCTATGACTTTCAGTGCGCTGACAGCGACTGCTGTTTGGTTCTTCTCTCGGGCGGGAAAGTCGACTAATGCGATTCGAAGTGCGGCTAGTGCGGCAGTTCCGTAGAATTTCATGAATGACTTTTCTTTGTTGTCGATCATCGCTTTGAGGACCATGAATTGTGTGGATGAAGTTTGGCCTGGCGGTGTATTGACGATGACTGACATGGATTGCCAATAATGAGTTGGATGCCATGGACTTATTGCTACCTGGGATCTGCTGAAATCTCGAAGACAAATTGCAGCGTATCCCGCTCCCAGTCCCATCATGCGATTATTGTGCTGTTGTTCGTCCACCCAGCTGTCGCCATCCTTATGCCATCCAACTGCAGTCCTTCCGCCCTCGGTTTTCTCATTGCCTCTGAATCCCCATAAGACTGGACAAACTTTCCGCATTTTGGCCATGAGAATATCTATTAATGGTATCCCTCTCCATAAGAACTCTTTTTGGCCGAAGATAGAAACCGTCAGGATACCAATGGGTTCAGCGGCCGTTATTTGAGCACCCGCCTCATTGACTAACTGGTTGATGATGGCTTTCGCAAATATGTTTAATATCCACAAGAAAAGTACAGGCATATCCCCGTTATGTCCCGTTGATCCTCCAGCAGGAGGTGCTGCGACTACGTATGGACTAGGATCGACTCGCGGTTGTGATGGGAAATCGTTCAGGGTTTTCCGAATAATGTCTACCACTTTGGCTTTCTAATATCATATTAGACGGTGCTTACGTGGGAGAACTCTGAGACATACCACTTTATTGTTGTCGCCTTTCTGGGGATTGACGACTAATTGCCCACATGCTGTTCTAAGACCTCGTCTCAAGTCACCGATAGTATTTCGAGCTCCCTTGTCAAACTGTTGTAACCAGCTATCAACATTGGCTCTCATTACTTTGAGCTCCTTGTGTATCTCGACATAACGTTGTGCACCGGGAAGAATATGAGACTCAGACGACGGCCTCGCAGGAGGCTTAACAGCAGGTGTAGGCTCTTGTGCAACTGGCCTAAGAGCAGATGGACCAGGCTGAGGGGTGGGTGGGGGAAGTTGAGTAGGGAGTAAAGCTGGTTTGGGTACAGGAGGGGGTTGCTGGAGAGGGCTGGGAGTTGGTGGTTTCTGAGGAGAAGGCGGTCTTTGAACCTGCCGAGGAGGAGACGGCGGAGGTGGCGGAGGGGTTGGCAATCGTGGTGGAGGTTTAGGTATTCTCTTCGCGGCATTTTCGAGCTCTCTGATGCGGGTTTCCTCCAACGCGCGGGCCGTCTCGAGTCGGATTCGCTCTGCTTCGGCTGCGTTTTGTTGCTGTAGTCGATTCTGAGATTCGCGCAATTCGTTCATGGCATACGCTTGAAGCGCGGTATCACGAATTCGGTCATGCTCTGCTTGTGCGGCCGCAAGGGCAAGTCGGTGGACGTCTTCGCTGTTGCGAGTCTCGAAGTCGTCCTCGGAGAGGTAGCTGCGTCGGAATGGCGAGGAAGAATCTTCATATCTGCTGGCATGATGGTCCATTTGACCTTTGGTACATCGGGACAGAAACGACAGTGGAGAGTGGTGGTTATGACAAGGGAAGAAGTGTTGGAGTGGACAAGAAATCGCGTTCATCAATCCAGAGCTCTCGACTCCCGTCCTTGTCCCGGAGAAAAGCCGAAGCGCATGGGTAGGTCATAGCAGCAGTCCCGGACCCCTCGCAAAGAAAGACATGTTGCGACAAGCTTGTATTCAAGCAAACATGTTTACGAGTGAATTAACGGTAATCTAGACTAGAGGTAAATGAGCCATACATTCACCTGTGCGGTTCATACTAATAATATGAGTCTTCTGTAATCATCATCAATCCAGACAAAATACGCAGATCATTTCGCTATTGAGGGTGTTTCCTTTGCTTCCTCGTATCGCCAAGAATTGCCCGACCACGCAGCCACGCTAAGATCATCGACACCTGCTTCTTCGAATTCATCAACCCTCGGATTTGACAACCATCCTCAACCTCATTCATCTCCCTCTCCCACAGTCTCGAATCCTCGAGAAGCACTCCTTCAGATCTAGATCACCAACCTCTTCGTACCCTCCCTTACGCCCTCATTTGATTCGTCTACCACCATCATTTGAATTGCACAAACCCTCATAGGAAACTCGCACTCTACGTGCACCTCCATTCATCATGGAGCATCAACAAAACCAACAACCTCCACCGCAAGGAGGCGTGCCGGGTCCTACCGGCCGCCGACTACACATTGCTCATCGCAGGAGTCCTTCCGAGTTGACACCGTTGATGAGCATGTTCTCGTCGCCAGGCAGTAAGTGGTTTAGGAGATATCTCCATTTCGTCGTCATCGGCTATCAGATGACTTTCAATAACAGAATTACATGCTAACCGTGATATCTTTGACAGTGGAGCAACTGGCTATTCAGCAGCAGATTGAGCTGCTTCAGCAACAGCAGCAGCAGATTCAGGCTACCCATCAGCAATATGTCAACATGGGCATGATACCTCCGACACAACACCTGGCACCTGGCGGAGGATACAACCCACTACAACCACAAATGCAAAACATGTCACCACAAACGGGATTTCAGTTCCCTAACCAGATGCAACAACAGCCGCAGATCAACGCTCCAATGGGTGCACCCACCCAACCCTTATCACATCGCCGTAATCAATCGGCTCTTCCAAACATGGGTATGGGACCTCCACCTGCTCCCTCGTCTGGGGCATCAGGCTCAGCCTTTGGAGACTTTGGAGGACACAACCGTGAGAACAGTTCATCTAACCGCGGAGGTCGCGGGGGCGGACCTCCAGGCGGTGGACATCAGCGTCGTCACTCCTTAGCGCTGCCAGAAGCGAAGAAGGCTGCTGAACTGGCACAGCAGAAACGAACCACCTCTGGATTTCAATTCCCTATTCCTGGAGCTGGTGGTGCCACTCCTACAGAGTCGAGTGAGAGTCCAGCTGGTGAAGATAACAATGGACAAGGTCAGGCTACTGGAAACCATCTCACGGCAGGTCCATCTACTCGAGGAAGAGGGGGCGCTCATGGCAGGAGCCAGAGTATGGCAGTCGGTGCCAATGCAAGAGGCGGGGCTTCTATGCGTGGCGGAGGCTCTTTTCAATTCCCTGCTATGCAGACCGCACCGGACGCTGGTGCAGGCGGGCAACAACAAGGAAATGAGTTCCAGCAGAAGCGTGGAGGTGGCTCTGTGGGTCACAACCGCAATTCTTCTCGCAATTTCGAGGGCAACTGGAGAAACCAACCGCCACAAGGTCAGGCACCACAGGATCAGCAACAGCCTACTATGGGCAACTTCCAAGGCCAACAGCAACAACAAGGTGGATTCCAACCTGGACATCGCAATCGGGGATCTATGAACCAGTCCGTCAACAGCCTTGGCTCTTTCCAATATGGCCAACAACCACAGCTTGTTCAATTGCCCCAAGGCCAGATGGCTCTTGTCCAACAGCCAATGTACCCTGGACAGCAGTTGAATCCACTCCAGATCAGTCAACTCCAGGCTCTGCAAGCCGCTCAAATGAATGGCCAAGTTGGTCTCGCAGGCAGCCATCATGCCCCCCAACTTTCCGCGCAACAACAACAGCAACAACGCAAAACGCTCTTTACACCATATTTACCACAAGCTACTCTTCCCGCACTCCTTGGGGATGGCCAGCTTGTTTCTGGTATCCTTCGTGTTAACAAGAAGAACAGAAGTGATGCCTACGTTTCTACCCAGGACGGTCTCTTGGATGCAGATATTTTTATTTGCGGAAGCAAAGATAGAAATCGTGCACTCGAGGGCGATCTTGTAGCGGTCGAACTACTTGACGTGGATGAGGTATGGGGCCAGAAGCGAGAGAAAGAAGAGAAGAAGAAGCGCAAGGATATTACCGACACCAGAGGTGGTTCTTCCGGTGGTAATGCAGATACATCCCATCGCGATAACTCGACCAACGGCGATAGACAGACCCACAACGAAAATGGCACTATGCGCAGACGTGGTAGCCTGAGACAGCGACCCACACAAAAGAAGAATGATGATGTCGAGGTTGAGGGACAGAGTCTACTTTTAGTAGAGGAGGAGGAAGTTAATGATGAGCAAAAGCCACTCTACGCTGGCCACATTGTGGCTGTCGTTGAGCGTGTTGCTGGACAGATGTTCTCTGGAACTCTCGGATTGCTCCGTCCTAGCAGTCAAGCTACCAAGGAGAAGCAAGAGGCTGAGCGTCAAGCACGCGATGGTGGAAATGGACGTCAACATGAGCAACGTCAACAAGACAAACCAAAGATTGTCTGGTTTAAGCCTACCGACAAGCGTGTGCCACTGATTGCCATTCCAACTGAGCAAGCACCTCGCGACTTTGTCGAGAAGCACATGGACTATGCAGACCGTATATTCGTCGCATGTATCAAGAGATGGCCAATCACCTCTTTACATCCATTTGGTACGCTTGTGGAGCAGCTTGGAAAGATGGGTGAGCTCAAAGTTGAAACCGATGCTCTTCTCAGAGACAACAACTTTGCCTCTGACGAATTTTCTGATGCCGTGACTCGAAGTGTTGGTCTCGACGACTGGTCGCTCGCAAAGGAGGACGAGACAGCAATCAGCGCCCGTCGTGACTTCAGAGACGAGAAGACATTTACCATTGACCCCAATGGCGCAAAGGAGCTCGACGATGCTATTCATGTCAAGTCTGAAGGAGACGGAAAGATCGAGATTGGTATTCACATTGCCGATGTCGCACATTTCATCAAGGCAAACTCTTTGGTCGACCGCGAGGCGAAAAAACGATCCACAGCCGTGTTCCTGATGAACCGTGAATCTGCTATGCTCCCTCCTAAGATTGCCACCGAGATCTGCTCTTTGACTCCTGGAGAAGAGCGTCTGACTGTCAGTGTTGTTTTCAAAGTCAACGCTCATACTGGTGTTGTCTCCGATGAAGACACCTGGGTTGGAAAGTCCATAATCAAAAGTTCTGGTAAACTTTCCTACAAGGATGTCGACGCTGTCTTGACAGGTCATGTCGACATCAAGCTTCCAGGGGTGGAAGCAAAAGATATTCAAATACTTCATGTTAGTCATTCCAGTTCTTTCTAATTCATTACACAGTACTAACAAAATCAGGCCGTTGCGCAAAAGTTCCGAGAACAGCGTTTAGGAACTGATGGAGAGACAATTGCTCCTCTCAGACTCATCTACCAACTGGATGATGAGAATGTGCCTGTGGAGCACAACATATTCGATTCGACTCCTTCCCACGAGTTGATCGAGGAATTGATGCACAAAGCTAACGCTTATGTCGCTCAGAAGATTTACGAGGGGATGCCCGAAAAGGCTTTCCTCAGAAGACAAGGACCACCAAACCCGCGAAGACTTCAAACATTCTCAGACCGCATGAACAAGATTGGGTTTGAAATAGATACTACAAGCAGTGGATCTCTTCAGAACAGTCTGTTCAAAGTTGACGACACAAATATCCGAAAGGGTATGGAAACTCTTCTCGTCAAAACGATGCACAGAGCGAAATACTATATTGCTGGAAAGACCCCAACCCACCTCTATCCTCACTACGCGTTGAACCTACCTCTATACACTCATTTCACAAACCCATCGCGTCGTTATGCAGATCTCGTTGTCCATCGTCAACTCGAGGCTGTCCTCTCTGAAGGAAAGATTGAGTACAACGAAGATATTGAAACTCTTGTCAAGACGACCGAGTCCTGCAATACCAAGAAAGATTCCGCTCAAAACGCCCAAGAACAGAGTATTCACATTGAGTCCTGCAGAGAAATGGACAAGAAGCGAGAAGAAGCTGGCGGTGAACTTATCACTGAAGGTATTGTCATTGCCGTATACGATTCCGCTTTCGATGTTCTCATCCCTGAGTATGGCTTTGAAAAACGTGTTCATTGCGATCAACTGCCATTGAAGAAGGCAGAATTCCGTAAGACTGACCGAATTCTTGAGCTTTACTGGGAGAAGGGTGTCCCATCTTCTGCATATGTTCCAGAAGATGAGCGTCCACGACCAGGTCTTTCCCAACGCACTACCAATGCCGCAGCCGCTGCAAAGCAGGCTGCAGTCGCAGAGCGTGCTAAGAAAGAACATGAAGAGGCCCAGCGCAAACAAATGGAGACTGGAACAATGTCAACCGATGATGTTGAGGCTCTCTTTGAGGATGACGACGCTTCTGATGTCGCAGATAGTCTTGCGGGAGCTTCCCTGGCTGAGCGCCCTACCCAGAGCGTACCTCCATCTCCAACCAAGAACTCTCTTAGCGCTGGTGGAAACCTCCACCGAACTCGATCCGACTCCAAGGTACCATCTGCAGAGCCAGCTGAAGCTAAACTCAGCCCTAAGGAGCGATACTTGAAGCTCTTCACTCTCCGTGAGGAGAATGGAGAATACATTCAGGATGTGAAGGAGATGACCAGAGTACCTGTGATCTTGAAGACTGATCTCACCAAGAGTCCTCCGTATGTTCCAGACCTTTCATCTTTTGAGATTTTGCTAATCATTTTTAGTTGCCTCACAATCCGTTCGCTCAACCCATATGCTTTGTGAGAGTTCATATAGACATAATCCATGTAGCTTGAATTTGGTTCACGGATGCATTAATTTTTGCCGTGGTTCATACTGGTATTTCGTTTGACGGCCTCGTTATCTGAAATTCTTTTGACCATGACACGGAGTGGATTTCGGTGTTCTTACAGACCACAAGAGTACATGAGTAGAGGATAAGCATTTCTTTGTGAAATTGTCATTGAAATAGTCATTGGGAGGAAGATGGCAATGAGGAAAAGTTAATTGCTACTGAAAGATTTGAGATGTAAGAATGCTGGGTGGGTGATGGGATGCAGGAGAAGCAGTGGATTAGGGTACAATTGCAGACGGGAAAACATATGCAAGGATTCGCTCGACCGATGTACTTCTTTTGCCTTTAGCGTCTGCATCTACTAGTCTTTTGGCGCATATTACATATTTTGTCGCGGAATATTAGTATTATTGTGGTGGGACGTTGAGTCTTCAATGCATGGAAAAGGTGACATGGTGAGACTGACAGTGAAGATACAAGTAGGATGCTGAAAGTCGTGATGTGAAATGTTGCTTTTGAAAACTCGGGAAAGCGGCATATTATCAAACAGTCTCGTCTTCCCTTATATAACTTTCGATATTGAATCATCGATCTTATCACGCAGGAAACAGTGCATCATGTACCGGATCGGATGCATTGTTCATACGACTCGGAACCAGCACGGAACGGATGGGAGACTACTCGGTTTTCTGCAGTGGGGGTTCATGCGTATGCGAGATTTCGGGAGTGTTGGATTTGAAGAAGATTCGGAAGGGGGGATTTGCAGTAGGGGGTTTGGGGGTGAGGTGATTTTTCGGATGGTTGTGCTGGCTGGTTGTGGTTATGGTTATGGTTGTGGTTGTTGCAGGGGATGTTGAATTTGGGTGTTGTGGTGGTGTGGTGATGAGATGGAAGAAAGTCGTGGTAACCTTATATTAGAACACGAAAAGTATTATTTTACTATTTCAACCCCTCACGACCTCTTCATCTACAGAACTCACATCTTCCTTACCTCCTACCTATCTCATGAGCGCGAGAAGATAGAAAAAATCATCCGATATTCAATCCTCCCCCTGGAAAAATGCTCAGGCGAAAACACGGATGCCGCAGATCACTGTGCGTGTGCGCTTGGGTTCTGAGACGTGACTTCAAACGTGTGCGCGAAGCCCCTGGAGCGTGGGTGCAGGTGCGTATCCGAGGACCGGTTGTAGAGTACTTGGTGGAGATTGGGTTTGTTTGGAGTTTTTTCTTTGGTGATGGAAAGTCGTTTTGGTGAGGACGGTGGTGGTTTGGGGTGTTTGTGCGATGCGGTGGATGTGGTGTTGCGAGGTGGGTGTTTGGTTGGTGGGGTGGACGATGGGGATAGGTTGTTTTCTTGGGGCTCTAAAGACCGAGTGTGTGGTTTTGGTTACTTGGATAGATAGTATTGATAATATTGATAGTATAAGACAGATAGTTATACAGCTGGTAATTCATCGTTAGCCTACGGAATACTCAAGCGCTGAACAAAGCTATTCAACACCAAGTCTGTATCCCCAACCCAAAATAATTCTCACCACTCTCATAGGCTACAACCCACGAATCACCATTTCCATGCTGACGAATTTCCGGATGCGACAATAAACGTTTCGTTTCCTCCAATCGGGACTTTTCTCTTCCAGAAGTCTTCAAGCTCTGTGCGAGTTTAATGCAACAAACATGGTTTGGATTGGGTGGATTTGCTGTGGAAATGTTCTGGATCCGGGAGCGATTAGTGATGTTTAATCGGGGAGTTGTGGTGGGTAGATTGTGTTGTGAACGGATACTAGGGTTTGAGTGTCTGGAGATAGAGTCATGAGGATAGCGAAGAGAGAGAGACTGCAAGGCAAGGTAATTGAATGTCAAATATCCTTCAAACTCATGCTGTACTTGTAACTACTCGTATATAAACTTTGTAAACGCTGTAAACGTTATAGATGTATAGAATCTACAACTCGCTAGGGAACGACACATCAGATGTTTCTCACCTACCACTTAATTCTACCTTCACTCACTCGGTTCATTAAAAATACATCCTTCCACGCCTACATCTCTACCAAATCTACAAGTCTTCGGATAGTCAACCTTCCCGGCCAAGCATCTCATCACTCATTCAAAACCCTGGACCCCTTCCACCTAACGCCTCCCCCCTACCCCTCATCCCCCTGTCCACCTCCGTACCGACTCCCTTTGCATGCTCAAGCAAGCTCAACGCAGTCCGTCTGCCGGGCCCGCTTCCCTATCGGCCAAGCGTGGTCCCGCGAACTGCCAAGAGCTGAGATCCAATCGTGCAGAGCTCTTCCTTTAATAAGGTTGAGTCCCATTTGTTTTGAGCATCAACCACCACCACATTCTTTGCGTTGTATACCTTTCTTCACGATACCCTTAGAAGCGCTGGTTTGCTTTCACAACAGAAGTCGAATAGCTATCACTCTTTTACCTATTAGCTTCTTTTATTAATTACCACCTTTTAATACCCTTTCCCCCGAATCTCGAATACTTTGTTATTGTAATAGCTCAGGCTGGTCTTGTTGTCGATATACCTTTACATAACTCTCGATTTTTACTACAACGCAAATTATACTTCCATCTCATCATCATCCGACACTCTCGATAATCTCTCAAGATGCCTTCTTTCAGACAAATTTTGGCGGCTGCGGTGGTTGGATTGGTTACGGTTACGTCTGCGGCTCCGGCTCTGCCAAAGATCAGTGCGAGAACTTTGAAGGCATTCGATCTTCTCACCAAGAGACAAAACCCAGCGACTGGATTACCTGATGGATTGGGCGATGTTGATATTCTTCAATTGTATGTTCAGAAGCATCTACAGATAGGGTACTCTTGCTAACACATCCAGCGCTCTCACATTAGAAAACCTCGAGACTGCTTTCTACCAACAGGGATTCGCCAAGTTCCCAGATTCCGATTTTGCTGCTCTTGGTCTCAACGCGATGCAAATCACCGACTTGAAGTCAATTGGAGGAACAGAGGCAACCCACGTTACCACGCTCACCAGCGCGGTGGCAGGTACAGGAACTCAGCCAGTCGCTCCTTGCACGTACAAGTTTGGCTTCACTGATGCCGCTGGAATGGTTGCTACTGCTAGCATTTTGGAGAACGTTGGTGTATCTGCGTACGTATTCCATATCTCCCCTGACTACGATCAAATCTAACGAACCTCAGCTACCTCGGTGCCGCTCCATTAGTCCAGTCAAAAGCCATCCTCGGCGTCGCAGCCTCCATCGTAACCGTCGAGTCCCGCCATCAAACCTTCATCCGCACCGCCGCAAAAGCCGTCGCCATCCCCTCCGCCTTCGACACCCCCCTCGGAATCCGCAACGTCTTCACCCTCGCAGCCGGCTTCATCGAGTCCTGTCCCCAAGGCTCCAACCTCGCCATCACCCCCTTCCCAGCCCTCACCATGACCACGCCCGCCGCAGCAGGCGCACCAGCTCCAGCTGCCGGAAGCACCGTTGCACTCACATCTACCGCTACTGGTGCCACCTCCTGCGCGTTCTCCAACGGTGGACTCCCAGGTGGAACTGCTTTCACTCCTTTCGCCAACGGAGCTTGCACCGTGCCACCAAACCTCGCTGGTCTCGTGTACGTCAACCTCGCCAGCGCGTCGCCAGCCGATGGTGTTCTCACCGACGCCATCACCCTCGCCGGTCCAATGCTCATGCAAGTCTCATAAACAACCTCATAGCATTGCGTGTGTCTGGTTTGAAGGGGAAAAGGGGGGAAATAGTTAATGTCAAGGGTACGATTGTTTGATGACGATAAAAGAAAATCATGTATATGGTCTAGGTCTTTGCCTCGGGGAGGCGAGTTTTTTGATTAGAAGATTAGATGATGATATACTCATTTTGGTGTGTTCATAAACACGTTTTTTTTTTTAACAACTTTTTATTTTCTGAGAGCGTCGGGTTGTTTAGATAATTTACCTGCCATGTTTGCTGCTTGAAAAAGAGCAAGGTTTATTTGTTAATTGTGTAGATTATTATTTAAATGTTAAAGATATCATCACAATCTGCTGCTGCACCTCTCCTGTGCGAATCATAGCATTAACTCATAACCTCCATACCCAAGTACGCAAATGTCAAGATGACGCCTAAGGTCAAAGGACTTACGCCTCATAAGCACGTGGTGGTTCCTGCAACGTATCTCAGACCGGATCTCGTTTCGGATTTGGGGGGAGGATTAAGCTTATTTTCTTTCTTCAGGGGGTAGGGGCATCAGGCGAGTCACGTGCAGAGTGTTCCAGTACAAGTGCCAACCTATCTCTTTTAGTTCTATTCCTCAATTTAAATACTAATAAGTATTCATTTCTCTCTTTGCTTTCATTCTTTCCTTTCTCAGTTCCAATAATTTCAATTTCGATATTCAAGCACTCGATGCCTCGAGTATAATAGCAAACACCCCCTGCTCATAAAACGCTCGGGACGGTTTCTGCCCGTGTCTGAGCTCCAGCGAGCGAGGGTTCCGAAACAGGGATGCGGTGTTTCGTCTGAAAAAGTGATTTAAGGTTCGCTTGCTTGCGAGATGCGAGGGTGTTTGCCAAGACGTATTTTCGTGATGCGAGGTCGTACTTCGTACTTGGAATTGTTTGATGGAAGGAGGATGTGGATATGGAGGAGGGAGGTGGAGGAGGGAGGTAGTGAGTTTGTATGTGGAATAAGGTGAAAGATGTGGGAATTAAGTAGTTGTTACGATGTGATTTCAGGAAACTTTGGCTTGGAGATTTTGGCACGGAGAGGCGGAAAGAGATCTTGATGATCGAGTGTCGAAAATGGAAAGATCAGATGCCAAGTTCAACATCTGGCGCAATCTGGATACTCTCGTATCCGGCCATGGAAGTCTCGAACAACAGTTGTACAGTAGCTTAGACCATGATTCGTAGGTGTGAGAAACAATTCAAACAAATTGTGGATTGTAAGAAACGAAGAGTGGAACTGAGAAACAGGTAGTTGGATTTCAAGAAACAAAAGGTGGAGTCGAGAAAAAGAAGTTTGAGTTGAGTTGTTGAAACGAAACGGGGTTGGAAACGAGGAGAGGAGGTGGTTTGACTCGTGGGTGAGTGCGCGGGCGCTTGACTCTTCAGTTCAGTGTGAACGTACAACAGAATGAGCATTGAATTGTGCTATGCCACAGTGGACTCGGTGGAGGTCGTGTGTTTGATATCTTCGAGGGAGTTGTGACTTTGTATCTGGCTGTATTTCTCTTTTTGAGGATTGTGATTTTGGTGTTTTTCAAGGGATTTGAAGGTTGAGGATAGCGAGTAAAATTAAAACTGTGAAGGGGGAGACCGAGGCTAACTTGATTTTGGTGATTAGATATATTGGAAATATTCAGAGCAGGAAGAGAAAGAGTTTCTCGGCAGTAATCAGCATGCGTTAATGAGCGCTTTGTCGCTATTGTCAGAATATCTGTTGTTAGAAGTACTAATAGAGAATAGGCATATCTTTCCCTGGTAGTAGTGCTTTTCATGATATTCAAGTTCGATTCTACGAAGTTTCAATGAGATTGATAAATAGCAGGACATGAGTAGATATAAACCGAAATCAAAGAGACAATAACTCCAGTTATGTAAATAAGTATTTCTGACAACGGAGAACAACATCATCGTTCATTGGTTATTTTGAAATAGTTGATTACAGGTTGTGAAAAGAAAAGTTTAGAGCTTTCTAGCCTCTGATTGTTTTCACTAAATTGTAAACTTAGAGTTTCAATCATTCCGTGAAATGGTAGGTCCTTGCATTTGAATAAATGGAGTGAAAGACATTACTTTGGTCGTGGTAACAAAATATCTATAGTAAGAAGAAAAAGCCCACTCCATGTGAGCGAGTTAGTGGAGTTTAATTGGTTCTAATCCTGAGGCATGTTTGAAGAAAGGCACTACATTTTTCTGTCTCTATTGGAAGTATTAAGGAAACTTTAGATCTGATTCTCATACTGGCAAATTAAAGCGACGGACTTGTGTAATTCAACAGCAACAGAGTTGAAAGAGATTTAGTCGCTTCTTTCGATGAAAGAATGTGTGGTGAGCAAATATCAAGTTAATGGGTTATGAGAGAAGAAGTTCCGAGGATTTCAAGCTTTTTCTCTTCTGGACAAAGTCAAAGGCTTCTTGAGACTTAGATTCGCACAACTTGTTTATAGATAATGATCCGTACATGATTAGTGTTGGATAACTATTCAATGAATCGACAAATACATGGTAACATCTCTTCGGGCGTATGTTCATAAACTAATGGGTTGTTCACTTGCTTTGTGAAATCTCTGATGTGACCGCTCATTCCCTGAATGCTGCCTTATTGAGGCTAAATTATCGATTGCTTGCTTATGAATAACAGACTTCAATAAAGGCAATAGACTTTGATAACTCGTGTACAAGAAATGAAAGCCATAATGAAAGAGTTTATTAAAATCACGACATGACTTCAACGGATAGGTTCTTGACCAGGTTGACTTATGTACGAACATAGAAAATTTTATTTAAACCCATATGATGGCCAACTTTCCTGCATTCCTTCAAACTACCTTATCTGATGTGGTAACCTACTACTCCAATAGCTAGCTGTAGGTAAATTTCTTGCCTGCTAACAGTATAAATAATATTAAGAACTGATAGCCACATTAATAGTAAGATATACACAAACGAATCACAAACTCAAATTTCCTTCCTGGCTAAGTAAAAAGAACAGATTCATGTATTACCAGAAAGGGCAACAGCCTTGAAAAGGCATAGACGAAAATTGACGAGATGTTAAATAAATCAAAGCCAATGGATCAGCATAGAATATTCAAAGTTCACTTGCATGCAAATCAATAATATGTTGTGTGACATCCCCAGATAATGCAACAGAAACGCCATCGAACGATTGGGGAATGGGGATTGACAGTCACCGAGCTTCCACCACAATTTTCTCATGATCATCAAATAAGATGAAGTTGGAAGCAGGCACTGGTACTTTACAATGTCACATTATTTCTTTATGATACGCATTACACGGAGATAAAGACTGGGCGTTCCACAGAGCTGTATGTATTCGGCGTGATAACGGTCGGTTCGCAAGCGAGCCCATCTTTCGTGACCAGTACAACCCGAGATGTGATTCAAACAATTGCACCGATATTTCACATGATGACCCGAGCTTCTGCATACCACAAAAGTGTTTACCTCTCAACAATCAGGAACAACATTAATTCTTTTTCGAGCCGAAACGCTCGGTGATGCCATTCTGTGGTCTGCAGGATGGAGCAATATTTAGCCGGAAGGGTTGCAAGTATTACAAATTGAACTTCCACAGAAAAGCCGAAGTGAATTGATAGCAGACAACTTGAGATATATTACAATATGGATCCTTTACGTAGGCCAAGTTGTCTTGGAAAATCATCCTTCATCGTGCATGCAGTGAAACTCAGCACTACAGACGTTAGCAAAATTTCGTTGACTGTGATTCGCTAACTTGATTGGCCGTCTGACTATTCAACAATCCGCACAAGGTATTAGCCTTCAAAACCGAACCATGGATTGGCTCTTCGGTAGATCAGTCTCCTTCAATGCAAAAAACGACGTACCTGCATTAGACGGAAAAGTCATCCTAGTGACCGGATCAAACGCAGGACTAGGAAAGCAAGCAGTTCTCGAATACACCCATCACAACCCCAAAACAATATGGCTAGCAGCACGAAATCTTTCCACAGCAAAAGCTGCAATCGACGAAATCCAGAAGACCGTCCCTGAATCGTCAACAGAGATTAAAATCCTCGAACTCGATTTGACATCCTTCAAATCCATCAAATCAGCCGCCGAAACCGTAACGGCTCACTCCGATCGTCTCGACATCCTCATGCTTAATGCAGGTATCATGGCAGCACCTACCGGTGTCACAAAAGACGGCTACGAATTCCAATTCGGCACAAATCACATGGGTCACGCGTTACTCACGAAACTCCTGATCCCACTTCTCGATCGAACCGCCAAATTACCCAACGCAGATGTGCGTATCGTGTCACTAGCTTCTGCGGGCTACAGAATGGCTCCTAAAGCTCCATTTCCTTTCGATGATATGAAATCGAGCGCTGAGAATATCCCGCCTTGGGGTCGTTATGGAGTTTCGAAACTCGCTAATATTCTGTATGCGAGGCAGCTTGCGGTGCGTCATCCTCAGTTCACGGTGGTGGGTATTCATCCGGGGATTGTGAATACGAATTTGCTTGGGAATAGCACGGATTCGTCGTTTATTTGGAGGAATGTGATTAATTTGATGAGGCCGTTTGTGGCGACTGTTGAGACTGGTGTGAAGAATCAGATCTGGGGAAGTGTGGCGAAGAATGTTATTAGCGGGGAGTATTATGAACCGGTTGGGATTTCGGGGATGGCGGAGGAGCGTGCTAGGGATGATGAGACGGCGGAGAGACTTTGGGAGTGGACAGAGAAGGAGTTGGAAGGACATGGCTTTTGACTGTTTCGTTAGAGGTGTTGGTTGCGACTTCCCAGAAGTGCATGTCTTGAAGATCATCGAGAATGTGTGAGGTGTTTGTGACATGGATGTCGGGGTTGGCTCTCTTTATACAATTGTGCTATCCTATGTCTAGAACTCGGTACTGACTTGGAAGTTGGATGCTATCTCATTAGACTAAATTTCACCTCATACTTCACCCGACTCGGCGCATAACTTGGTTTTCTTGGTTGTGGAACGTCGCGCCTTCTTCCAGAGGCCACAATCGGTATTGACGAGAATTAACGTAATAGTTATGCGGGCCACCCTGAAGAACCAAATGCCGTCGCGCGGAACTTTCCACAGAAGAAGCTCCCAAGCGTACTGCATCTTCGTAGACCATAGGAGGTCCTGAAAAATATATCGAAGAACGGAGATTTAAATCAGCTTCCGCAAAGATTCGCAGTTCTAGAATTTTGACTCAAATGTTCTGCTCAAAGTAGTGAGTCGGCCTGTCCCTTCTTGTGTGTAGTTGTAGAATAGACAACTGACTTTTCCAAAAGATCCCAGGAGATAATCTTGCAATTACTACCAGAAAAACTGGAATATAAAAAGGCTTCCCAAGCGAACTACTCCCTCCACCTAATCCCCCACTCACCCTTCGCAAAACTAGACTCAACAACCTTCCCCTGCATAACAGCCTCACACAACCTCCTCTGCTCATCCTTTTCCCCTCTATTCTTAACCACAAACCCAAACGCAACACCCCTCCGCGCAGCACATCTCACCAATTCCCTTTGATCAGCTTTTTTCTGTCCTTCCCTTCGTTTCTGAAGCATATCTTCTCCCTCGACAATTCGTTCTTTCAAGCCCTTTTCGCCTCCAACGCCGCCATTGACTTCAGAAACCTCTTGAGATGGTCTGATGCGTGTTCCGCTGCGGATGGAGAGGCGGGCGATGACATCTGCGTCAAGCTGAGTGCCGCTTTCGGCGGCGGATGGGACGTGAGAGGTGATTGAGAGGCCGCCGTTGGCTTCTTTATCTTCTTCAGAACTTTCGTTTTCCAAGGAGTCACCTGTGAACTTGCTGTTCTTGGATTGAGTCTTCGTTAGAGATAAGATGCCTTCTTTTGACTCCGCAGCTTCGTCGTGCTGATCATCATCAGATTCATCGGACTCCATATCAACGCTCTTCCACACATCTCCATCTTTCACTCCTCTCCTCGCACGGTTCTTCCTCCTACCAAACCTCTTATCAGGATCGTCTCTATCTCCAAAAACAGCTTTCTCGACGTCGCCACAGTCGACTAACACTCTACTTTCACCTTTTTTCTTTTTCTTAGATGAATTTGGAGCGGCTTTTCCCTTCCCATTACTCGACTCAGTGCTTGGTTCTAATGATGGATCTTCAGCACCGGGAACAGGCAATCCATTCATCAGAGCGACGAAAGTATCTTCAATGCGCTGATTGAGGGCTTTGTCTTGGCGAGATGTTTTGCAGCGTGACGAGCAGTATTTAGCTGGTGTTGCAGCCGCACTACCCGTTTTGGTCTTACGATCACCTGTACGATGTTAGAAGACATACGAACAGAAAATCTAGTCGCAATGTACCGATAATTCTTCCACATCTGTGGCAGTAAGGCGTCTTGTCTCCACCTGGGAGTAGATAGTATGGTGGCGGGGTAGCTTGGGATTTTGAGGGACGAGACCAAGAGTCCATCCACGACATTTTGAAGGATTTAGGGGATATCTTCTGTTGTCTATTCTGTGAGGAGCCTAGTATGTATTACTTAGTATATTCTCATAAAGCGTGGTGTTGTTGTGAGTTGATCATCAAGCTCCAAGGTTAAGGAGGAACCAGTTACGTCATTGCGTATCTGATGAACATCAAACTTCATGACATGAGGGAGAAGACATTACCTCGGTGATAGTGCGATTGCAGTGATAGTTGTAACGAGTGATACGGTTTGACCCTTTTGATATGTTTTGATGTAAAATGGAGATATGTTTTTGAATTTGCTAGATTTGTGATTCGACTCATGAGCCGATGTCGCATATTACTTCCGCTACCACAGAGGCGAAGGGGTCTGATACTCTATACAGTCGAAATTGGAACAATTCATGTTTATAATGCCAAAAAGTATAGATAAATCTTGTGTTCGGGAAAAGCAACTCGGATCTACGTTGGAATGCACTAGACTGACGATCAAATAAGGAAAAGCGTAAACGCTAGCAACAGACTACTTCGTGTACATTATGGTCAAATTTTCTACCCTTTTCAGCGCCTTGCCTCATTCAACATTTATTGAAACCTTCGTGCTACATATGTTGCACTGCACTTTCGCTATATTGCAAAATGAAGTCACCCCTTCTCTCCCAAAAGCGGTCCCTACACCCACAGCAGCTGCACCAACACTCTTCATCCTCTCAAACCCAGCCTTATCTTTTACACCACCCACTCCAATGAGCTGTATCGCCTTCAAAGCCTGATAGCCCGAAGCATCAAGCATCGACCGTATAGTTTTGACATTTCCTAACGCTATCGGATGCAGCGCGTCTCCTGCCATCCCTCCAATCCCCATTCCATTTGCACTTCCAAGGCTCGAAATATTGTGTTCGCCGAGAACAAGACAGGATCCTAATGTGTTTGTTGCAGTGATGAAAGATAATGGATATCGTCCACCGTCATTTGCAACCTTTTCCAAAGCCTGGATCAATCCTTCGAATTGAGCTGAGTAAGTGTATGGTGGTGTCTTGATTCCAACGTGGAGGCCGATCCCACCTGCACTCGAATGAGATGAGGCAAATAGTGCTTTCGCCTCAGCGACTGCGGATAGATATGTGTATAGTGAAGCCGCATCATATGCTGGTGGCGGCTTTTCAGGTATATTAGGACATGACAGGTTAATTTCCATCATGACCATTAATCCTCCACTACCCTCACGAGACTTCACGCTCTCTTCCTCATTTTGCAGACACAAAAGATCGTAACAGCATTTTCCGATATCTTCAGGGCTTCCAGTCACGGAGACGACGAATGGCTTCAGCCTAGATTTCTTATCAGGAAATGGGTTATCGGAAGTCAGAAATCCGGAATCACGAAACGTTCGAAGTATATTCGTGTATTCCTCGAATGTTATGGGGGAATAGCCGAAAGTATTCAAGGAGCTTGTTTCCCCATCTTTGACCTCTCCTCGACCTTCTTGCTCCGAAAGCTTGATCTGTGCAGTCGAGTGGCCAGTAACGGTGGAGAAAAATGTGTATTGGTGATGATCACGATTCTGCTTGAATCCGGATAGCAGAGACGTTCTGATCGTTACTGCTCCTGTATGCGGTGACCCGTAAAGTGTGGAGAGATCCGCGGTGTCGGTTGCCCATGGGGTTGCAGAATTGAGCAGGGGAGGTGAGATCTTGAAGGGTATGTACTGTAGTGGACCTCTTGATGGGTATGGAGAGGTCGTAGGCGTACTATCATTTTTCGACATTTTGGTATACAAAACATTAATTTCATTTGGCATGGAAGAGTAGGCAGCGCGCTACAAGAGATAAGGGGGTCAAACACGTGATCGTCGTTCGCGGGGTAAAGTTGCAAAAGTCGAAACCTGTTTTATCTGCCACGAACCATCATACAACGATATTCAAGGAGCGTATATAGTTCTGGCCAACCAGAGTTATTTCCATTCTGATTCTGGTAAAGACAAGAGTCTTGTAGAACTTACTTGGATTTGGTTTCAAAAACACCAATGATTGGTCTGGCAAAAAGGTTTGTGTGGTGATGAGCGGCGTTGTAAAAAGAGAGAAACTGCTCTTGTGGATAAGTGTGCCAGATTGACAGTCGTCATTTTTCTGAAAAGATTGAACATCTCACAGATCTTCAGGAATATTTGCTGTCCGTATGCAAGACATTCCGAGCCTCAAAACAAAAATCGAACAAACACCAAATTCTAATTCAAACCCCAGTAGCTGCTAGTTACGAGCTCACTCCTAACTGCCGTTCAAAATCCTAACACCCGAAATCACGAATTATATAGCTCCCTGAAAGCGCTTGGTTGTTCCAACAAAACTTGCGGCGAGTCAAACTCAACCAATTGCCCCTCACTCAACACCGCAACCTTATCAAAGTCAAAAATCGTATCCAATCGATGAGCAATCGCAATGATAGTCGATCCAGCAAATTCCTCTCGGATAACGCGTTGCATCAATATATCGGTGGTAATGTCAACACTGCTAGACACCTCATCTAGAACCACGATGCTACTCTTCCGTAAAATAGCTCGCGCAAGGCAAAAAAGCTGCCGCTGACCGTGTGAAAAGAACTCGGCGTGGAGCTCGGTGTCTAGGCCGCCTTTGGATTCGACAATGTCCCATAATTGAACTTTTTGCAGCGCTTGACTGATTTCCTCATCACTGTGGAGGCTTTCTGGTGACGCGTTGAGTCGGATGCTGCCTTTCATGAAGAAGGGGTCCTGTGGAATGGCGTTAAGGCGGGACCGAACAGCTTGTCGTGGGATCTTGGTGATGTCCACACCATCGATGAGAATGGAGCTTTCAGGTGCAATCTCGAGCATACGGAAGAGTGTCATAATTAAAGAGCTTTTGCCACTACCGCTACGACCACATATGCCGATTTTCTCACCAGGTTGGATCGTCATATTGATGTGCTGAAGAATCGGCTTCCCAAACTGCGTGAAAGATGCCGAGAGATCTTTGAGTTCAACTTTTCCGCTTGGGGGCCAATCTCCAGCAACAAGTTGTGTTTCACAAGGAAGATTCTCGTTAGGAGTGATCTCTTCGAAGGTCTTTAGCCGCCCGATAGCGCCAATAGAAGTCTCCAGTGCCGTCCATTGTCTGACATTCAAGACCAAAGATTCTCCGAAACCTATCACATTCAGCAAAGCAAGGCCGACATGTCCGGGATCGATCGAATCCTGAAGCTTGACGACGAGGACCATCAAAATGACTGCGAGGCCCGAGACCATGAGGTCAAGAACAAGGCCAAGCCAGCGTTGAATACACCATAGGAGGTAATATGGCTTTTGAGAGTTGTCGAGTAAGACAAGATTCTGCTGTATGAAGTCCTCTCGCCATCCAAAAGCGCGGATGGTGACGAGACCAGAAAGCGATTCGATGAAGTGGGAGTATAATGGAGATTTGGCCTCGAGATCTAAGATCCGGACTTGACGCGAGGTCCTCAGATAAAACTTTTGAATCACTGATTTTTACATGTCAGCTGCGGATTGATTGATCTGGGAGCTAGTACTCACCCCAAACTACAAAAATAACTGGAGGCATTGTGAGCGTGAAGTAGCCCGCTGATCTAGATACCAAAATAGTCAGCTTTTGAGAATTTATGAGTCTTTCGATAGCAGAGGGAGTGAAAGTAGTGACCGTACTGGCTTCAGGGAGCAGTACTCGGTATACTTACAGGCACATTAGGATGGCGCTCATGACTGTCTGCGCCATTGACGTTACAAAATCTATCAACGCAAAGGGAAGTTCGGAATCCACTATAGTCATGTCCTGGCTGAATCTAATCAAAGCTATTAGTAATTCTCTTGCATAGGAAGTCATTACTTACCGATTTGTCGTTGTTCCTGTATCCGTAGACGTGAAGAAGTGCAAAGGCGCTGACATAACAGCTCGCAAAAGTCTGGCATGAAGTGTCTCCGCGCTAGTCGGTACAACAGAAAGAAAGAAATGATAGCAACCACACGTAAAAAGTATGGTTGCCGATGCAGATAGCAGGCCGTAAACTCCCACATAGAAATTGTTGACCTCATTTCCATGTTCCGCGACTGAGCCAGTCCAATAAGTAAGCAGCAGCTCAGTCGATTTCGTCAGAACTATAGATGATATGGCAAGACCGAAGGATAAGCAGCTTCTCGACCACCCTATGGATGCGAAATAATACTTGTAAGTTGATAGCTCCCCGTTTAGCGGCACCGAGTCATCGTTAGAAGCGGCAGCGGTTGCTGTGATATCATTTCGTGGCTCAGCGGTTAACTCCTCCAAATCCAGTGCCTCAGTTCCATTATCGAATTTGTGGTTGACTGCAAGACTTTGCACATAGCCACCAGCTTTTATCAACTCCTCAAAATTACCCTGCTCAGAGATGTGTCCAGAAGAATCTAGTGCAATGATGTGGTCTGCATATGGCGCTCGATGGATAGCATGGGTGACAAGAACTACTGTCGCATTCAAGTATTTCAACAGCCCTTGCTTGCCCAAGATCTTCACAAAAACAGTCTCTTCTGTCTCGGCATCAAGTCCAGAAAATGCGTCGTCGATTATTATTAGCTCTTTCTTCGCATAAATAGCGCGTGCAAGCGTCAGCCGCTGTTTTTGACCGCCACTTAACGAAATCCCTTGACTTCCAACGATGGTGTCTAGTATCACGTCAATTAGAGGAAGAGGGGGGACAAGAAGGGTAGCTAGACTGACCATCTGTGTTGGGCATGTTTGCTATGTCTTGATCTAGAGCACATGCTCGAATAACCTCACTGTACCAAGGCTCGTCAAAAATGGACTGGCCTAAGATATTTCGCCGAATGGTGATATTTTGAACCCATGGTGTTTGGTCTACAAAGGCGACCTCAGGACAGTTGCTGTACACAAAGCCTTTCGAAGACGGAGTCTCACTCATCAGGCCTTTTAGCAGAGTGCTCTTGCCACACCCAACCGGGCCAACGATAAATGTGATATCGCCACGGCGGATAGAAAAGCTGACATCATGGACGACGGGGGCGGCTTCATAACTCCATGAAAAGCTGGCATTTCGAACATCCATGACTGTGGAGTTGCTTCCGTCTTCCGAACCACGGTTCCTCAGCTCAATACCTCCGCCACCCTGAAATCCGAGATGTTCAGGGGTAGCGTCAGTCACATCTAAATCCGGTCGAGGGTTCAAGGGCAGAATGTGGCGTTGAAGTGAATCTGTCTCCAGAAACGACTGGATACGATTGAAGCTGGACAGAGCGGAGTTGAGAGTGGGCACAGCCCTCAATAGAAGGGTGATAGGGTTTGCTAGTAAAGCCAAAAGCGAGAGTGTTGTGTACGCCTGAGCAGTAGTGAGTTGTTCTCCGGTTGATCTTGCCACCAGGACGAACACGACAAAAGTCACCATAGGTGCGGTGATCGTCATGGAATTGGCTTCAAAGATTGTTGTTAGTCGGCACAGAGACGGAAATATATTCAAGGACGTACTGAAAAACTCGCTTGCAACAAGCAGGCGTCTGAAGAGACCTGCCAGTTGTAATTCCTTGATACGAAGTCCTTGAAGGAGCTCGGTGAGCTTATCGACGAACCCAAGCATTTTGGTGGCCTAGTATTGTATTTAGTTCCGCTCTAGAGCCAGGAAAAGTGTTGGCTTGCCTTCATAGACCCTAGCACTGAGGTAGTGACATCAATACGAGTCTGGATGCCCTCGTTCCAGATCTTTTGAGCTCCACCAAAAAAGCGGGAGAGCCAAAAAATGCAAAGCGTTGACACACAAGCTACGACCATTGGAGCAAGGAAGACTACTCCCAGCTGTCTTTGAAGTAGCCAAGCTGCGATTGCTAGCTCGATGGGTACCGCCCAAATCTCGTGTATGTTTTGAAACGCCTGGCATATGACTTCTGTATCATGTTAGCAATTGTCCACTAATCGATAATAAACACTACAACCAGCATCATTAGACATCAAGGTAACGGCAGCCGACTCGTCTAAAGCAATGACGCTCAAGTTCACGGTCTTTGTATATATTATCCCTACAAGGCTCCCGCGAATGCTCGTGATGAATCTGTAGGTCATATGGTAATAAGAACCAGTAGCAACAGCTTTACCTGCTAAAACGATACCGAATGCGGCAGTAAGTCCCCAGCCAATGTTATTAGAATCCGTGGAGTTTACAAAGTTCACGGTTCTCGAAAGTATGAAAGGCTGTGCGAATCTGAAGCCGATAATACATAGGCGGGGGAAGACACATAATGCCATGTGATAGCGTGTAGCTTTTAATGTAGACCAGAAAAGCGCATTTGATCGGATTTGGTTGCCAATATCCCATGAAACCTGGGCCCGCTTGCTGAGTACCTTCGAACTCACCTCGTTGCTCATCGCAAAGAGATCACTAAGTTTGATTACTTGCCTGAACCCAAGTCTCATTATTCCGTTCAACCACCAAAAGAAGCTGCGGCTATAGATTCCGCTAGTAGCTTCAGGCGAGCTATGTTGATCCTGGAATAACAAGATGTCGCGCTTCTCAATGGATTCAATCACAGCAATGCCGAATTTGACAACCGTGGTTGCAGTAAACACCGCAGTGAGCGGCTTGGGAGCGCTTTGGATCCATAGTGTTCGCGTACGAGCTAGATCGAATAGGAGAGTGAAGAAGAGGTATGAGTTGATAATAGTGGAGGGCGTTAGCGTCCGTACATGCTCTGCGTGGGACAGAAAACATAAGCCTAGAGCATCGGTGAAGACAAGTGAGGCAGCAACTAGTGTGGTTAAGTCTCTAATTTTCAAATTCACAGCGTATAGTACGAGGACGGCAGCCTGAAAGGCTGTGAATATCGCGAGGAAGACCTGAACGGATTAATACAGGCACTGGATTTCGGCGTTCTTGCGCACCAATTTGTTGCTATGTAACAGGCTCCTAGACACTTTCTTGGATCGGTTTTGCAATGAGCGCAGTCGAAACGGTAGGACGAGAAATAGGATCGCTGAAGGTACAATAGAAAAGAAGTAATTTTCAAAAAGCGACGTAAAGTCAAATTGGTCTGGCATCGCGGGACCAAAGACATGCTGACCATATATGAAATCAGTAGTATTAGAAGCCATGACGAGGGACAGAAGTGTGATTTGTCCACTGGTGAGATGTTTTAAAAGCGGCTGTTGTGCTCTCAATAAATAGCGACGCAGGCAAAGTTGCGACCTCGAGACAATGTTGCGCAACCAACAGAACCAACCATGCACGAGTAGTAAGCGATCCAGCACTTCCATCGTTTATTCTCCTCCATGCAGCCTTTTATTTTTCATATGTTTTGGTCTTGTGTTTACCTATACATTTAACTTGCTCCATCATGCTAAAGACAAGTGCTGATTACAAACTTGTATTTTCTGCAGTGCCTCTATGATTGGTCGAGTCATTTCGAGTCATTTCGACTCATTTCGACTCATTTCACTAAGAGCCTTTGCTTTCGTTGAGTTTTAGCTCGCAGGATGCGCAAACGGATAAAGCAAACTAAATGAAACTTTGTTCAACAGTTCAATCATTTTCTCTTCTGCTGATATTCCCAGCAACCAAGATAAACAAATGTGGTGCTTTCGAGTCTCTCGCTTGTCACTATGAAGCAAAGTGAAGCTAACAAATGACTTTGGCTCAGAATCATACTTCTGCAAGCAAAAACCACCAAGCTGACAGAGATAATGAGAAGATAGGAGCAAAGTCAAGTGGAAATGCTCTTTCCTTAACTAATAGCTATGAGTGGACCTTTGTCTGATAAGAATATATGTCAGCGACGAGGAAAAGAATGGGAGAAGACGACGTTGGAAAAGCTTCGTATGCTTTAGACATTGTGCTAAGCTCACAGACTTATCATCTTTACATTTTCTGCAAGTTGTATAGGAGGCCTCTGCATGGGAACAATCGAGGTAACAGAATCGAGTGATTTACTTACTGAAACAAGAAGAGCTTAATGACAACTCTGAATGGCAGATCGAAATCATACTACTTCAAACCAAGTCATGTGCCATCCAACCCATTATATCCCATATGCATATGCATATCCTCCGGATAAAGTTCAACAACAAAACCATCTCACCCCACAAGATCTCTCGTCCAACCTAACACCAAAACACCACCCTCACAATGTCCAGTCCCCTAACAATAACCCCCCTCTACCCGACCTTCGGCGCCCAAATCTCAGGCGTCGACTTCTCACAACCCATCCCCGATTCAACATTCGGCCAAATCCTCACCGCATGCCATAAGGTCCTCTCCCTCCCCTCATGTGGGGCCTTCTAACAGCTAAAAGTACGGCGTCTGCGTATTTCGCAACACTGGTTTGAATGATAAAGAACACGTCGAATTCTCGCGACGATTCGGCGAGTTAGACGATATAAGACCGTACCTGCATCCAGGTCGAAAACTGCGGTATGACTTCGTGGAGTTGTTCGACGCGGGGAATGTAGGTGATGACGGAATGCTTTTGGGGAGAGAGGATGCGCGGTGGTGGTATAACAAGGTGCGTAACACATCTCGTCGAAGTCTGGGTTGGAATGGTGTTAAAAATATAGGGCAACGCGCTTTTCCATGTCGATTCGTCGTTTAACCCACGACGAGCTTCGTTTTCATTGCTTCGTGGTGTGGTTTTACCGCCTGCGCACACGGGGGGGAATACGGATTTCGCGGATACAAGGACGGCGTTTGAAGAGCTTCCGGATGAGGTGAAGGAGGAGTTGATTAGGAATGATTATGTGGTTGCGCATTCGATTCATCATTCCCGTAAAGTGGCGGCGCCGGAGTATTTTAAAGACGTCGACCCAACGATGTTTGATATGAAGAAGCATAAATTGGTGCAGTTACATGAGCCTAGTAATAGGATGAATCTGTATATTGCAGCGCATGGCCATCATATTGAAGGGATGCCGAAGGAACAAAGTGATGAGCTGTTGAAGACGTTGATGGTCCATGCGACACAGGAGAAGTATACTTTTAGTGTGAAGTGGGAGAATGAGGGGGATTTGATTGTGTGGGATAATACGTGTGTTATGCATCGGAGTGGGAGGTTTGAGGGGGGATATGTGAGGGATATGCGGCGCACAACGGTGCATGATGCGAGTAGTACTGCTTGGGGGTTGAATCGAGAGGGGGAGAAGAAGTTTGGGTTTAACGTGGCGAATATGAGTTCGAAAGGGGATGTTGTAGAACATCAGACTGTCCAGGCCATCTGAGTAATCTTACATTCTCTACACTAGGAGACATCCAACAGAGTTCGGAAAGTCTCGGTAAACTCAGATAATCAGAACAACTTTTGAGAATGTATCAAATAGAAGAACGAACATCGTGCTTCAACTATCGGTTTCTTCGTCCTCTGGAAGTAGCGTAAAACTAACCACTGTTTCTGGTGCAACCCAGCTGTATTTCGAAGACCTATTAGCAGGTTTCTCCCCCGTCTGCTCAATAGACATTTCAAAACTATATACGCTTCCATTTCTTGTGAGAAACATGTATTCCATCCCGCCACCGTTATAACTTGGCATCGGAGTGAGGAGATATGGTAAGTAGTAACTATCATCGATTTCGCTACTAAGACGTAAAGGGTTCGGAAAGAGAAGATTGACCACTTTGATGGAACCGTCGGCTAGAAGATTGAGAACATCTCTCAATACGTTTATGCATTGCTCGAGGTGATTGCTGAGCGGCATAACTAATCCGAATTCGCGAAGGTTGGGCAGATGCGTTTGTATCCAGGTGCTGAAAAGGGGTCGAGTAGTGTTTAATTCATCAGACGTCCCCCAGTGCGCCATCCATTCCGATTCCAAGGTATACGGTTCGAAGATGAAATTCCGTATACGAGAGAGTATCGGTGGACTCAGTGAGTATGCCAGTCTTCGATCTTCTGGATCCTCCTCATACGCAACTTGAGCATGCTCGCACAGAGACAAGAATTCAGGAGACACGGGCTCAACGATCTCTCCACCTCGCATCGACGCGTTCAGCATTGTGGTGAATTTCTGTCGACGCCTCGCAAACTCAATAGAGACTTGTGTGTTCACGAGGAGGAAAGCGTCGATTAAACACCAACTCCTGCACCGTACCCGAGGACGGTCATATTCGCTCTGAGGTATTATGGCATACACCATGATATTACATTGTTGTTTGAGCACGTGGTCCTATATCTTATTGCGAAGCTCAATAGAGAGATCAAGAAACTTCCATTGACTAGATGTAAAGATTGCCTGGATATCCATCGTGAATTTGGTTGTGAAGTGATTCCTGATGGATCAACTACGTGTTAGCCGACACTTGACGTTCAATCGTTGGGGTCACATAACTTGAATCACTGTGGTAGCTTTATATTTTTCATCGTCTGTGTGGTTGTAAGTAATTTGATAATCATGCCAGCTTAAGG
Source organism: Glarea lozoyensis ATCC 20868 (assembly GCF_000409485.1). NCBI lineage: Eukaryota > Fungi > Ascomycota > Leotiomycetes > Helotiales > Helotiaceae > Glarea > Glarea lozoyensis. The sequence continues at coordinate 112,347 of NW_007360996.1, forward strand.
TTGAAAAGCCTCTGTGCTGTGGTTTTGAAAACACGAATCGTGTTTGTTCGACAGTGAATGAAGTAGAGCTCGGCCTATGACCCACCGATGTTCCATCCGAATCTGGTATTTAATCCTTGTAGAATTTACTCCATGGAACTTATCAAGGCTTATGAAGTAAAAGGATGGTCACACGGAACTTGCTAAATCATACTCCTTGCTTCAGCCAGTATTTAACGCCATTACGGCTGAGTTCAGCCCTCAACCACAACTTCGCCTCCACCACTCTCCCTTCAACACACTTCGTAATCGTGCAAACATATATAATTACCCCATTGCTCCCCACCACTCAATACTTCTCATCTCTCATAGTTTCAACTGCCTTCCTTGAATTCCTCCTCTTTAAACTCTCAAGCGACTCACATCACAATGCACGACTTCGACTTTCGATGGCGCGGCCCCTCATCTATCATTCTTTGGATATGCCAATGCGTGGTCATCGCTATATATTTTTGCATCACGGGATTTGAGATTGTGTTTTGTGGGAGGTGGAGAGACTTTTGGCCGTTTCGGAGGGAGGTTGTTGTTAGATCTGAGGGGGGGTTGAGGAGGAGGGGGGGAGGAAGGAGGAAAGACGGTAGTGTGAACGGTGTATGAAAGCTATCGAACGGCCTACGATGCTTCAAGAGAATTCATGATGCAGTGGCATTCTCAAACAAAGTCGATACTGCATCGACCTACAGTAAGCTCCGAACTTCAGGAAGAGTCTTTGAGACTTGGACGCACCAACGGCCAATTTTTTGCGCCGAGAACGGCTTCAAACACTATGTTAGTTATTTTTGACAAACTAATATACCTTTGTAGCATGCTAATCTATTCATTAAGCGAACAACATGGCGCGATTTCGACACAGCCATTTGATGCACCTTCCCCCGGAGAGCGGCCAACAATCAGCCCAGTGGTGTCGAAGAACTTGTCTGGTTATAATTCATACACACCAACGATGCTGTAAGTATTCTGAGGGAACACTTTTGAAAAGGCGCGAAGACGTCCGAAATCCGCGTTCGTTCAATTCGTATCTCTGTAGTATGTCCATACCTAGCAAGCCCATGTGATCATTACATCAAGCACTTTTCTTTCGTCAAATATCCCCAGCTTACAAGCATCCTCAAACCCTACTATCCCTCATCTTTTTTGTTTCTTAGCCTTAGTTGGCTTCTCCTCTTCCTCTTCCTCCTCCTCGTCCTCCTCCTCCTCATCATCCTCAGCCTCGCGCTTCGTACCAAGTCCCGACCCCTCCAGCATAGCAACAAGTTCATCCTCATCAATAACCTTAATACCCAGCTCCTCGATCTTTTCCAACTTTGTCGGTCCAGCATCATTCCCTACAACCACAAAATCCGTCTTCTTCGACAAGCTCTTCAACAACTTCGCACCATACGCCTGGACCAAAGCCTCTGCATTTTTACGACCAAGGGTCGGCGGGACACCAGTAACAACGACATTCTTTCCATCGAGCGTGCTTCCCGAGCCTGCCAACAGCGCCTTGATGTTTTCAGGGAGGTTGGAATCTGCGGGTTTCGCTGGTTTCTTGGAGTTCTCGGCGCGTTGCTCAGCAGCAGGTTTTGTCTTCTTCGCGGCGGTATTGGCTTTTGGCGCATCTGTTTCTTCGGTCTTGACTGCCTTTGCCTTGGACTTTGGAGCTGCTTTCTTCTCTTCGACTGGTGCAGCTTCGACGGTTCCTCCTACCAGCTCCTGTACTTCTACTTTGACGGAGGATTTTCCTTCTTCCTTGGCCTCGCTCACGCGATTGTTGGCGGACGCGACAGAGGCGTGAACGGAATCAATACCAGTGGAATCTGTAACGATGTAGATCGAAGAGGATGCCGCGGCGGCCTTGGTAGCCTTCTTGGGAGGCATGATGAAGCGTGGGGATGAATTGGCGATAGATCGAATACGGATTGGATTTGTTGTTTACTTTTCAATGCTTGAAGACGCACTCTCACCTTTTATGTCACAATGACAGACGGAGGGAAGCGCTGGTCGAAACATAAACATAGCAAACGCTGTGCCACACCGTGGTTGCTGTTTAGGCAGAAACCCAGGCGACACAGGCAGCAAAGCGCACTAGAAACGCGAATCTCTCGCGCCAGCACATGATTTCCTTTCTTCGTCACAAAAGCTGAGGAGAAGTTCTCCCGCCACCCAGTTTCAGCCTGCATAGCGATTTTTTTTGTGTGAGAACCATTGCGGCCTAGGCTTCCATAGTCTAGTTGTTCTATAATTGGGATTTGGCAAGGCAAACCCACCTCGCGGCCGCATTTTTCAATCTTCAAGCACCTAACTCTCTCTATTTCTAAATTTGCGGCTTTTCGAGACTTGGCTCATGACCGCAGAATGCCTCATGTAAGCTCACTATTTCTGGATTAAGGATAAGCTGCAATTGGCCTCCAAGACTGCGCTGGTCGAGGAATTAATACCACTACCACACAATCCTGGTCCAGCATAAAAGGTTGCCATGAAAGGACTCATAAAGGTAAGTAGACAATGATTTAGTCTTCATTTCAGTTCTATCGAGTTGCTTAATAGAGAATTCAAATCCAAACTCCACCTTTCCATGCGGGTTGAGGTCGGCGTCAATGCAGTTCTACTCAAGTCTGTCTTGTTCTTGGGAGTTGAGCGCCATCAAACGCATGTAGGTAGGTATACAGTATACTTCGATATCCCAGATGATCAAGATCGAGGTCCTGCTATTTGATCCAGCCTAGCAGACGTGCCAGACTTTGCTATCACATAATTCTATTCGATTAACCATAGTTTTGGTAAATATCTGGCACGACGTATTGGAATTGAACATTGGCAAGAAAACAGCGTAACTGCTCGTGAGTCAATATCTCTGAGCCATACTGGGAAGCTCGTATACTGATGGTTAGTGAAAATGGGTACAGATTTTAGATCCGTCGAAGAATCGAAGCTGTCACAATTATCTCCTTGGGGAAGAGACAAAGGCCACGTTGATGTCACCAATTAGTGACGCCCTTGCTCAAAGGCCCGGATGGTTACGGGTTCGAGTTTCAATCGTCCGTTTGCGAGAGCTCTTCCTTGGGTCATGAAAGTGAAAGATGTGATATATTGTCAGTTTGATTGCTGACAACGATCAAAATATTGAGTATTCCATATCCTCAAAATTTGCCGCCTCAAGTTATTCTACATGGGATGAAGAAATGCTCAATCACGCAATTACGCAGTTCAAGTTAAGTGGGTGTAGGTAAGTTTCCGTCTCTCTGCTTACCTTTTTGCCAGACAGGTACAGAAGCACACCGATTCAGAAGTTCAGCAATTGCTGCTACTGGTAGCTCCGAATAGGAGGGTGATGACAAGATTCAAGCTTTCGAGATACTTTACAGATTCAGTTAATACGAATATTGATAACACCACTGTCAAGTATCAGAGCAACCCAATCAATGTGTTTTGCAACGACCATCTTACACTGATTCCAGCTTGATAAACTCGTCTTCATGTTTTCCACGAATGATCACCATACAAATGTCTAATCATGCGAGAGATTGGCCAAAGATATTCAAGTCGACCTCCAAAACTGATATGCGTGGCAAATCCGTATTCAGTAGCAAATCAGACCAAGCCAAGCACAATATCTTCCCAATCTATCCAGCCTTACCGGATAAATTCCACTTCCAGGTTGTCGTATAGATTGCTGCGCCGCACTCCCTCTCCAAAATGCTGGTACCCCGCCCTCTCCCAACTTTGATATCTAGCAAGATCTCTATTCCCCAGCATTTTGCAAGTCGAGCAGCACAACATGTCGCCGCGATCTCTCAAGTCCTGGTTTGACCCCATCGTCAAAACAGACGAATCAGAACCAGAAGCTCCATGGGTAGAAGTGGATCCTCGAGGAAATTCACATGTACGCCGATGGAAACGACCACGGACGACTGATCATTGGAATGGCAAATACGCGACCGTGTATGGAAAGTTCTTTCTAACCTTCCTACCGCTCATCGTGCTCCCTCTTATCGCTGGGTTCTACCACCCACTTCAAAGGAATGAGCATACTTGTCACCGAGACGCCTACGGTAGGCAAAGATGTAAATTGACTGGATATTACTTCACGTTAGTATTTCACGTTTCAGTTATATAAAGGAAGTGCAGGCACACTGACGATGTCGATGAAATAGTTTCGATCATGTTGTTATGATAACCTCTGCTACTTACTTCTTCCTGGCCATCATCCTCGAATCAGTGCTAATGGCCAAAAATCGCCTGCATCCTTGGATGTATATTACTATTTACTCCATTGGCACAATGTTCCCTCCCGCACTCTTCCCCGCCTCAAACGTCGCTTTTATACGGACCCTAACTTGGACGTATGCTATTACTGAGTGGGTGATTTGCGCTTCGTGCATTCTACATGGCATTTGCGTTGCTAGGATTTTGGTCAAGGAGAAGAGAAGTGCTAGACAGGTTGAGCAGGATGCAATTTATGCGGAGAGTCTTTATCAGGATGATGAGAGGGAGGCTAGGGAGGGAGAGTTGGTGCTTATTGATGAGGAAACTGCCTTTGAAGATCAGTTCTCTGATGACGAGCGATCTCGGGTGATCTCACCAATAGTCAAGGATATGGTTTCAAGTGAGGAAACTGGTGATGTGGTAGAAGATGCTGCGAGCAAGGTGCAGGATGAGACTTCATCCAATAATTAGCATTTGATTCGAGATCTGGGAAGGGTCTTAGCGACACCGGACACTTACCTTGACAGCAACTCTATACGGTCATTTTTAACCTCCATCTTGGAATTGTATCATGATCGGAAGTTGAATCAAGACCTTTTAGAAGTAGTTGGACCATTTCCTTCGCCAAGCTTCTGACAACATGGAGTACGTTCCATCGCTCGCTCAACAACGAGTCCGTCAGACCATTCACCCACTCTAGTTGCGAAATCAGATTAACATTTCCAATCAGTGCCCTTGAATAATTCTCCTCTCCCAAAATCACGACATGATGTTCTATACTCCCCTTGTACATGAATATGTATTGCTTCCGCTAGCAAATGTATTGCTTCCCCAAAAGGCAAGCTTACGAAGCCAGCTTACCAACCCAACACCTCGAAGAGCGAATCTCGGGCCGGTGGATCGAGATTGCAAAGAGTGAGATGTGATGAGAATTCTGATTCGCTAGTCATACACTCTTTCTCACAAAGATGACTCCTCTCCGGCATATGATAACCTGGGGAAGAGAGGTCCCCAGAATGAATGCCGGTCGTGAGGTTGATAGGGAGGAAATTTAGCGAATAGAACCAACATGTAAGCGAGTATAAGTAGACGACGATGTACCGTCATTGAATATCTCACTCCATTCCAAGCCGAACTGACAAGCAGTAGAGCAGAACTCATCATGGCAACACAAGTAATCGAAGAAATTGCCATGAGCAATATACAGACCGACGACAACAACTCCAAACCCGATCCAGAAGCAGTATCAAATCTCACAAAAACAAACTCAACTCAGAACGCTTTACCAAGCGATTCCCCCACAGTCATACACCAATACGTCCACGGCACCCGACTAACCCTCCTCACCATCTCCCTCATGCTAGGCGTCTTCATCATAGCCCTCGACACCACAATCATCGGTTCGTTCCCCATACACACCCAATTCCCCTCCTCGCTAACACCCATCCAGCCACCGCCGTCCCCTCCATAACCGCGCACTTCGGCTCCATCGCCGACATAGGCTGGTACTCCTCCGCCTACCTCCTCCCGCTCATGGCCCTCCAACCCACATTCGGGAAGCTCTACTCGCTCTTCCCCATCAAAGCCATCTTCCTCATCGGGCTGATCACCTTCGAGATCGGCTCCACGATCTGCGCCATCGCGCCGAACTCCGGGGTTTTCATCATGGGGCGAGTAGTGGCCGGAGTAGGCGGCGCGACGGTGTATGCGGGCGGCCAGACGATCATCGGGTATGCGGTACCCCTGAGTAGGGTGAGTATGTTTTTGGGGGGGCTCGGGAGCATGTATGGGGTTGCGGGATTGCTGGGGCCGGTGTTGGGGGGGGTGTTTACGGATAGTAGGGCGTTGGGGTGGAGGTTTTGTTTTTGGGTTAATTTGCGTAGGTCGTATCTCCCTACTTTTTTGTTATGTTCATGATGTACAGGAGATTGAGAAGCTAATTCTCTACCAGCTTTCGGAGCTTTGGGGATCGTCATGTTTCTCTTCGGATTCCGTGAACCGGAACGAGAATTGCTGAAATTGACAACTAAAGAAAAGATTAAGCGGATGGATTTCGGCGGGACGATTCTCTTCGTAGGAAGTATCTGCTGTCTATTCCTCGCCCTTCAAAAAGGCGGAAACGTCTATGCTTGGTCTGACGTCCGAGTATGGGGTCTAATCCTAGGCTCCGCTCTCCTCATGATAGCATTCATCCTCCTCCAAAACCACCTAGGCGAAAGGTTTATCTCCTCTCCCCCTTTCCACCCCCCAACCCAATCCAACCTATTTCAGAACCACAAACTAACTCCCCCCCCAGCGCAACAATCCCCCTCCGCATCCTCAAAAACCGCTCTCTAATCTCCACCCTCCTCGTCGCCATCCTCATGTCCGCCGGCGTAAACACCCACACCTTCTACCTCCCCTTCTACTTCCAGTCCGCCAAAGGCACCACAACCACGCGCTCGGGTCTCCTCATGCTCCCCTACCTCCTCAGCGTCACCTTCACCGAACTCACCGTCGGCTTCGCCGTCGCGGCCGTAGGCCTCTTCGCGCCGTTCATCAGCACCGGTACTGCGCTGTTCACTGCCGGCGCCGGCGTGCTCTGCACGCTCTCTGTACACAGCAGTACCGGGCTGGTGATCGGGTATCAGATCCTCGCGGCTGTGGGCTTCGGCTCGAGTTTAAATATCTGCGCGACTGCCGTGCGCGCGTCGGTAAGTGAGGCGGACCTGCCGATTGCGAACTCCCTGACTATTTTCGGGCCGTTTTTCGGCGGGAGTTTGGCGGCTAGTGTTAGTCAGAATATATTCCGGGCGCAGTTAAGGAGGAAGTTGGTGGAGAGTGTGGGCATGAATGATACGGCGCTGGTGATGTCGACGGGGACTAGTGGTGTGACGAGACTCGTTCCGGATTCGATTAGGCCGGAGGTCTTTGAGGCGTTTGATGTTGCGGTGCAGAGGACTTTTATATTGGCGGCTGTGGTGGGGGGGTTGGCGTTTTTGAGTAGCTGGGGGATTAAGTGGAAGAGTGTTAAGGTGAAGAAGGAGTAGGTGGAAGTGGGAGGTAAGTTGCAGAAGGCTTGAAGCCTGGATTGTGACCAGCGGATATGTCGCGTGAATCAAATGTCTGAGATAGAGTGTTTGAACGTGGTATCATAGATTGTTGAAAAGAAAAGGATATATACAGAACTGCTTAGACCGAGCTTACACCGACCCCCTGTTATCCATCTCCTCACCCATAGCCTGCATTCTAGCAACCTGTCTCTTCTCCTCCGCATCCCTCTCAGCAGCAGTCAATCTCACAGGAACCATCTTCAACACAACTGGAATGAGAAGCGCAACCACCATTCCACCTCCCAAGAACGCAGCAGTAACAGCCCATCCAATCGTATATCTTGGACCGTCTGTGCTTGGCCATATTCTGCTTCCGTAAACACTTGAAAGATTACCAACGGCATTGACCATTGCTAAACAGATAGCTCGCTTTTCGGCTGGAAGGTTGATCGTGGCACTCGTCCAGGCTAAGATCAATGGGAGAGCTGTCCAGATACCGGCGGCTACGAAACAGAGCATGACGTATCGCACTGTTGTGTTGTCGACAGCGACGCAGACGATGGAACAGATGAATCCGAGGGCGAGTGCGGCGGAAATGTGATATCTTCGTTCGTCGTTTCGATCTGCGGAATAGGCCATGATATTGAGGATGACGGTTGCGACAACGTAGACTGGGATAGTCATATATTGAGCAGTGGTAGTCGTGTACCCCATAGTCTTTGTGAGAGTTGGAATGAAATACGAGATCGTTCCAGCTCCGACATCGAGGACGAATAGGAGCATGAAGAGGTAAGTTCGGTAATCACAGACGGCTGCCTTGAATGCTTGCCAGTGGCTCAACCGAGTTGAGGCGGTAGATCCAGACTCAATACCGGAAGACAGAATTCTGACTGTAGCGAGTTGACGTTCTTCGAGAGTCAATGCGGGCGAGGTAGCTGGGAAATCGAGGAGTATGAAGGGGGCGATCATGGCAACTCCGACAGTGGCCACACCTTCAATAATAAAGAGCCATCGCCATCCAGCAATACCATGCGCATCAGCAAGTCCACCCGTAATTCCACCCGCAAGAAGGCCCCCGAAAGCTCCGGAGAGCACAGCGGCGCTGTAGAAAATGGCAAAGCGCTTTCCCATCTCGACTGGTTTGTACCAGCAGGAAAGAAGGAACAGGACACCTGGGAAGAAACCAGATTCAATACATCCGAGCACGAATCGGAATGCAAGTAAAGCGCCGTATGAGTGCGAAGCAGCCATTGCAGCTGAGAGAGCGCCCCAGACCAACATGATTCCGGGGAGAAAGAGGGAGGGTCGTGAGCGCGATAGGATCATGTTGGAGGGGACTTCGCAGATGAGATAGCCGAAGAAGAAGATACTGAGGACCCATGCGTATTCTAGACCATATTAGCATTTGCGACTACAAATGTCATGAAATGAGAACTCACTTGAATCATCAAGATTTAAATCATCTTCCATCCCAGCAATCTTCGCATTTCCCTGTCACATGTTAGGCCATTGAAAATTTGATTCGAGGCGTTCAACGTACGATGTTCGTGCGGTCGATGTAGTTCAACACATACATGATCCACAGAATCGGCATGAGTCTCAGATCAATCTTCCTCAACAACTTCTTCTCGGCATCGCTCCCAGGCACATAATTCGCAAGTGCAATCTGCAACTCCTGATCTTCCTGGCTGATTCCCAATTTATGCGCCGTGGTCGGGTCGACCTCGAGGTGTGTAACTCCGCTTTTGGAATCCATTGTCGGGTATCTTCGTCTTGGAACTGGAGTCGGTCGAGGTGGTTGATGATCTCGGTGATGCTTCAGGAATTTTCGAGGGGCAACAACGAACTTTATAAACCCCAAACGCCATCACGAAGAACCTATGCAGGCCAAGCACCTTACCGCTAAACTAGACCCCCCGCATGTTTACTCCATACTTTCCCCATGTTAAGAAAGCTCTATCTCGTGTCGGACCGAGTCAGAAATTGACGGCGGAGGAGGCTCCATTGTCGTTTCGTGGGTGGTCCAATAGGCATTCTCGCCGGAATGGTTGGTGTTGAGGGTAGCGTCGGGGAGAAATGCGCGCTCACGTGGTAGATCCAATGGAGTGGGAGGTTGTGCGGATGCGCATTACGCAAGCCACCGAAAATACCACGGTGATGGTCCCGAATTATCATTCCGCTGCTGCGTGTTCCCCGTCTCCATCCGCTAATGGAGTATGGGGTTATGGGGTATCTGACATCAGGTGAAATTGGTAGATCTGGGTACGACCCCAAAAGCTCGCTTAACGAGAACAGCTTCCTTGGACTCTGAAGGGGGGCGCTCGCGATGGATGATATATCTGGCGATTGTTAGGCGGAACTCGATATTATCAATTCATACGATTAAGTCAGGAAAGCGTTATGCACCTTCTACTTAGCCGATTAATCATCGTGTGTTTCTTCTACTAATTCAGTTGAGGCCGATCTATTTTCTCCTCGTCAACTTGTACTTGCGTACATTGGAAATCACTTAACCACTGCAACCATAAAACGGATTATAGACTAAAGGAATAGCTGGGTATAGAGAGTAATATAGCAAGTCTTCAAATAAGTAAATATCTAACATTTCTAGCATCTCACGGCAAGTACAATTTGACTACGAAGAAATAGACGGGCCTCGAGCTCATGAGACACTTCAGATCTCGTTTCCTTAATTTAAGGAGAAGTTCGTACAAGAATACTGCCATGTATAATGAGTACTGTGTTAACCTGAAATGGCGTGTAGATTTCATTCGGCTTAGTTCTATCCTATCGTTATGCATGACCTCGTACGAGCTCTGCTCACTTACTCTCTTTAGACATGTCAATATGTTACTTCCTTACTTCATACTAATCCCTTTCACGAAAGTCCATATACTGCGAAAAGAAATAGAACCTCCTTCTGTAGCTCAATGACACTGTCACATTAGTTCGTTAAAAGGGACATCATCAACCGGTCTTCTTACCTACACCTATTATTCCCCTAATATTCAAACCTCTACGTGTCAAACTCCATTTACAGATGCTTCGAGTGAACTAAAGTTCCCTACAACCATCTACCATCACAATCAGAAACCCCTATTCCGTTCCAAACCACGCCTCCAGATGAAAGCCTGCTAGTATGCAAAAACCTGTCTAGTAGTCATCTCATTTACCACATTCTTGTTATCCAATCTTGGAGTGCGATCTTACACAAAACTTTCAAGCTCTAATTGTACTCTCTCACCACTGTCTTATAACAACGTACTATGAAAATCCTCGACGTGGAGAACCCGCTACAAAGACTACAGTAACAAAAGCTCTGCGGTGGCACTGTCCCTATTCGCTTTAGATCATCAAATAAGTCAAATGAGTCTATATTACGGTTAACTATTAATCATTACCAAAATCCGGCATAATCATGATAATCAACCGATTCTAAACATTGACTTTTGAAAATTCATGGCAGATAACAACGCTAATAGGTAGTATTCAAACATAAATTCGTTTGACTTATATGTCTTTTGAATTATGTGGCATATCACAATTCCATCATTCAAGTGTGACTTTATACGTGGCATGAATTAATGTGGTTGTGATTAACGGGGGGGCGGGGGCGAAACCCTTAATAATCGCTTCTGGGTGCTTAAAGTCAGTGAGTCCGACAGTGAGCTTGAGTACATAGAAGCCGAACTTGATATTCTTAATAGCTGATTTGAATCATTTTCCTTGAGCCTTCTCTCTTTTATTTTTCGACATTCCATTCCATCTCTCCTATCCACCAAAACCCAAAACCGCAAAACCAAAATTTCAACACCGCATAGCATACCTTCGCCACTTGATACACTTCCCCACTCACACCCACCAGACCCAATATCCTAACCTTCTCATCCCGAAACAGACAACAGACCACCTTCACCTCTTCCACAAGCAACATGGCATGTCAACTTCATAACCTCGATTTACGGCTCTAGATCACATATTCGCAGCCTATATAACGAAGAGGAACAACTATTGGAGTAAGAAGTTGTGAGACTTTTATCGAGGAGGGAGGCTGTGGGCTGGCGAGACGGTGAATAGAGTGAAGAAGAGATGGAAGAAGAGTGCCTGGGCGGGGGTCCGGGGGATTAGGTCGAGGTAACTTCACACATCGACTCTCCCAACTACATATATACTACACTCACGCCATCGCCCCACCACACCTCATGTTTCACATATTCAAACACCAAGACAACGCAAGCCCAAGAATTTTCCATTTATACCTCCCTATCTCCTCATCACCACCTCTAAATCCTAGCTTTAGGTCTCCACCTCGCATAAGGATGTTCCTCTCCCACCGGAACCAAATGGTCCACCGCGCGTGTATTTACCATTCCCGGATGCACCTGCGAGAGATCCGTCACACCCATCATTTTCATTGTTGTTTCGAGCTCGTCTTTGAGTACTGTGATACCACGTTAGCAAGGTCCCAATCGTAGGAAATCCCAAATTCCAAGGGTCTAGGGAGACTCACTATCAACGAATTTCTCCACGCCTTCCTCCCCGTAATTCAATGCGTAGAGAAATCCCCTTCCAATACCTACACTCGTCGCGCCGAGACATAAACACTTAAAGATATCCGTCCCGCGCATTATTCCACCGTCGATAAAGATATCCAACGCATCAAATACCTCGGGACAATTTCTCTGCAGCTCTAACAGCACGAGAATAGGCGGGGGCGCGGTATCAAGAGACCGGCCACCATGGTTACTAAGTACAATACCCTGGATTCCATTCTCCATCGCGAGTTTCGCGTCCATGTAGTTTTGCACACCTTTCAGAACAATAGGCAGATTCGTTGATTTCCTTAACCAAGGCAAATCGTCCCAGCTCAAACTAGCATCGATATAACGGCCCATGATACGACCTAAAGCGCCGCCTTTCGAGTCATTCTTCGCTTTAACACCGCTCATAGGCGTAACAACACTCTCGTCCGCCGCAACCCGCTCATCCGCTTCTCGTTTGCCAGGAATAGGCGCGTCGACGGTGACGAAGATTGCTTTAACGCCGAGAGACTCAACGTGTGCGAGGAGGGCTTCGCTTTTATGCCGTTCTTTGTCGACGTATAGTTGGAAGAACAGCGGCATTTCCTCGTTTTCAAACCCCCCGTATGTGCCCTCTTCGCGTGTACTCTCAACAATTTCCTTGATCGGATACGACGCGCTCGTCGACACAACCTGCGGAATCCCAACTTTCTTACAACCCCGCGCGATTCCTAATTCGCCTGCTGGATGTACTAATTTTGCCATTGATGCTGGCGCGCAGAAGATTGGAACGCGCATTTGGTGACCGAGCATTGTGGTGGACGTGTCTACATCTTTTACGTTTACTAGACATCGTGGTCGTAGCCCAATTTCGCCGTATATAGAGTTGTTTCGCGATTTCGTGAGGCAGTCTGTCGCGGCGGAGGAGTAGAAGGCCCATGTTTTCGGCGTCAGGCTGAGGCGGGCAGAGGAGACAAAGTCGTGGGTGCTGATGAGGGTGGAGAGTGGTGGTTTGGTTTCGGGAGAAGTAGACTTGGAGACTTGTGGAGGGGGTTTGAGCCATTCTTCGTCGAGGTTCGTAAGGTCGAGGGTTCCGAGGATTTTGGAGGGGGAGAGAGAGGTGGATATTAATGAAGGCGCATGGATTGTGCTGTATGCTGTTGTTGCATCGCGGCCGGCGTAGTTTTGAATTACTGAGGATTGTTAGTGGGGGTTGCCAGGAGAGGTGTTGGACCTACTTGCTGCTCCTCCTGGATGAGAGGGTGCGAACTCGGTGAGATCGTAGACTGTGTTGTCGACTACTATCCATAAATCATCTGATGTGTTGTGCTTGGAGATTTCTTGGGTTGTGATGCTTCGAGACATGTTTGCGCTGTGGAGAGTGGGAAATCTGTGTGTTAGCTATGTGGAAGTATGTAGTCAATTGTCAAGCATAATGGCACACAGAAGAAATAGGTAAAGAAAGTTTATTGATATAGATAAATCTACATTCGAGTGGCTAAATGTCAATCAGTGGTGGTTGCAAGTTGTGTGTCGTCGCGAGAAAATGGCCCGAGATGGAAGTTCGGCAAATGTTGGGGAAGTGACAGCTGACTCAGGAACAGACCAACATTTCTTCCGCTTGAATAATTCCAAGCTTACTCTTAATCAACCTCCGTCGTTTTTGTCGAGATATCCTCAAGATGATGTTGGTTTGTGTCGATTGTTTTCCAAAGCTCTGCTGCACCTCTCTTTCTGGCCGCCGTGGAGACTCTTTCAACATTATTTGACCCTTCTCTTGAAAACACGACTTCTCTGAATTATTTGCGACTGAAAGGTCATCTGCAAGCAATGGTTCTGCTTCGTGCGCAATTTGGACATATTTATATCCTCACATTGCATTCCTTTGTCCCTTTGGCACTTCGTATTGCTTCTTTCGTGCAAGGCATGCCCAGATTCTCTCAATGGTGGGGCCGAGGTTGTGGCATTCATGTCATGTTGGAGGAGACTCCTCGGTGATCTCGTATTTCAACCTTGCTTGTCCGCTATCTTCTCTTCTCTGCTTGGAAAGAAATCTTTCATCATCTCACGAAGATGGTAAATCTCGCTTCGAAGCTAGCCATCGCTGGTGTGGTCTCTGTTGGGGTTCTGTACCAATTTCTTATCAAATACCTTGTCTTTGATGTTCTTGGAGTCGGGCGCGAAACCTTCTCGATTGAGTCCTATGGACACCTCAAATGCGAAAAGGTGGAAGAACTAGGCATCGAAGGATGTGAGGATATGTGGATGCATGAGAAGACCGGTCATCTCTACATGGCATGTTCAGACAGCCGCTCTCGTGAGCAGTGGCTTCCGGCGTTCGATCCTCAATCACCCCTCTCGTGAGCAATGACTGACAACCACAGCGTTGACCATCTAAATGCCACAGGTCGAGGTCTTGTTGATCGTATCGCCGTGCTGGATACTCGTGGCTCGGGACGACTCGCTTCTCGAATAAAGTGGTTGTCAATCGAGAACTTTTCTGGCATCAAGGGAGACGGAACTCTGAATCTACACGGTCTAGACATCAGAGCCGACGACAATACTGATGTTTTACGAATCTTGTTGGTCAATCATCGCCCACCCATAGACCCTATCACTGGCGAATTCCTGGACGCAGCCAAACATGGAGCGAATTCAACAGTCGAACAATTCCAAACCGAGATTGGCACCGAAACAATGCGCCACGTCCGAACCTACCATCACGACCTGATTCAAACGCCAAATCGGGTTGCCTGGGTCAGCGATCATTCATTTGTATTTACAAACGACCATACCCACAAACATGGCTTTGTGAGTTTCTTCTCTCGTCCAATGATAACACGTGACTAACCTCCTCAGCGCCGCGGACTCGAAGCTATCCTTGGTGGCGGAAACGTCGGATACTGCGATCGAAGAAGCTGCCATATCGCCTATGATTCCGAATTCTGGGGTCCCAACGGTCTTGTCCGCGGTAAAGACGGTCTCATCTACGTCCCGAATGTAATCGGCTCGAACGTCCAAGTCTTTGCCCTCACTGAAACCCACCATTTACGCAAACTCCACACCCTGAAAACACTCCCGATTGACAACCTCTCCGTCGACCAGAATGGCGATATTTTCGGTGCTGCGTTTCCTCAGGTTTACAAATGGATCCAGTCATCAAGCGATGCCTTTGGAGTCCATCCTCCATCTGCGGTTGTCAAGATAAGTCGAGCTGGGAAAGTTCATGGGAGGGCGGTCGATGTGGATCGGACTGTGGATGATTATACGGTTGAGAAGATTTTCGAGGATGATAGTGGCGTGTTGCCTGGTTCTACGATCGTGGTTCATGATGTGAAGACTGGGAGTTACTTTTTTGGAGGGGTGATGTCGCCTTTTATTACGATTTGTGAGAGACTGTCTAGATGAGCTTCTGAATTATTGAGTTCAAAGATGGGGATCTGAGAGAAATTTTAGGAGACATGGGTTTGAAAGTTGGATATATTTTATATACATAGGTACTTATCTATTCTCATAGATATCTTTCCAAGATGCCATTATTTGCTTCTATTCTCTATTCTCTACATCCTTCTCTATCTATCTCGATCAATTTTGAATAACCTTTATACTCTACAACCCCCGCGCCTCGCGCTTAACCTTCTTCACCCCTCTCTACCTGCCCCAATCTAGGCAATTTCCTCGTAAATTATAAACCACGTCCAAGACTTCTAACCAACTTTCTCTGAAACATCCCACGCACGGCTCGACCAATCCCGTAAACCATGAAAAATGACTCGACCAATACAACGGAACAATTGCTCGAAAAGGGTTCTTTCCTGGGGAATTGGCATCCACATTGCGGGTGGCTTGGCTCGGATGGATGAGCTCAGGGCTGTGCGTTGGTCTGAGCTTTTAAGCCCTATGAAATCGCCGCGCTCGCGTGGAAGGAAGCGGCCGCGTTTGTATGCATGGGCGATTTTATGCAGCCTCAAGGACAACAAACACCAACAAAATTGATGTCAATATTTACAACACTCTTCAGGAATCGTCAATTCCGATTATTGCACCGAGCTCAAGATGGACAGAGTACATTCATATGCTCACTCCCTGCTGCTTCACAGCTTGAGATCCTCTCCAAGTGGACCCAACCGTCAGCGAAATCATCTCCCATGAAATTTCCACGCCGCAGCACATACAATGCTCGCATCTCTTCACGTACACGGTCCAACAATCAAGTGTGGCTACGCACGAGGATCGCGTTGGTGTTTTGAGTTGGTGAAATAAGCCCAACCCACCGGTCTGCGGCGTAGCTTCGTTTAGGGATGTAGATAATTCCAACAATTTCCTCGTTGACCATTTTCTCATTCTTCGTCATCCTTTTCTTTCTGTTAAAATCTGCAATCAGGATGACGGACCCAAACGACCCTTCGGCGCCGTTCAATCAGACGGAGTTTGACGAGGCGATAGCCGGTTTGAACCAAACGGAAATTGACGAGTTGATGGCGGGTACGAATCAAACGGAGATTGATGAGGCGATTGCGGGTGCGAATCAGACTGAGGTCGATGATTTTTTACTGAGGAATACGGGATCGAAGGAGGTTAATCAGACGACTGTGATTGGACTTATGAAGGAGACGAATCAGACTTTTACTTGTCATAATATGTTGTTGCCGACGCCGATGCAGAATGCGAGTTCGTGGGCGGCGGTGGGGTGTTTGAGAGGGTTTTTTTGTGAGTGAGAAATCCTATGGGTCCGATGAGGAGGGAGTGTGTGGAAGTTTGAGGAGTCTAGGTTGAGGAGGACTTTTTGGGCGCGATTTGAATACCAGACTATTCCTATGTGGCACTTTCCGACTCAATCGTCACAAAATCTCATATACAACCTTATTGAGAGCGCTCTTTCTAACAAAAACTCAGGCCCCAATAATACCGCCGAGCATCTACCAGAATACTGTCCACCAAGTCCAGATTGCGGTGCCAGAAGATTAATGTCAGCAATATGCGAGCCTCAAGGAATCTACGAACCCACAATTTGCCCAGCAGGATTTTACTGTCCAGTAGTCGACGGCCGATCGCAAAAGTTTCAATGCCCTTCTGGGAGTTATTGTCGGAGAGGATCTGCTGCAGCGAGGAAATGTAGTATCGGTTCTTATTGTCCTGCAGGTGCGAAGAAAGAAACGTCGTTTGTGGCGAGTGGACTTGCGATATTGATTGATACGATTTTGATTACAAGTATGTCATCTCCCTCACAGCATGGTTTTCAACTTCAAAGTGGAAAGAAGATGAGATAGTCTAGATACATCACAGCTAACAACCACAGTCTGCGTTTTCCTCAAACTCCGAGCTTTCTACGTAGCCAAAAGTAAAAAGGGCAAGAAAGTCAACAAAAAAGCCGCCACCTTCTTCACCAAAGGCGCCAGCCTGCCCAACTTCCGCGGCAAAAACTACGAACAACTAGAAGATGAGCAATATCATGGCTCCATCAGCCCGGAATCACATAACATGATCCCCATGACCAACACCGCAGCTTACCGCCGCCGACCCACTGGATTTCAGGAAATCGGACAAGTCGAGCACAATTTCTCACTTGCGGATCATATCAACGATGATGATGTGGCAGATAGCACTGATTTACAGCGTTTCGTTCAGTCGCTTTCGAAGATTCTGGGGGCGACGAAATTTGGATTGACGTTTGAGTTTCAGAATTTGAGGTTTCATCCGTCAAAGGCGCCGAGACCTATTTTGCAGGATGTTTCGGGGTGTATTAATGCGGGGTCGCTTTGGGGTGTGATGGGAGCTTCTGGGGCGGGAAAGTGTAAGTTGATAAAAAGAGGACTTTAGGAGTAGTGGCTAATTTGAGTAGCTACTTTCGTCAATGTTTTGATGGGAAAACAAGCTGGGATTACTGGTATTACCAAGGTCAATGGAGTGGCTGGTGATATTAAGAAGTATGAATGTATTTTCACTTATTTCAAACAATGCTGACAGTGACTCAGATACAAGAAAATCATCGGATATGTTCCACAAGACGATATTGTCCTACCGGAATTGACTGTTCGAGAAAACATTCTACATTCCGCTCGAATTCGTTTACCTTCGAATTGGTCTGACTCTGAAATTCAACATCACGTCGATGTGCTGCTAAGCTGTCTTCAACTCTCTCACGTCAAAGATTCTCTTGTCGGAAGTCCTGGTGCACCTGTCATCTCAGGAGGTCAAAGAAAACGAGTCAGCATTGGTATGGAACTTGCAGCAGCTCCAATGGCTCTATTCCTCGACGAACCAACATCCGGACTAGATGCCACAGCAGCCGCATCCATCATGTCAACTCTCAAAGCCCTCTCACGTCTCGGCATGACCATCATCACCGTAATCCATCAACCACGACCTGAAATTTTCGAATCCCTCGACAGTCTTGTCCTCCTCGGCGCCGGACGAATGATCTACCAAGGTCCCGAAGACAACATCCGCCCTTACCTCGAAAACTTAGGCTTCCACTTCCCCGAACACTCCAACCCCGCCGACATCATGGGCGACATCATCGCTGGCGAAGGACGACACTACAAACCCACCGGCGACGCCTCCGTGCAATGGCTCATCGACACCTGGGCAACCACCCACCCCTCCAGCGCGCTCGACAAAACCAAGAACTCCACCATATCCACCACCGAAATCACCTCCCTCACCTCAACCATCAAACAACGCGGCGCCCCCTTCCACCGCCAAACCCTCCTTTGCCTCAACCGCTCCCTCCTCCAACAATTCCGCATGAAATCCTCCTTCTTCTTCGAGCTCGGCGTCGGCTCCATGGCCGGTTTCCTCATCGGCCTCTCCCAGCTCAACGGCAAAGGCCAGGTTTTCCAATCCATCTACGTCGAGCCCTACCAATTCATCTCCTCAGCCGCCCAACATACATCGATCCCGCAGATCGCATTGCTCGTCGGTCTCGCCATCGGTCTGACCGCGTCTGCGCCGGGCGTCAAGGTGTTTTCAGAGGAGAAACTCGTGTTTTGGCGCGAGGCGGCCGCGGGACACAATCGCTTTGCTTATTACATGGGGAAGGTATTAAGTACGATACCCAGGATGATATTGGCGAATTTCCATTTCACGACGCTTTTCATGTTGTTGAGTACGCCTGATATCACATTCTTACATAGTTTCGCGGTGAACCTGCTGTATTTCTGGTGTATCTACGGTATCGCATCCTGCATATCCATGGTTACACGTCGCGAAGACGGACCGCTTCTCGCCGTAAGCCTTCCCCTTATTCCCCTTATCCACCTTGTCCCCTATATACCATCCCCCTCTCCCCCCCCGCTAACAACCCCAGGTTATGTGCTCCCTAATAGTCGGCGTCCTAAACGGCTTTTCCCCCACCCTCTCCACGGTCCGCGACTGGAAACTCGCCTGGCTCTGGCGCGCCTCCCCTGGCACCTGGCTCGCTGAAGCGTATTTCACGGAGAATCTGACGCCGTTGCGCCATCTGTATGATATTGAGACGGCGAGGGATACGCTGGGGTATTGGTTGGGTGTGTATACACGCGATTGTTTGATGTTGCTTATGTTGGGGGCCGTCTATCGCGTGTTGGCGTTTGGGGGACTGAGGTTTATGTATCCGAGTCGGCAGAGGTAGGGGTAGGGTATGTAAATATGAGCTATTCAATTTTCTCTTGGGTACTGTTATGGGAGCTGCAAATATGCGATCTGAAGCCGCGTGCATGCTTCTTTACCGCCCGAATTTTCCCACACCACCCATAATCTTACCAGCGAAGATTCCACTCCATCACTAATAGCAGGGTAAAATCGATAACAGAAAACAGCAGTCGGGCTCACGAAGTCGAGAGTAGCATTGCTTGT
Source organism: Glarea lozoyensis ATCC 20868 (assembly GCF_000409485.1). Lineage (NCBI taxonomy): Eukaryota > Fungi > Ascomycota > Leotiomycetes > Helotiales > Helotiaceae > Glarea > Glarea lozoyensis. The sequence continues at coordinate 131,962 of NW_007360996.1, forward strand.
AAATGAATGCAGGGATAGGATAGTAGCTCGTGTATCAGGTAGGCTTTAGGGGGTTTTGAATACATCTTTCCATACGGCGAATAGTCGGGAATGGATGATTTATAGGTTTCTGAGGCAGGAGATTCTTTAATGGAGGAGGACGCTTGAGTACTGGGGAGGGTTGGTTTTGGAGTTGATGGTTAGGTGGTGATGGGGTATAGATGTTATTTTTTGGGTTGGTATAGAGAGTGTGGCGAGGACAATTGAAATGAGAGCAATAGTGTAGATTCGTGGAGGCAATTTGTTGGGATGATACGATCCATGGTTCAGAGATATGTATTTATCTCGCTTCTGCCATTGCTTTGTTATTTCGAGTAACTGAAAGTTATCACCTCTAAGACGCAGTATCAAATCACCTCCCATACCCACCAAAGACGCGGCGATTTAATACCGCACTTTTCAGATTACTTACAAGAAAAGAAGACCTGGCTGTGTTGGCGATTGGCCGACTTATGCGGCGTCCTAACGCATAACCTACCTACGCCCCCCTAGGGTCCTCGAACCCCTATCACTCTCGTATTATACATCACTTCGCTATAGGATTCAGCGATTGGTATGTTCGTGCAGACATGTTGGTTAGTAAACTTATAAGAGGCGAGGATATCTAACACCACCTACCGCATTTCTTTCATCCATATATTCTTCAACACACCACACGATGTCTCTCTCAACTCTCCCACCTGAAATCCTGTCGGAAATAGCAAAGGTATGAACCCCTCTTGGAAGAGGGAAAGGCTGATAGCGATAGCTGCTTGAGGATCGAGATCGGAATACTTGGGCACTTGTAGATAAATTCTCATACCACGTCCTCCTGGCTATGCGATACTGTACTATCACTATAGATGCGTATAATGCTTGGGATTTCATCACTTACGCCCAATCTTGCAGTTTGGAATACTGTAGGAAGTTGAATGTACATTGTATAACCCACTGCGGCCCAACAACCCTCACGCAATCCCTCCTCGCAGCGTCTAAATTCGCTGATGGTCAGATAACGCACCTCTCCTGGGCTCTAGAGCGCGGATCCTTGTCGAACGAGATTGAAACCTCGGATTTGTTTGTAAAACAGAGTGAGCTGCGAGTTTTGAAACTTTCGCCCTGGCCAGACGACCAACCATACCCTACCAGCATAATCAGTCTGACGCAGTTGCGGGAGCTCGAATTCTCAATTTTCACTTCGAGGACACAGAAACTCGTGAACGGCGAGTTGATTCGAGACGTGCTGCGTAATAATCCAACGCTGGAGATCTTGCGGTTTGTGCGTCCGACTGAGGGACATAATCCAAGGGGTATTAGGGGGGAGGAGTGGAGGGAATTATTGACTTGCTCTGAGACGGAAGGACATGTCCAGCATCCAATTGGAGTCAGAGAATTCGTGCTACGCCATTGTAGCGCTCAAGATGGATACGAGTCTTTCCCGTGGGAAGTTGTTGGTTTTGGAAATCTCGAGATACTGAGCTTTGAGCAAACCATCGATGTAGCGGCGGATTTGGGATATCTCGCCACCATCACGCCGGAGAATTGGGGGCTTGAGAGGTTGGAGATAGGGCTGTGGAATCATTGTATGCGACACGCCCCGGAACAAGTCAGTGCGATAGAGAGGTTTTTGATGCATGGGAATTTCTGCGGGTTGAGGCATCTGCGTGTCGAGCTTCCTGGTGGGAGACGATTGTTGAGCGCGGCGTCAATTTCGCAGCACGAAAGGCTTGAGACATTGGCTATTTCTGCGACCGACGACGATGGCTGGCTCCTAGCATTTTCACCCGCTGAGATCCACGAGATCGTAACGGCTTGTCAGAGCCTACACACCCTGAAATGCGTGCTTCCTGCCCTTTCAAACGCGGAATTCTACGTACGCCTCCCTTTTCAGAGTAAATTTTTGATTTTAACCTAACGTGCTTCTAGGAAAACCTGGCTAAGTCTACTTCCATAAAACAGCTTCAAGTGATCGGTCTTCAATCGCCCCGTACGAAGACGCCGGCGTGGTCGTGGCCGAGGGATGTAAGTCATTTCGATCCGGTGCCTAGGGGGATGATGGAGGATGTCAGTCGTGAGATTTTCGGGTTGTGTGGGAGGTTGGAGGTGTTGGGGTTGCATGTTAGCGAGCACTATTGCGAGAACTGGGAGGCGGAGATGAGATATTATCGATACAATTCGCCAGCTAATTAGATATGCTTGGTTAAGAGGTATATACATACACGCCACATTACATAAGCCCTCGATCATACCCTCCCACGCCATTCAATGCACTAACATCAAAAAACCCCACCGGGAAATAATTCTCATCAAACAGGTCAAACGAATTCCCATACACCCCAAACGGCGCGAGATCAGCCTCATACTGCTGCTGCAGCTGGTTCTGCGCCGGCCGTTCCCTTTCCAGCATCTTCTGCAAGCCAATCGCGATATGCGCTGCCAAAAACCGTTCACTGGCTTTCACGCTCTTCAGGAGCTGGATGATCTGCGTGACGAGCTCGCGGATCAATATGCTGTCTGTGCCTAGCTGCAGCGGTTTCCAGCGCTGCTCGACCTTGAGCAGGAACACGGCGGCGTAGGTTATCATGGTGTGGAGGTACAAGGGGACGCCCACGAGACCGTTGCGGATGTCGGGCGAGGAGATGACGAGTTGCAGGATGGCGACTGCGGAGGAGATGGCTAGGTTTGCGTATTCGCGGCGCGAGGTGCTGAGGGTGGTGCTGTGTGGGGATTCTTGGAAGCCCCGCAGGGAGAGGGCGTTTAGTTGGAGTTTGCCGAAGTGGTGGTGGAGGGAGACGCCTTTGGAGGGGTAGGATGAGATGAAGGGGTTGGGTGCTGGGGGTGGTTAGAATTTCAAATAGGACTTTTCTTTTTCACTCTGAACTATCACTCACCTAGTTGGGATTCCCATCTTATGCGCCAGTTATCAAGGTCCATGTTGAATCGTCCTAGTAGATGGAGGTCGTTTTCTTGGAGCATGTGGTCGACGTCGGGTCCGAATGAGTGGAACATTTTGGTTAGGACGGAGAATATGGCGATTTGGCTGTGTAGTCTCAGATCTGCTTGTGTGATTCCTGGTAGTTGTAGGAATCTTTCATGTCCAACGACGGCCTGTCGACTATTAGTCATTACTCTTATTGCGAAAACGTTCCCAATTGCCTGAGTGATTTGTTTCTTGCAACAGATCTAAAGTAGAGAGTGAACAAAAGGCTGACTTACTTGGTCCTCGTGTATAACTGGAGGCCGACCATAAGCAATACTGAAATGATGGTCACACACATACAAAAGATACCATAGTCGAGCGGCTTCGATATGTTCTGCCTCACCTCTTAAGGCTTTTGCAAAGCTTCGGTGCAGATTAAGCTCCGTAGCAATGCGAACAGCATGACCCGAGAGTTTCCCTGTTCAATCCTATTAGCTCCATATTAGTAGTGGTTGTTATAAGACCACTCACAACTCAAGTCGCTCAACCAAAACGCAGCAATACAGAGACCTCTTATGCCGTCCAATGTGTGATGCCGATCAAGCATAGAACTTGACACAAGCGAAGTGAACCTGTTGCATACAATCAGCGTTGCAATTGTAGAAGAGGACTGGTAGTAATTACTCCGAATAACAAATATCAAAAGTTGCTGCCCCACCCGGAGCATGTAGTGCAGTGACAGCTAAAATCGCCGTTAAGAGCAGAGATGATGACTTCCGAACGGATGTGAGATCGGAGTGGACGAGAGCGATACCTCCCCATAGATAGTGGTTAAGCGAGTGATTGAATGTATCGAATAGCTCTTGAGCTTCCTTTTCTCCGATTACACCTCGCGAGATGAAGTCGTTGTCTAGTGGATTTCGAGTAAGGTCATTGGATCGTGGGTTGCCACGGAGGTGGCGGAGGCGGGTTACCTAGGTGTGTCAGTATTGCCATAGAGACAAACATCTTCGTCCCAGCTGCAAAGCTAAGCTTTGGCTTCGAATATATTGAAAGATTAATGTGTGAGACCTAGAAGATGATACAGCCTTGTTTTCTGTTGAAACCAGTGGCAGTCGTACCGCAGTGTCTCAACGTTTCACTGGATAGAAGAGACCAAGAGCTGAAGAGCCCTCGAACAGAAGGTACATTCGGCACAAAAGTTTTAATCCTTTTTCAATAACGTGTCATGTAGCTTAAATGATTGTTGAATCTCAACTAAAACTCAATTTGTGCACGAACAATGGTTCATGCCCAGTGATTGAGGAACTTGCAATTATTTCGACATGCGACAACAGCAAAACAAGAGAAACCAAGACCTACCTCGTATAAAGTGTTGATGGGTGCCCCAACCAACGTGCCACTCCCCTCATGAGAATGTTCAGGCTCATTCGAATTTTCTCTCGTCATAGCCATCGTCCTCGGCGTCGCGCTCCGCATGTTTTCCAGCGGAGACGTTCCATCAACTTGCGACGTAGAGGCGATAGAGCCAAATCGTACCCCACGCTGAACATTACTAACTGGCTGACTCCCAGGGCTTGCAAAGGTTTCCAGTGGTGGCAGATTTAAGACTCCCAGAATCTCTGATACAGCTGCTTGGAGCTGCTGGGAGGTGTTTTGCATTCCCATTTTCCATTCCGCTTCATCTACCAGAATCGACTGGAGACTTTTGTTAAGGGTGCATTTTAAGCCTTTCTTGATACATCTTGTACATGATGAGGACGAGCTTTGTGCTAGGTCGCAACGGATCTTTCGATTTTGACATTCAGTGCCTATTTTGATTGTCAAACCTGTAATTACCAGTACTTTGAAAAATTCATGACATCTTCTCAAGTGACTTTGAAATTTTGGACCATTTCCATCAAATATGCAAGACCATAGACAACGAAAAGAATACTCACATGCCTTAACAGTCTTCGACACCCTCACACTTGGTATCTTGGCCCCATTGTTAGAATTCTTCGTCACATGATCTTCGGATTTATCTGCGCTCTCATCAACCCGAGCACGCTTCATCCTGAGTCCTAATCGTCGGTGCTAGGGTATTGTGGGGACCCCATAAAGTTCGATGAAAATCCAGAGAAGTGGTTGAGGAACGCAGGTTTGGAAGAACGGGGGAAAGACCGCACTTCTTAAATGTCGGGTAGAATACCGTGGGAGAGGAATAATCTAAAGGCGGCGTCAACATATCCACTTTGTGGGTGTGGTGTGGATGCGCGGTCGAAACCCCCCTGAGCCAAGCGAGTTTACAGTCGCAGCAAACCGCGCAAGCTGAACGGCACGGAAGACGGCAACCGCTTGGCCCTCCTCGACCCTACAATCCCCGCTTACGCCGCCTTAATATCCTCTCTGTGGTGGTATTTTCGCCTTCGAGACTACTCACGGAGAAGTGACCGATATCAATTCTCAATCGGCCTTACTACCACATGTGAAGGATAATCAACTCAATACCTAAATACCTACTTCAAATACCACCATGGAGTACTTTACGAGCAATTCAGCCTCCACTCAATCATCCCTCTCATTTCACCTCCCTCATATCCAAGATGTTGTTAAGAAAAGACTCAAACGGTGATGCAAGCCACAGCTTCTCCGGACCTTCAGGCACAACACAATCTCACAATGTCGCGTGGATAGGACTAGGTACCATGGGCCTTGGGATGGCCTCACATTTAGTTAAGAAGGGATTCAATGTCACAGGTTACGATATCTATGAGCCTAGTTTGGCGAAGTTCCGTGAAAATGGAGGAAGAACCGCGACGTCTCCTTTAGAAGCTGCGAGGAATGCAGAGTTTCTGGTGTGTATGGTTGCAAGTTCAGCGCAGGCACAACATGTACTTTTTGATAAAGATACAGGTGCTGTTCAAGGTGTGTAAATGTGTGGGAACATCTGAGATGTGGCTAATCTTTTTCAGGCCTTCCAATCAATGCTACAGTCATCATGTGCTCGACTGTACCAGCTTCATATCTTGACGAAATTCAAGAGTCACTGAAATCAAGAGACCGAAACGATATTTTTCTGGTTGACAGTCCGGTGTCTGGTGGTACCGCCCGAGCATCAGAGGGAACTCTGACTATCATGTCTTCTGGGAGTGAAGCTGCTCTTGAAAAAGGCAAAACACTGCAATCAGCTTTAGCCGAGCGTTTGATTGTAGTCCCAGGAGGTATTGGATCGGCTTCAAAAGTCAAAATGGTCAATCAGTTGCTTGCTGGTACTCACATCGCTGCGGCTGCTGAGGCGATGGGTCTTGCAGCTACCATGGGTTTGAACACTCAACAAGTTTTCGACATTATTACTGGTGCCGCCGGTAACAGCTGGATGTTCGAAAACAGAGTGCCTCACATGTTGAAAAATGACTGGACACGACTTTCAGCTGTTGACATATTTGTGAAAGACATGGTAAGATTCTTCCATTTTTCTACAAGGTTCCATCAAGCTAATTGAAATCAGGGAATCGTCACATCATCTGCACGTGCCCTCGAGTTTCCTTTACCAATCGCTTCCTCAGCTGAACAGCTTTTCATATCTGCTTCAAAGCAAGGATATGGCCGAGACGATGATTCCAGCGTAGTTCGTCTATACATTCCCACTTCTCCAGCCGCTGTATCAGAAAATGCCAGACCAGCCGACAAACTGAGTAGCTCATCAAAGTCCTGGACCGCAAATGATATTAAGAAGATTGGATTTGTAGGACTTGGAGCCATGGGCATTGGCATGGCGAAGACACTAACGAAGGCTGGATACCAAGTACAGGGTTACGATGTGTATCCACCATCCGTTGAGAAGTTCGTTGCTGCTAGCGAAAGTGCTACTGCCGCAACATCGCCCTCAGAAGCCGCTTCAGGGGCACAGGCTCTGATTCTTATGGTGCAGAATGCCAAACAGGCACACGATGTGCTTTTTGGGTCTGGAAAAGCTGCTGAGGCGTTACCTCATGGGTCTGTCGTCATCTTGAACTCGACCGTTCCACCATCTGCTGCACGTGAGATCAGAGAGAGATTGGTGGCCGTTGGCAAAGATCTCGACTTGGTTGATGCTCCTGTTAGCGGAGGAGTGGCAAGAGCTGCTTCGGGACAACTGACTGTAAGTTTCACATACTCGCGATAAACGATTTACTAACGCACACCAGATCATGTCTTCCGCTGATGAACTTGCTATTTCAAAAGCCAATGTCGTCCTTAGTGCAATGAGCGGCGAGCCGAAGAATCTGCATTACATTGCTGGTGGTGCAGGTGCTGCTTCGTCAGTGAAACTCATCAACCAACTTCTTGCCGGAGTTCATATTGCCGCGGCCGCGGAAGCTATGGCTTTTGGTGCGAAGTTAGGTCTGGACACGCGCAGTCTGTACAATACCATCAAGAACGCCGCTGGAGGTAGCTGGATGTTTGAGAATCGTGTTCCTGCCATGTTGGATGCGGACTGGACTCCTCACTCTATGCTTGCAATTTTTGTCAAAGACTTGGTAGGTACACGTCTTTTTATCATGGAAGAAAACTTACTAACGCGTTGTAGGGTATTGTTTTGGACGAGTCAAAACGGCTGCTATATGCTGCTCCACTAAGTTCAACAGCCCACACATTATACCTCCAAGGTGCCTCTCACGGTCTATCAAGAGAGGCTGATGGTGGTGTTGTTCGAGTCTGGGAGTTTCTCACCGGTGTATCGGTCGCTAAAAGTGCTTCTGCCCGAGTAGAAAAGAAATTTGTTCCAAGAGAATACCAAAAATTGAGCGTCGCCGAAACGACCAATGCTCTTCCAGCTCCATACGAAGGCAATCCCCTCGAGATGATTAACAGCAGGATTTCAGAGCCAAATACACCCATCTTAGTTGTATTAGATGATGATCCAACCGGAACTCAGACCTGTCATGATATTTCCGTCTTGACGGTATGGAGCCACGACACATTGTGCCAGGAATTTCGAGCCACAGAAAAAGGATTCTTCATCCTGACAAACTCACGCGCTCTCCCAACATCAGAAGCGAGATCATTGATTACAACTATTTGCCAGAATGTGGAGAAAGCCGCGAAGGAGACGGGCAAAGGATTCGAGATTGTCTTACGTGGTGATTCAACTCTCAGAGGACACTTCCCTGACGAACCAGAAGTGATTGAAGAAGTCCTCGGAAAAACAGACGGCTGGATTCTAGCACCATTCTTCTTTCAAGGCGGTCGCTACACGATTGATGACGTTCACTACGTGGCCGAGGGTGATGTCCTGGTTCCTGCTAGCCAAACCCCATTCGCAGAAGATGCGACATTCGGTTATAAGTCCTCCAACTTAAGAGACTACGTGTTCGAAAAGACAGGATCAAAGTTCAAAGATGAACAAATCCTCTCCATCACCATCGAAGATATCCGTCTAGGTGGACCCGAAAAGGTCGCTTCCAAACTCATCAACGGCCCTCGTGGCGGTGTCGTGATTGCAAATGCAGCCGCCGAATCTGATATGTACGTCTTTGCTGCCGGAGTCCTCTCTGCTGCTCAACAAGGCCGAAAATACCTCTACCGAACCGGTGCAGCATTCGTATCCTCCCGTCTTGGCATTCGTGGAATTTCTCCTCTTTCAGCGGAGGATCTCAAGATGGACAACAGTCCCAACTCAGCGGGTGGACTCATCGTTGCTGGATCTTATGTTCCAAAGACGACTGCACAGCTTGCTTCTTTGCGATCTCGACGCGGATCAAAGTTGCATGTCATTGAATTAGACGTCTCATCTATGATTCAGTCTAAGGAGCAAGCGGACGCTGCAATCTCTTCCGCGACATCTACCGCAAGTTCTCAAATAACTTCAGGCCACGATGTCCTCGTCATGACATCTCGCAAACTTATCACTGGTCACGACGCAAACTCCAGTCTGAGCATCGGCACACTAGTCGCCGCAGCTCTCGTCAAAGTCGTCCGCAACATCGAAGTCCGCCCACGCTATGTCATTGCAAAAGGCGGCATCACCTCCAGCGACGCCGCCACCAAAGGCCTCGAAATCAAGCGTGCGATGATAGTTGGACAAGCCGCACCAGGTGTACCGCTATGGCGATGCGACGAGGAAACCAGTCGACATACTGGCGTTCCATACGTTGTGTTCCCAGGCAATGTAGGTGGAGAAGATACACTTGCGGAACTTGTAGAACGATGGGCTAAGCCTGAATGATTCCCCTTTTTTTCTCTTGATACCAATACAGTATATTATATTTCTAGCATTTTAGCGAATACATTCACATAGACCAAATCGAATGCATCGGACATGCCAAGCGATGTCACGAGATCCATTTCAGCTCTTTCTCCCTTGTGTGACTTTTCATGCAAGCTTTCGCAATTCAGCCACAGGTTCGATGAAGAGGCTGAACTTAGCCACAGGCTAATGGGAGATCGAGTGGGTAATTGCCGTGGACGTGACGCCTTTGACGCTTAAAATAGGAATCGGTAATTTGATGGGGTGGTTTTCGGGGGGGACATCACGGGAGGAGCAGAGTGTCTTGCATGCGAGTTTGTTTGTCCTGTGCCTAACAATTTTCAGCTTGGAGGCTTTAGAGGTATTATTGAGAGGGTCTGATGCGCTTGAGGCTTTAACAGCCTGGGCTTTAATTCTTTCGCCCAGTGGTATTACAGAACGGTAAGGCAGATTATTTCTCGTGATGGAACGATTTCTTGTTGAAGTTGTTCAGAGACTCTATTTTAAGCTGAAAGCTAAATGATAGGTATCATCCATCAGGCTTGAAACGAGCTCTCGATTACTCACATCACCTGAGTAGTTTAGTACTCACCCTCGCACTCCGAGACTCTGGCCGACTCTCCTCTCTCTCACCGTCGCTTAACTGCCAACGCTGCACAACACTATCTCAACATTCATTCGTCAAAAATACTGCATACCTCTACGTACCACAACATCAGTCGTTCGCAGGATCTGAAGGATCCCAAACCGACAATATCCAATGCAGCATCCCTTGCGCTATGCGAGTCAACTGCCTCAACGAGATGTCCAGACCCTTTTCGTATGATGCTTAACTCTGGAAGTGGTTCATACCCAGCCTCCACAGCGAGATGACAATATGGTTTAAGCATGAGGCGTCCTTGGCTGTATTCAAGTAGGAGAATGAGGGAGTATATGAAGAGTCGATATTCCTTGCGAACTTGAATTATCAAGTCAAGCATCACTTCGCATTCATCGCATTTTCTTCTCTATTTCCTTTGAGTAGTTTCATTCTCAATTTCCTTCAAGATGCATCTTCCAAAGCCTTCAGCTTTTCTGCTTAGTTGTATCAGCACTCTTTTGGCCGTTTCAGTTGAGGCTTCGCCTTACTCATCTGGAAACCTAACTTCAACAACATCAACCAAGTCTTCGAGCTCTAGCACGACTTTGAACTCCACTACGACGTCAATCACTTCGTCGAAATCTTTGTCATCTTCCTCATCTCGCACTACCTCATTCCATCTGACCAATTCAACAACTCGTTTGAGCACGCTCACTACCCCAACTCCAACACTATCGTATTCCAAGAATACTACTTCCACTCGTTCATCATGGTATACCGCGTCCAGAAATACAACTGCTGCTTACGGACGCTCAACACCTTCTCCTGCTGTTCTTTCCCCAGGGCTTCCTCCACATATTGATCCTTATAACCCTGTTGTGTTGGAACCAAAAAAGAATGTTTCACTGTTCTACTCGAGTCCTCCAGCAAATAACAATGCTTCCGGTAAGTGGGACCCACGCTTGTCAAGAGCCATCACTAATACAGCTAGATGTCGCCGTTGCAAGCGTCGCCATCCCTAAGATGGCCTATCCCGCCGTCGTCCTTGATCACTCCGCTCTAGTAACTCATGTCGAATGTGACCTCTCAACACTTCGTCTGAAATTCCTCCACCGCAACGCCCTTAACGCAGCCAAAGCATCATGGACTATGCCAAAGTTCGTCATGATGGCCTTCCACGACAAATGCGGTACCGCTGCTACAGACGGCGAGCGAGACTATCTCCTAGTCCACAAACTCGACTTCGACCACAACGACCTCTCCGTTGCTGCAGGTATCAAACACATCGATATCAAAGAAGCCGTGGGCACAGATAATCCCATCACCGTAGACATGGGCTCCTACACACCGGCCAACGCCAGTGGAAACGTCGGGTTCGACACAACTGCGGCCCCTCCAATCCCTAGCAACGGAACCTACACCAACAGCAGCAAACCCTCTCTCGACTTCGACGTCGCCCTGGACAACACAATCGGCTACACCTCCCTCTCCACCCCTTTTCACACCCGTTTCATCGGCCTCGACGAGCACCAACTCCTTCAAATCCGCTCCTGGTGCCACATCTGCGACAAAGTCGTCCACGCCGTCAAGAAAATCGTCAACAAGTTCATCCCCTCCTGGACCCTCACCCCCCTCAACAAAGACATCAACGTCTCCATCGGCGGCGGCAACGTCGCCACGCCCTGGAACAAAAAAGGGTACCAGCTCTACTCCAAAACCTCAGGCTCAAACTACATCCGCCTCTACTGCGTCGACTGCGGCGTCTCGGGCGTCATAAACGTCAAAGCAACAGTGACATTCAACCTCATCGGCATCATCTCCGCCGGGTCCTTCGCAGCAAACGGGCATATGGGTGCCGGCTTAGGTCTGGGTGTAGACGCACACTACGCGGCGTCGATTCCGGCATTCAAACACACACTGCTCGCCATCCCGCTCAGCCCGTTCGCCATCCCAGGCCTTATCACTATCGGTCCACATCTCGATCTCGCCGTCGGCGCCAACGCAGCGATTAATGCGGATGGCAAGGCCTACGCGGGCGTCCGTCTCGAATGGCCCGCCATCCACGCGCAGCTGAATCTCTTCAGCGCGCCCAGCGCATCTGGGTGGACGCCGAGCGTGACGCAGGATTTCCAGGCCGTCGGCACGGTGAGTTTGAGCGCGGATGCGTATGTCGAGGTGAGTATCGGGTTTGGCGTGAGTTTGCTGAACGGGTTGAAGAGCTATGGGGTTGCGCTGGTGGAGAAGCCGGATTTGTATATCACGGGGAGTAGCGGGGTGGCGGGGTGTCAAGGGATTAAGTTGACGGCGGGGTTTAAGAATGAGGTTTATGCGGATATACTGGGGAGTCATAAGGGGATTAGTACGTGGAATGGTCCGAGTGCTAGTAAGTGTTTGGGGAGCGGGAAGAGGGATGCGATTCCTGCCCTGCCTGCACGAGCGGAAATTAATGGAAGGGAGGCGAGGAAAGTAAAGATTGAGAGTGCGGATGGAAGTATTGGGATGCATTACGCGGATAATGGGAATATCTACGGGATATCGAAGACGAATGGGAGTGTGGATATGTCAACTGTCGATTTCTCCTCTCTCGACTCGGGAATCATAACAGGCGATGCTACATCCCGCGTCTTCCACGGCTACAACGACACGCTCTCTTCGAAAGGAATCTCACGCTTCCGTCTCTCCCCCCTATCACACATCCCCAAAACAGCAGTTATCTTGTAAGTCCCCCTACCTCTTCCTCCCCTCCCTCCCCTTTCCTCCCCCATTTCCTTCCCCAACTAACACCCCCACAGAACACTCCAACCCTCAACCCCCACCACCTCCGACCACGTCCTGATCGCCCTCGACGCCTCGCACAACGTCTTCTACCCCGTCCTCTGCACCTTCGGTGAGGTCGACTTCCCGAAACTATTTCTGGTCAAGGATCCGAACACAGGTGTTGCGGCGCTTTTGGATGAGGCGAATGTGGAAGGTGTTACAGGTGTGAAGCCTGAGGATTGTGGGGTTGTTCCTTTGGTTAGTTTGTAGGTTTTCAGTGGGGAGGGGGACTTCTTTGTAGATATTTTAAATTTTGACTTCTTGGGCGGGCATCTGATGATATTGTATTTGTGTTTTATGGTTTTGACTTAGTAGCCCCTGGCTTTTTCTGGGGCGAGATTTTGATGGTGTGGGTCAGGGTGGCATTTAGATCGCATGAATGGGATCTTGACTGCCTGAATCCCATAATCTAATGATCCAGATTGCAGCAGATTTATCAAAATCACTAAAGGTCGCCTGAATCTCTAATCCTATCTCGCTGATTCCAAAGTTATCCCTGAACTCTTGCCAGAAGCAAAATCTATCTACTACGTAACTCGTCCGTATCGCGTGTTTGGTAAACAAAAAACAACTAAACAAGAGTCAGTAGATAAGGATGCAGATCTCTACCTCTCGACAGAGGTTCGTTAATGTATGTTTATTAGGGACCGGGACGGGGGAACTCTTATCTAAACGAGCCCCTTTTCGTTGTCTTAGGTGACGGACTGCTTTTTGGCAATCTTTCTTTAACGAAGAATTAATCCAGCTATCAAGATATTAAGCTAAATTTTGAATCATAAGCCTGAGACAAAGAGTGGTCTAGGGCGGAGATATCGGACTCGGAGTAAAATTGGGAGCAGACGCACTATTGACATGACAGCGGTTTCTTGGAAAGATTACGACTCTCCATGCAATGCCTTGATCACCTCTTTGTGACTTTCCGCCATAGCCCAATCCAACGCAGTCTTACCACTGAGGTCTTTCAATGTAGCATCAGCACCTTTGTCCAGGAGAAGTTTGACAACATCTACATGACCATTCCAGGCTGCCCAGTGCAAGGCAGTCCATTGCGCATTGTCCTGACAAGAAATGTCTGCTCCCTTTCCCAAAAGAAGCTCTACGATATTCCGTTTCCCACTCCAAGATGCCCAATGCAAGGCAGTTCGTCCATGTTGATTCGGTGTGTTTATATTGATGCCACCTCCTTCCTCGAGTAAAGGCTTCACAGCCTCTTCAGTCCCACCCCAAACGGCCCAATGTAAAGACGTAGACGTTCCATCAGTTTTCAGTGTCTGACTTAGCAGGTTCTGCTGCTCTTCTTTGGAGACCATCTGATCCACATCAACCCCCTTTTCCCGTAGGTGCGCCACCATCGCGTCGTATACGCCCTTTGTCGCAGCAGAAAGTGGAGTTTCGCCCAAGGAATCTCTAGCAGTAAAGTCGGCGCCTTTTTCAAGTAACAGACGTACGACCTCCTCGTGCCCACTCCAGGCGGCCCAGTGTAATGCCGTTCCTCCCTGATAGTATTTTGCAGCAACTTCCGCACCCTTTTCCATCAAAAGCCTGACAACAACCTCTTCACCACTACTGTCTCGACTAGGGGATTTACTTCCCTCTCTGAATCCATATGAGTATCTGGCTTTGACATCTGCTTTAGCATCCAGTAACAGTTGCACCACTACTAAGTGTCCATTCCATGATGCTCGATGAAGTGCAGTACCTCCGTCAATATCTGTGGCGTTAACCTTGGCGCCCGTTTTTAGCAGTAACTTTACGACATTTTCATGCCCCCTTTCTGATGCTGCATGCAATGCCGTTCCTCCATCGGAGTCTTCGGATTCCATATCAGCCTTATTATCGAGAAGTGCCTCTTCGGCTTCCACATCAGGTTTATAATCGAGAAGTACCTGAACTGCAGCTTCATGCCCGTGCCAAGCCGCTTTATGCAAAGGGGTCCATTTTCGCACATCAACAGCGTTGATTTTGGCACCGCTCTTTAAAAGCATCGATACGATAGAAGCCCTTCCTCCCTCAGCCGCCCAGTGAAGAGGTGTACTGTTACTTGAATATTTAACATCGATCTCCACACCTTCTGTAGCCAGAATTAATTTCACAATCTGGTCATACCCATGCCAAGCAGCCCAATGAAGTGGAGTTCCTTTGTCGGAGTCTGCCTTATTAACATCCGCATCGATTGACAGTACTTTTTCGGTGACTTCCACAAGTCCGTTTGTTGCAGCTAGCCCCAGCGCCGAAACCTCCTTGCGAAACGACTGGCTATAGTTGGCATGCTTGTATTTTGGAATATGGGCAAATTGCAAACTACAAGACATGTTGGAATTTTGCCACAAAAACTTCATAATGAGCTCTTGTACTATAGGATCCTTCTCTGGCTCTCCTCTGGCATGGAGGCCCCAGTATTGAGATGCATATTGCAGGAAGGGATACTTGAGCATCTTTTCTTCCATTGCCTTGTCGTTGTCGCAAGGATCAGTGGCAAATTCATTGAATGACAGATAAGTGATACACGCCATGACAATTTGGGTCGGAGCTTTAGGGTATCGTTCTTTCTTGATCCGCTCAAAATATTCCTGGGTAGTGTAGTGGACAAATCGAATAATGTTGCTGTCGTGGTCAATAGTCAGAAGTCCAGCACATAATGATACTAGATGATTACCATCAGGAACAGCTTCTTCATCCACGCGGGTGTCTCCGATCTCCACAGCTAGAGCATATCGAAGTTCATCCACTGTTATCGGTCTAGCGGCGTAACATATCCAGGAGAGAACTTGCGCAGCTCGTTCAGCCTTTCGACTGTCTTGATTTTTTATTCTTGCCATAGCCTTCTCATACGTTCCATCGATCTGTTCTGGTAGTTCTTGGAGCGCTTTCCTAACTCCTTTACCAGTATCTTCTCTCCCAAGTGAGTCCATGTGAAGCTGAGCGAGTAAAAACCTAATTTACCGTCAGCAATCGAGATATTTAATTGGTGTTATTCGACGAACATTCCGCGGGACTTCCTAACAACCGTATCCACTATTTCGGCCCATAATGGTGACCCCTTTCTTACAAAATTCGAGAGCTCTTTCTCAAGTCTAGTTTCAAGGTATCGCCTTACATCTTCTTTAGTGGCCTTAATAACTAAGTCTGGCTTGTCCTGAAAACCATTCTTTTTATCTGGCTCATCACGAGACGTGATTAATACACTCACTAAAGGAACTAATTTCAACACTTCGTTGAGGAAGAGATCTTTAGCCTTTTGCTCTTCAGAGCACTCATCGAGAGCATCTATCAGGATGAAGACTCTTGAGAAATTGCGAACTTCTGAAAACAAGACTCTTAAATAATCTGTCAGGAGTGGCCGTGTTTGTTTTCGACGATGGTATTTATAGAGCTCTAGAATATCAGTCGAGACAACAGGGCGATGCTGAATGAGTTGTTTTAGCAAAGATGCAATGAGCTCTGAGGGAGAAGTTTGCTCTCGATAGACACAATAGATGTATGCTATACCGACGTTTTGATCTCCGAACTTTTCTTCCAAAGAATTGACCATTATGGACCTAGTGTAGAAAAAAAGATCAGTGTGTATCTATATTTGTGCTAGGAATCTAATAACATACGTAAGAATAGTCTTCCCGGAACCAGCTTTTGACGTAATCAGTAGATGTTATATTCTAGGATTGATCATATCAGCATTTAGACTCACGAATCCCTTGACACCATAACTTTCTCTTGAATCCAGTCAGCCAGCTTTGGAAGTTTTGGTCTTGCAACAACCACTCTCCTGTACCCTCCTGCCGCCTCGCGAAAATGTCATTCTGCTTCGCGCAAAAGTTTAAGCTAGTGAGCCAAGTCTCAAGATCTCTTTTTTCTTTCTCCTGGAGTTGGGTCTGCTGTTTTTGATCCATCTGAACGATCTTGCGATCAATGTTGATCACAAGATCGTTCACTCGACTGAGATCCTTTTTGGTATCAAGAGAAAGATTGCTGGAGATTCGTTAGACACAATGGACAGAAGAATGACGCGTTTCACTCACACATGATCGCTCTGTAAAGCAAGCAAGATTTGTGACTTTTGCCTTTCAATCCGGCTACAGATCTCACCAAGTTTGTTCTTCTGATGTGGCCACTTCGCTTTTTCAATAAGCTTCGAATGCTTTTCATTCAAAATCAACAACACCTCCTCGAGATTGGCACGAAACTGAGCAATCAGCCCGTCTTTCACAAGAAGAGCTCTTAAGTTGCGAGACCAACAATTGTCTGGCTCGTCTCGCTCAGAGAGGTCTTTGAGAACATAGCAGTATCCAGCAATGCTGGCGATTTCGCTCAATAAAATCTTGCGCTCTTTTTCAGATTCGTTTGCAGTTACAATAAACCGAGTGGCGGTGGAGGCGAGCTCCAGAACTGTAATAATTGAAGCGGCAAAGCTGAATATGTCCATTTCGAAGGTACGTACAAATAGTGATGGCATAAAATACTAGAGCAAAAAGAATTGCGACGAAGATTGCTATTTCCTCACTGTAACACAACGCTACAATGCGATAGGCACCACCACTGCACGGCACAGTGGTGGACTGACAAGGCGTTTGTTCGCCTGCTCCACCACACGAAGACCGAGGCTTATGCAAGACAGACGGGATTGACCTTTGTCAAACCCCTTTTGTCCAGCCTTCTGACTTCGCATCGGATTGTTGCAAAACATAACTGCGAATGAACTACTGGATTGCCACGCCAAGACTTCAGCCCAAACCAAATTCACTCACCGAAATTGTATCCTGAAGCAACCACAAGGATTTAATTGGAACAAAAGTCGACGCCGATTTGTGTTTCTCGATGCTAATAGTGAGGCTTTCGGATCTGATAAGCAGGCATAGGGTAAAAATAGATCATAGAAAGGATTGATATGCAAAGAACTGAAATTCGAAAGACGAGTCAATCATACTCTGATAAAATTTACATTAATCAGAAGCTATAAAGATAGAACGTGGATGGACGATCACAAAATCGCGAACAGTCGTACAAGCAAACAGCGCAAATGCGCCATCGTTGCCCAGCAGTTTTCGTCCAAACACCGTCACAAGCTCCTGCGTAAGTAGCACCTTATAGAAGTCGTTGTCTTGGGACTACCTTATTCATATCTTCTTCGTAAATCTTTGCAAGCGTTTTGCACCTTTAGTAAGGCATTTGGGCAAGTGGTTGTTTTATTATTAAATTTCTTAGAATGAGGAGTGTTTATTTACTTTGGGTCGTGTTTCGCTTAGGATGGACCGTGCTCTAAAGGGGAGCGTGAGTGGGAAATGCTTTTACAACCGTTTAGGCGTATAAAATTCTTGGCTAACTCAACATCAGGAATATTTATTTCGATATTTAACTTGCGACCCTGTCTGGATTCTGTAGCCAGGCTAACTCAATCAGCAGTCGATAAAAATAAACACCGCGATCAACCTCTCTGAGCCCTTTAGCATGCCAGGCTTTTCCTTCTTGTGCTACTCTTCGCCCGATCTCACGCCCTTCGTCCGTTGTGGCCAAGAATCTCATCAGCTCTGGCAGCTCGTCAAAGCCTAGGCTAACGGGAATATAGTGCAGCCACGGTATCAGCCGCTCGTCATGCCACTCCTTGAATATGGTGGTCTTTAACACAGCACTATTGCTCGCTAGCAAGCGGTAGAAGCGTCCGCTCAAACTGTTCCCGTCAATGTCAAAGACATATTTGTACCGGTACGGCTCCGATGACGATTTTGGATTTCTTGGTGGGCGGAAGGTCTCCTTTTGTTGTTGGCAGGCTGGTTCGTCGCATTCCGAGATTTTGGTTATGGCAACGTTATACAACGATCTATCAAAGCGCGACGTTGTGTAGGGGGTCCAGTGACTTCTTTGCTCTGCTCTTTCGAGGTATGTGAAAGATTTTTTGCCCTTTTGTCCAGCAAAATTGGAAATCTTTCCAAATCCTAGTAGCACTAACCGTTGCCGATGGTGCCGCCGCCATGTCTCGTCACGCGTATAGCTCCCGGTATTGCTTCCTGCCCAGTATAGTGCGTCTTTCTTCCGGTGCCATGACCGATCTCGCCAGGAACTGTAAGAGAATTGAGCCCAGGAGTAACTTGGCGCGGGAAATAATATGTCACCGAAGGGGTACGGAACGGCGCGTGAGAGGACGGGCACAGCACGGTCGATGTGGAGTGAATTGATGGCAGAGGCAAGATAACCGTGAATCTCCTTGAACTCAGGGTGCTTACACAAATCTGTCTCCGGAGTGACGTTTCCCACGAAGTGCAAGAGGGATTGGGTCATTAAGGAGGTTTCGGGCTGTTTATGCTCGCTGATTTTGTCACAAACACCCCACACTTGGGGCCATATAGGCTCGTGGTGAATTGTGGACCACATAAACTTCTCATCACTTTCTACCGGCGAGACTTCGACGGTCTGATGCTTTGCCAAAACCGCAGGCTCGTCCATGTAGTTGGCAATGAAAATGATATTCGGTAGGTCCTGCAGAACCTTTTCAATGGACCATGAGCGGCTCATGACATGTGCCCAAGCACCACAATCCTTGAGCTTGCCTTGAACGACAGAGCACTTTTTGATATAACCGCGGGTCTGCTCCGTGGAGTTTGCTCGTTCCATAATCCGCAAGACGTCGCTGGGCGCCATCTTCCGGAATGGCTCTAGTGACCGCATCATTTCGTCGTAGTCGTCCACGATCAGCGAAGCATGCTTCTTTGCAAAAGCAAACCACTTGTTGAACTCCGGTGGCGGGTTTCTCCCATACCTTCTCCTATATTCAACCACGGCGTCTGCAGCAGTAACAGATTGCCGCGACAGAAGATCAAAGAATTGCTTCTTAGCTGCGGCGTGCAGATTCTCTACGGGGTGAGACTCGTCTCCATCTCTTAGTCGGTAGACGAAGCCCCTCTGCACTGAGAACTTGTCTTCCCAAAATCCAAGTGTCTTGAACAGAAAGACGACAAATAGCGTCAGCAGTATGAATTCAACACACCTCGTCCGATTTGGTCGCATTTTGACTGCAGTAGGAGCGTTGGTGGTCCAGTGAAACTAGTGGTATAAGTGCTGGTAGGTGGTATCATTGCCACTGACCGTAATCTCACCAGCGAAAAACATCGATAGCACTAGACTCGCTGTCGGTGTGAAACTAATGGTGCGGCTCTGTAGCTAAGAGAGGCATTTTCAGAGAGGCTGTGGTCGAGGCAACACGCATACTCGAATTAATCAAAACGCGTACGTCATGTAATCGGTGAGGTAAGGCATAATGTTGCAGACGATCTTTGACAATATATACCTGTGCCTTGCCCTAAATTAATTACTCGTCAGCCCGTATTCGATTGTTGTCGTCATGATCGATGGGGATCCTTAACTCGCTTTACATAAAAACTTTCAAAAGCTTGGCTTTGTGAGAGATATGTTAACGGTGTGAGGCTTACTCGCAGATAGCTAAATTAAACCAACAACTGAGAGGAGGCTGACTGCAGAAAGTACGCTATACACCACCAACTGAGGGGGCGGCTTACTTGCAGAAAGCTAAGTACTTGGGTAAGTAACTTATGGGAGCCGGGCCACCAGGCACTTGGTGAGAGAACACCCCTTTTTCTCTACTTAGTTTAACTACAACTCTTGGATTGTTCTCTTAATTAGTAGAAGATTAAAGTAAAGAATATACTATCTTCGTCTAGACTCTTTGTTTTTATTAATGTTATCGTAAGTTATAGATTAAAGAAGACGCTAAAATCAAATGCTCTTGGTTTTCTTCCGCCTAAATTTTCAGGTTCAAGAGTCTATGCCGGCACTCATGAGTTACTTACCTAAGTAAGACCAACAACTGAGGGGAAGCCTGTTTCATGCATCTGCAGATGGGGAAGCTTTCTTCCTTCCCCGAGAAAACCCCTCAAGTTGTAAGTATGGTATGTTGAGCCCCATTTAAGCTTACACACGAGGTCACGCCTTCTAATGGCCTTCAAAGTCTCATGATGTAATTCCTTAAAAGATGAATTCTTTGTTCCCTGCTTCCAAGTGGTGGCAACGAGTACACAATATCCCAATTAATTTTGATTCTACTCATGACAAGTCCCGATGTCATGTCTGGTCTTATTAACTTTGCGTATTATGTTTTTTTAGCAATCGCGATGTTTGATGTTTCGCCACAAGATCGACCTGGAAATCAACCGGAACAATCCTTACCTGCACAAACTTTCTTCATTAGGCTCTTTTCACTGAAAACCCCTCTTTGATTCTTACATAGGTACGACTTCAAATGTAGTCAGACGAAACGAGCTGACTGATGTATGCTGCATTAGGCAGCTAGTACAAGAATGCGCAGTTAATTGACGTTACCTGCATGTTTATCTACACAACTATATTATATTATAGCGACAATCAAAGTGCCAAGACAAATGACAGAGATCTTAGTAACTACGATGCTACTTTATATCAATATGTAGTACATTTTATCAGATACCTTTAACTACATCGAGCAGTAGTCTTCTATTTCTTCCCTAAAAGAAGCCTTCAAAGCGACCATACCTACTAAATACTATGCCCTGAAACATCGTGTCCATCTTCTTTAAAACCATTCAATACATAGATTTTATGAGATAATATGTTCAGCCAGCGAGTTATTCGCGCTTGGGTAGCCTTTCCTGGTAAAGAGTATTTACTTTTTGATCTAGTGAATGTGATTTTATTAATTGTATATTTAGTTAATAAATTCTTCTTATGCCAATTAGCGCTTCGTAGCCATATTTGATGAAATACGGGAAATCCTCTGGTTTAAAAGCGTCTGAATAGTTTCTTTACTTTGATTCTAGATATGGACGGTAAATGTTTGCCATTTAAGTGTGCAATGTAGTAAATTGTTGATGGATTAATATACAGCAAAAGCGCCAGCTCCAGCCACGTACACGATTGTCACTTGGTGGCCAAAGAAGAACCTAACAGACATATGGTCTATTCACAACAAGGATCTTGATGTAAATATAAGATACTGAAATGCTGAGCACATTATTCTCGTCTTACACCGACTTTATCTACATATGCAACCAGGGAGGGATTTATCAGAGAAGGTTGGGATTTGCAGTCACGGAAGTTGTTGGATTTCGACTCCGTAACAAATTCCAAGCCTTTGTCCTTCTAGATAGTCCCGGTCATGGTAATCTCGTATGAGCTTTGGAGTACTACTAGGACCACATGAGGGGCACCACTCAGAATCCTTGACCATGGATCCTGCAAGCTGTACACCAGCTATTTAAGATAGAGAAGAAGCCTTTTCATCAACACAGATCCCAAGTATCTTCTTCTCTGCCACTTCGCTACCTTTTCGAATATACAGCAACTACTCTCTATCACACATTTACATACCTGTCAATATTCAAGATGCAATTCGTCAAGCTCATGCTAGTGGCCGCTGCTTCCATCCTCTCAGTGGAAGCTTGCAAATGCGTCAACCCTAACGGAGGTGCGAACAATATCGGCGTAACACGCTCCTGCTGCAGTCAGAATAAGGGAACCTTCGTGAATGGCAACGATTGCAACGCCGGCTCAATCTCAAACAGACTGAGCAACTTCAAGAACTGCTGTCGTGGCAGCGGACTCAACTCCGATTGCAGTTGCCCAACTTGCCGTGAAGAAACTGGCATCGAGTCGGTCACCAATATCACGACCGTTTTGTCCTAGGGTATGACATCTGCACTTTTCTTTCAATTACCAGTCGCTCTTTTTTTCTACTGCTTTCTTACTTAGTACAAAATCACAAGTGTTTCAGCTAATGGTTTATAGGACTTCGCTGCAGTTTCCCCGTTAGACTGTTTATTTTTCTCGTTATTGGTGAATCTTTATTCGAGCTTCATCTTGAACTCCTGGATCGACATACCATCTTGACGGGTTTATGAATATATAGGCTATTAAGGCGACAGATAGGGCGAAGGTTGATCTGAAGAAGCTTTGAGTACTAGGAACGAATTCAACTTCGTCCCAACTGGAATTGCTTTGTTTACACCTCACACTTGATAAGGGTAATATCCACTCATTTTAAGTCATTAAAATCGAGCAATTTATTGGATCTTATGTGTCATTTGCCTACTTATAACATGAGAGTGGTAGTAATTAATCGTGATTGAATCAGAGTAACAATACCGTAATACCATGCAGAAAAGTAAAGAAATATATAAAACTCCGTTTCCGATGTTCTATTTACGGACCAATGTTGACACCTCAAAGTGCAAAGCGTCTCTGCCTAATGCAATAAAAATTAGCCACGTTATCAAGATACTGCTGCAGTATGCACATGGTTTGCTTACAACCCCGTAGGAGCCCGGAGGTAATACAGCATAATTTTCGCAGTTTCCCGTTGATTATAGGCGAGGCAATTGAGTCAGACCTATATATACGAAATGAGACGCGCCATCTTGGCCGAACTTTGTTCTTCGACATGATCGCATAGCTTTTAATCCCCGCCTCTTGAAATAGCTGTGATAATTAAATATATGCTCATGAGTTTCTTTCCCAGGATACTCTGGCTGCGCCGTACTTGGCTTAGACTTGTTGTCCCTCTTCTGTTTTTCGTGCTGTCTATTGACCTTTTCCTTACCGTCGCAGTCCATCCTCAGCCAAAACGAGTGTCTGCAATAGAAACTGTTCTAACAAACATATCTAACCCTCGCATATTCATCGCCAGCATTCATTGGAACAACGAAGTCGCAATACGTTCTCACTGGGGTGTTGCCGTCCTGGACCTTGTGAGGTATTTGGGGCCTGAAAATGTCTATATCTCTATTTTAGAAAGTTGTAGTTGGGATGGCTCAAAAGACGCTTTGAGAGAGTTGGACCTCCAACTGGAAGAGCTAGGAGTGCAGAGAAGTATTGAGTTACTCGAATCGACGCACAAAGATGATATTGAGCGTACGCCAAAACCTGGGGAAGAAGGCTGGATTTGGACAAAAAGGGGGAGAAAGGAGCTCCGGCGAATACCATACTTGGCGGGGATGCGAAACCAATTGATGAAAAAATTGAATGACTTGGCGGAAGATTCGAAGGAGCGGAAGGGACAGAGGTTCGAAAGGGTCTTATGGTTGAACGATGTTGTTTTCACGGTACATCGCCCTCTACTTTGTTTAGTTGTCTTTGTACGATGAACTAATACCCATTGCAACTTTTAGACGGAAGATGTTATCACTTTGATTGCGACAAGAAATGGCAACTATGCCGCGGCCTGTTCACTTGACTTTTTGAAACCGCCCTCATATTACGATACCTTTGCTCTACGCGACATCTTTGGCGACAAAACCGTCACTCGAAACTGGCCATATTTTCTCGCTTCTCAATCGCGGAAAGAGTTGATCTCGAATGATCCAGTGCCCGTGAAATCGTGCTGGAACGGAATAGCTGTCTTCAAGACAGATCCATTTTACGATAATCCACCTTTACGCTTCCGAGGAATTTCTGATAGTCTTGCTACTTATCGTTTGGAAGGCTCGGAGTGCTGTCTTATTCACATTGACAATAGATTGAGCTCGAAGCTAGGCGTATGGCTGAATCCAAATGTAAAAGTGGCATATAATACTAAAGCCTACATGACTGTGAATCCGGAAATAGGTTCATGGCCGAAAAATATTGAGAGGGTGCAAGGAATTTGGCACAATAGATTAGCACGATGGAGTGGCTTCCCGGGGAGATTCCTAGAGGAATTTACAATCGGAAGGAAAATACGACTGTGGCGCGATGTGGAGGGGCGTAAGGAAAAAGACGAGCTCCATAACGATGAGCATTACTGTATGGTTAGCGAGACCCAAGTGGTCGTTGAGAATGGGTGGGCACACCTATGAAATTTGACGAAGTAACCTCAGTCGTTCGCTTCCCGATATTAAATTTCCACTGCAAAGAAGAGAGGAAGGAATTGCGAGTGTAGAGTAAGTAGAAAAAACAGCATGAATTATACTAGGTTAAGCATCAGGTGTCGACTGAAGATAATTTGACCCCAAGGCGACTCTGGTCAATCTTTACGCGAGATCCGGAATTGCTGAAGTCTCGATCGCTACATGAAATTGGGTTTTTTGAGCTATGATCGGGTAGCCTCTAATTAGTAGTAGGAAAAATAAGAATTCCTTCTGTGTACTTCATTGACTCATTGATCCTCCCCTTTTCTGTTCGCTTCTACACCCAAGGCACCCATTATAAAATCAGCAACGCTAGTTCCACACAATACGCAGCATATTGATGTCCGATTTGAAGGCACGATTTACATTTGAGAGCAGGGAAGATCTTGAAGATCGCATCTAGAACGCTGCATCAGCATTTCACCCGCTGTCATCTAATATGCCGCTGGATGTCTCCTCCCGCTTTTGACCGCAAGTCGTCATCTCTCGAGTTTGGAACCACGTAACAATTTTGTACGCTTCACTACATATCTAACCTCTTTCACATTCCCCAGAATGTCAATCGGTATGTATGAGTCCATACTTCGGGGCCTCCAGGTGATGGTGTATCCAAAGCTCTTGGCACACATGACTCCTGTACTTTAGCACTAGTACACCGCAAGTTGACACACCGCTCAACTTACGACGTCACAAATGCATCAGTCTAGCTAGACTATTGGCAAAATAAAGCTGATACAAATGGATGATTGTAGGAATTGTAAAGAGGGTCGGGATATGAGTGGGGTTGAGACGAATGTATGGGATACCGGGGTAAACAAAAAGGACTGGGGAGGGGGATCGCTCGGGATTTAGGAGGGTTCTTTTTGTTATTATTCCGAGCTCTGAACCCGGTAGTTGAGAAGTTTTTGTCGCAAATAAGTGAATTTGCCAATTGCTATTAAAAGTTGTTCTGCTTGTTATCGAGGAGACAATCCCATGCGTGGGTGGTGTTATTCCCATTTCTTCCGGGCAGCAAGGCGAACACTTCCATTGCGATGCTCGACCATGCCATTTAACGACTTTTGTCAACTTCTGAGTACCCACGAATGAATTAGGGTAGATTGAAACATAACTAATCGCATTTTAGAGGTGATTAGAAAATATCTCGTTCCAAGGCGTGTCTTTCGTACCACAAGGGAAACAGGAAGTGGATTATCCAACCACTACATCGATATACTAAAACAGAAACCCCGTATTTATCGCACAGTCAGCATTTTCAATTGATTTTAATGTTTTTGACAACAGAAAATTCACCCCTTTACCGTTTGTTGTTTCGCCCAACATCAAACCGCGCTTTAACTAACCTCGTTTAAACAACAACGAAGTCCCCTGCATCCACAATATCCACAACCACCTAATGCGCATCCACCTCAGCCAAATCCACAAGGCATGAATAAAAGATTCCAGGAACATCCCACGATTTCGATAAGTACCATGAGTATTATGATTGAGAAATCTCGCGGGACGATGCCGCTGCCGCTGCCGCTACCGCTGCCACGTATCCACTTGGCTTCGCTCATCTCACCTCGAACGTACTTCTACTCCAGTCTCCTGATCTAAAAAGCTGTCTAGACTTTGTCAAATATGGTGAAGTTGGCATTTATTTCTTTCTTGTCCTGAACATAATATAAAGTTTCAAACGAACATCGGTTGCACAGTACGATTCGAATCACTTCTGAGGAAAGCACTATAAATTCCCTCGTCGCCTGTGAACACCGTCTGAATCTTCTTGAGAAAGGGAAGGCAAAGTTATTATTGTTCTATCAACAACACGTCCAGTTTATCTCTGGCCATAGTTCGCTACGCTTTACGCAAGATATCAACTTCCACTTGAAGATTTCGCAAATCCAACCCCAGCAGAAAAAGATGAAAGAGTATAGTGAAGAAGCAAAGCCCCGTTATGGGGTCGTTGGCAAGAATATGGAAGATCATGTAACTGCAGGAGAGGTTGTCGGCGGAAGACATAGGAGAAGGCGGCCGTCAAGTTACGAACCCAGTGACAGCTCCCTCTCGAGGACGATTTCACCGGATTCTGGCTATGCCGCAAGGAGTTCGCCTCCTGTTTCTGACAGAAGAAGGAAGAAACGAGATTCGACCGGACAGTATTCGGGATCTCAACACGGAACCACTCAGCGGTCTTCTGACACGTCCCGTCGTTCCCTTCCCATATATATGGATGCCCGCACACAACCACCACAAAGAATATCGCCGGAATCGTCTGTAATGGAGGAACCAAGAACATTCAGACAATCTTTCGGCCCAAAGGAGCAATCAGAATCGAAACGACACTGTCGAGATTCATCACAACCTTCCCGTAGCTCGTCTCTCAGGGAGTCACGACAACACATCCGCCGCGAAAGATCCCCTGTGCCATCTAAGCTCGGATCCGCCCGAGACGACGACATAAAACAGTATCATCGGAGAAGTATGGGCGATGATTTGTCTATCAGAGCAGAACGTGAAGCAAGATCAAAAAGACGGGAGAATATGGGTTATGAGGAGTATCCGCCACGCAGGTAAGCGAAGAAATCGATAGTACCCAGGTATTTGCTAAGCAGGAATCGACAGATATCCCTCACCTCAGCAATCTTCTGAAACTAACAGAGAAAAGGGGGTAAGATTTTTAGAAAAGGCAAAGTGGCTTGCACTACTCCCACTAGCTTTGCGTGCAATTCATATTGTCGCGGAGCCGAGCGGTGGGTGGGAGCAGTATTTTCAAGGGGATGAGAAAATGCCAAAAGCGCCACGGTCGAGAAAATAGATGGGGGCGCGTGATAGGTCGTCCAACTTACCTTTTGATCTAGAATGAGTTTGGAATATTTGACAAGATGTGCCATTTGGGCCAATTGCATAGACGAAATGACATCTTGGGATTGTTCGGCAGTGAGTTTCGGCGAGATCGTGCTAAGTGTTTCTCTTGATGATCCATTTGATGAATAATGATGGGAAGATGAAAACGGGGGTGTCGTTGGCGTTTCGTAGCATCTGAGTGTAATATGAGCGATTTGAAACTTATGTTTGGTCATTGATTTACATTCTTTTGTGTCTATTGTGATACATTGGTTTTTGGCAACTTTGTTGAAACGGCCTTCAATAGTCTAGTGCGATAGTTGAGGTTTGAAGTCAACAAACACCTTCAGTCGGAAAGATGCGTCTTTCAAGATCATCTCTCACAGATAATCTGCATCGACATACCACTCGCCTTTCCAATTGTCGCCCAATACCGTTTCTGGGGTAATAGGCGCATCCAGCTGCAATCCAAATGCTGCCCTCGGACCCGACCCGCCACTTACACTCCCAGGTCCGGTATTGTTATATTCCGCCAATGTAGAATTGACAGTATTCTCACTCCCAGGAACCGTAGACCAAGGTTTCCAGCCCTCCTTAGCAATCACATCTGTCAAATACGTATATTGAAAAACAACTCTCGCGAAAGCCTTCCAAGGTCTACCAAGAGCGTTACTTCCGGCAGGGATACTGCTATCAATGCCCGCAACTGTGGAGTTGTTAATGACGAACCAAGCGTTGGTAGCAGCGTCGAGTCTTCCAGAGGCTGTTACCCAACCTTCGGCTATCGTGCGGATATCAACTTGTTCGAACCAAGCTGTGGAGTATTGGCCGAAGATGAAATCGATGGCGCCTACGATGAGGGACTTGGCGTATAGTTGGTTCCCGCGATTTGCGAGAACGGTGTCCTGATAACCCCAAAGTTGAACGCCATAATAGCCTTGATTTGTCACTTGAGCTGAGAGTGCGAGATTCTGTCCATTGGTATTTACGTGCCCGAAGGTGTTTTTGATGTTCAGGTTGTAGAATTTTGTATTTGGGTTCCAATTACGTACAGTGGCTGTGAGGTCGTTGTTTGTTGCATTGAGGCGTGAGAGATTGAAGGTTATTGTGGCGGTGTTAGCGTGGTAGCTTCGAGCATCAGTTGTCCAGCCTTGGATCGTGAGGTTTGATTTAAGCAGTGGGATGTAAACTTGTTCGGTGTATGTGCCTGGATAGATGAAGATTGTTTGTGGGGTTGTAGTGGTGAAGGATAGTGCAAGTACTGCAGCCTGAAATGATGGGTAGGAGCCGTAGGAGTACGGCTTACTATTGTCGACAATGATTGCTCCTGATGGCGGTGTGACTCGTGCATAAGGACCTGGAGTAGGTGCTGCTGTGTTGATGCATGTACATGCACTTGATATTCTCGATGGAAGATTTGAGCATGCAGAAGCCCAAGTTGGAAGTGCAACTGATGTTATTGCAACTGTGTATGTTGTACAAAACTCGCTCGCTGGAGTAGGACGGGCGAGCATAGCGCGCTGAATCATGTTAGTGGAACAGATCAATTCCAAGATTTAAAGAGACTCACCAAACAATTATCGGAATTGCAGGCCGCTCTCTCACCGAGTCCAGGACTGGCTGAGACGACCCCCAGAAACACCGCAACTGAAATCAAAAGTCTCATATTTGGTCTTGGATATCATCAACTAATCACCGAGAACTGAAGTGAAACCTTAGAAGTGAGTAGACTACAATCTTCCAAATTCTGGCCAGCCGCCGCCGTTTTATTCATAGTGACTTCGGATAAACTCGCATCACCCCTCATCTTGCCCAGATATTGCCTTGGACAGCTGGGATGAGATCAATCGCATGGGCAATTGAAATTAAAATTTTCCGGATATCATAGTCCACTAAGAACATAGCACGGGGTCATCAAAGACTACAAATCCTGCACTCCACAGGACCGTGCTTATGGTAGCATAGCCAAAACCAGGTAGGATATCTAGGGTACAGCTGGAAATCTTGTTGTAAAACTTTCAATAATATTTCGATGCATGGTATAGTAGGCGATGAGGTAGCTAAAAGTTCCGGTAGACCCATGGACTTGGGAAGAATAAAAACTCCTCCAATTGCAGCTTGCGGGGACCTGGGGTACGCGGGGTAGCAATGCCACTAACGATTTCTATCCCAACATCGATGCATCTGGATTTTGAAGAATACGATGCATTACTGGTCTTGAAAAGAAAAACCTGACCACGGTACAGATAGGAAACTCGTTATCGCTGGTCTTCATTCAAGTAAAACAGCAACGCAACATAATCATACCCATCAAGACGGGATTTCCAACGTGTGAAGATATTTTACAAGCTCACTCTCAGAATATCACCATCCATGACTTACTTCTCTTCTCCGCTCCATGAAATATAACTTCAATATTCTAGCAGCAAGATAAAGCCCTGTGCCAATTTCAAAAAGTTTATCGCATCGACGACCCACTAAGAACATCCTCTAATGCTAAAACGGACACGAAAAGGCCAGTAGAGCTATGTCTATGCATGAAAATGCATAGACATAGGTTTAGAAACTGCTCGGTATAGCTTCGTTTCTATCCGATGCTTCAGAATGTGTGCTTGCGGTTCGAATACTTGTCTTTTATAGTGTCGATGCCGACAAAAGATCTTGGCGACCTCGGTCCTTGCTCAGTGCCAAAAGACTCTTATATACCTCATTCGAATTATTCTCAAACATTCCCTACCGTACAATTTAAAGTTTTGCATTCATCTATCATCCATTTTCACTCGAATTCCACATGGTAGTGATTGTGTCTCGTCAGAACTTAGAAGTATTACTCTGTAGCACCGAAACTCTTGGCAAGAAGCTTTTCCTATTTCAGATGTTAAGTAGACCTTGAAGTGTGAGATAATGAGAATTAATGAATCTCATACCAATCCAGTGGCCTTGAAGCAAAATCAGCTAATTTGTATGTTTAAGATTGACTGAGGTCCCACTTCGCGATCATGGAAAACAGGAGAAACGTCAACTCGAGGAAATGTCTGCAAAATAACAAATTATCATAATTTGATTCTAACATTAAATATTATACTCATGCAACTATAGTCAGAGACCAAAAAACGACAAAACACTGAAGCTGCGAAATAAATCTAGGGCAAAAATAGTAGATCCGAAACATAAAACCCACCCAGACAGCCTATATGTTCCCTCGTCGGCGTAAACTCCGTTGCCAATAATTTCCGAGACTAAAGGCTCCTATCCGTTGACTCGTGCTAGTTGCTTATTCGAATCGCGCGAGCTCGCTGCTTGCGGACTCGATGTGTAGCAATGGACGAAAACACCGTAAGAACAAGATACAACAAAAGCAACGCTACGGAAAGAGCAACTCTCACAAAGACAAGTTTCTCGTCACGTTTTGGGAGGTTGTTTCCCTGCCAGTTTATACCGCAATCACCCGCTGTATCACAGACGCCCCAGAATATCCCCTGCGGAATCCAACATCCAAAAAGTACCAACGATATGACGAAGAAAACGATTGGATTGGCGAGCGAGAAGTGAAATGCCAACAACTTTCCAATCGCGATGAAGAATGTCGCTATCGGAGAGGAGAATTCGTAGAAAAACATTGTCCTGTCTCTGTTAGTTAGGTTCGTCTTGTGGTTTCTGGAAACAGCTGCTTACGCAAGACTAGCACGATAGCGATCGTTTTTCAACGTCGACAACATATCGTGCATCAATACTGAGCTGATAATAATCATCACTACAAGTGCTAAAAGCTCAGCATATATTAAGTGCAATGAGTGTCGAATCGCTCCTTTCCAACGCGCATCGATCCTGAAATCTGAGAAATGCATCACGGTTCTCGAGCCGCGACTACTTTGTTTTAACAGTGGTCGTTTGTTCAGTGGTCTTTGGTGAAAGTATAGATGTGAAGGGAAAATAGGTCCAAAAGAAAGTAGCTGGAAGGTTTTCGCGAAAGACTGCTCGGAATGTGAAAATTAAAAATTGGCTAGAAGAGAATAATTATCGCGTATTGAAATTTCAGAAAGGATTTTACAAAAACAGAAATCACCTGTTTATACTATGGTAGAATTCTACTGTTGATATTGTCTGCCTACTGAAGTGGCTGTGTTGTTGGTTGGTAGGTGGCTGCGACAGTTTGACAGTCGAAGAACGCCTTGGGGTGGTGAAGCTAAGCGAAAACACGTACGGAAGGTACCTTCTGTTGGACGTGTGGCGACAGAAACCTTTCACTTGATGGAGAAAACAATGTTATCGCACAGCAATTTGGTTTTTTTAGCATGATGCGGCCCTCACTCAATCCTGACTTTACCCACAGTATAGGGCATGCTGATAAGATAAGTTGGAACGGTCAGTTGCTTAATGGCTATGACTTACCAGAAACCCATCTCCATATTTCCTTTAACATTCTTCAGAAAGAAGTCATTTATTCTTGTCCTCTCAAATGCGAGTGAAAATGTATCGCGATCTTCAATGTTCGGGGTTCGCTGGACTCTTTTTATTTTCAAGGTATGCTACAGTCTGTAAAGATATCTGGAAGAAATGAATTAATAATGGAGAACATTAACGTCAAGTATAGAGAAGCCAAACATGATCAGCTGGAAGATTCATTAGCATATATCGCAGTGCTGACTGTCCGAATTGGGAAAGTCCTGCCGCACTGCTTGGGTTATAGTGTAGGGTCCGATGAGACGCCTAACTCTTGGAATCGAACGCCTCTATTTAGTCCATGTTGTGAAATATAACACCCCAAAGTCCTGGAGTGTTTTCGGTAAATTGCGATGTACGGATCAATTTCAGCTTTCGATTCTGACTTCACGAGGTTGTCAAAATCCGTCTCAAAGCCTTACATTCACTACACAACCTCCAATCCCCCAAACTCACCACCGGTTTTTTCTATATATCTTCTGTTATGCTAGTTGACTTCTACAAATCAAAACGGTTCGACATATCGACACTGCTTGAAAACGACGCAGGTTTCATTCCGTTCGTTCCGTCTTGTTACTTACTCCAGATTAGAGTTACAGCATTGAGCGGGAAAAATTCGTTCGATGCTCAGTATTTGACTTGAGAGTAAGCGTTGGTGTTCCATCTTTTGTCGACAGAAAAACAACTGTCATTAGTGTTTAATCATGCTCCTAGTGCTGCTAGAATCTCGACTGATAAATATTTGATGGACTTTATTACTACTTGTCGGAAGAGTGAGGCCAGCTGGTAATTCTTGAGCTGATAAGAATTCATTGCACACCTACCAACTTCATTACTCCTAAAACATGCTCCGAAGTCAAAGGTGAGTTTCACTGAATTGCTTTTCATGGTATACGCTCCTGCAAAAAAAGCTATCTTGGGAACCAGGGAATAAATTGAATGGTTGAGTCATCGAGGACGACAAACTTTGAGTCGGGCAGCGGATATAGTGTACGAGAAAAGAAAAGAAAAATATCTAGAGATGTGAGCATCATTCAAGAAAAAAGAAACCCTTGAAAATAGTTATTTCAGGGGCTCGGCTCCCCTCGTTCCCACATCACGTGACTCAGTATTTCGAAATGCTCATTAGCTTTCCTTGACGTTATACATACTTCTTGTTAATATTGATACTTTTGAATGCACAGAGTATAATCACCACCAGCTTTCAAGAAATATTCTTGCTTTTGGTGCTACTTATATTCAGTCACATGGTTGTGGCACTGTCTATATGCTTCAAGCTTTGACCGAATTGTGGAGAACCTTGCCGCCCCATGCAAAGATGAAGATCTAGACGCTCGCAATCTTAATTTCGCCTGCAAAATGGTTTAGCTCTCAGCCTCAAACTCCTCTTTTAGCAACTCTCCACGAATGCATCCACTTCTCCTGTTTTGTTTTCCCCGAAATATTGAAGCTAGGTACGAATGCGGCAATAATCATTTCTACCCGCCTCGAGAGAAGAGCTGAGGATGTACTCCACTATGTCACGGACTTTGAGGATATACTTCGACTGCCCGTGAGAATTTCTCTTGTTCTTGTTTTTACTCTTTCAACCATTCACTCTTTCATGGTCGTTGTGTTGAGATTGCTGCTATCCTAGTCTGCTTCTCTAGTCATTCGTTTTTGCTCTTTCGTCTAGTCATTCATTAATTTTTCGACAATGAGAGTTTTAATTGTTCTTGCTGCGGTGGCAGAGTTGAGTCTGGCAGCCGTCTACCCTCGACAAACTATCAGTCCGTCGTTGGTTACCTCAACCTACGCCAGCACCATCACCAACGCAGTAACACGTACTACCGCTGTTCCTGTCACTTCAACAACGTGCGTGGCAGACACCAAGATCCCTTCAGGTCTTGTTTGCACAAACGCTGTCTACTCCTTGACTGGCGGTAATTACTACTCACAACAATGCTCTGGTAAGCAATCAGCTTCCTCTTTCCATCCACTGATAAATTACGAGAAGCAAGAAACTGACTCAACATTTTCATCTAGCATCCTTAGTTGGCGGAGTTAATATCCGTGCCTATGTCGAACCCGTCGGAGCTGGTAAGTCTTTCTCCTTTCGTATGTTCAAGGAACTTCCACTCATGTTCTATAGCTGCCACCAGTATTTGTGCTTCCTTCTGCAATGCGCTAAACAACCTTAACGTCCCCGCAAGCTCGTGTAACGGAATTGTTTTCACAACCATCGGTGCCCTCTACCAATGCTTTTTGCGAAATGGACCTGTGACGGTTGTTCCAGGTCCTGCAAATGTGTTTGCTCTCCAGCAATTCACAACCAACCCTTGCGTGGGAGTCGTGACTTCCGCTTCGGTAGAGACGATTTATGTTACAACCACAACAGCGTACGAGGTTGTTTATACTGTGACACCTTTATCGTCATCTACAATCTCCTCAAGCTCGTCTTCATCAAGTGCTAGCTCGTCGGTCCCCACAACTTCCAGCTCGAGTGTCGTCAGTTCAAGCTCAAGCTCCTCTAGCTCGTCTTCCTCAATAAGCAGCTCAACGATTTCTACAACTTCTAGCTCGAGTGTAGAGAGCTCCACGTCAAGCTCCACAAGCTCTTCTTCCTCTGCTTCAAGCTCGTCCTCGTCGAGCAGCAGCTCATCGCTGTTCACATCATCCAGTTCGAGTGTCGCAAGCTCAACTTCAAGCTCCACAAGTTCCTCTTCCTCATCTACGAGCTCCTCCCTGCCAACTACCACCAGCTCGACAATATCTAGCAGCAGCTCATCAAGCACTCCAACCTCCGCGTCCACAGCCTCGCTGAATACGACATCTTCTGCATCGACTACTTCCCCGTCTTCGACATTGTCGAGCTTGGTGTCTACAACCCTCGCGAGTTCCGGATCATCGACTGTCTTGAGCGCCAATACCACAATTATATCTTCGCTTCCTTCTTCCACAAGCTACCCGTTCACGAACTCGACAATCACAATTCCTTCGACAATTACTCCTGCATCCTCAATGATTCTCTCTACCGGGTTCATGACTACCGTTTCTCCGCCTGTTGTCACGGTGACTGTGACGCGTATGCCGGATGACGGAGGGGATTGGACTGCGGGAGAAGATGAATGTGTGTGGGTGCACTGAGAAGTATAAATAATGGATCACTCCGTAGAAGTTTTGAATAGATTTGAGGTGTAAATAATTAGAGGAATGTAATGGAGCTATGCTATGTATATACTTAATGTGTAATGTAAATACAACGACATTGTAGAAAATACTTCTAACTCTAAGAAAGAGTGACCACTCTGCTAAAAGCTACAGCGGAATCCTTCTAAAGTCTGCAAGCGAGAACTACAATTGACACACACTTTCCGGCCAAATATTAAGCTGGCGATGATTGAAGAGTACCCGACCTCCCCGGAATCTCATTGTACGCAAAGATGAACTGCTTTCAATGGCATGAACCGCCACCCCATCAAAAGATATACTGATCTAAATGTTAGCACACCAGTTTCAGGTACCAGTCAGCGTACTCACCGGAACAAACAACCAAGGAACCATCTTCTTATACTCAACCCAACTATCCCCATACTTAACCTCACACCTCCTAACATCCCTCCTCGCCCGATGCGCAATCATACACGTAAAGAAAACCGGATAAAACCAAGGAAACGGGCTCTTGAACCCCGCCAACACAGCCCAAGCAACCGCAAAATAGACGTCGCAGGTATAATGTATCTTACGCGCATACTTGTACCATCCATCAACCAACAGATTATCTCCAGTGGTGGTTTTAATGAATTTTGGATTTTTTAGGGTTTGCCATGGGAGTTGTGGGAATGCGCTCCGGGGGACGAATGTCCCGGCTTGATGGGCGCGGAAGTTGTTTTTTTGGCTGTTGATCGTGT
Organism: Glarea lozoyensis ATCC 20868; assembly: GCF_000409485.1. Taxonomy (NCBI): domain Eukaryota; kingdom Fungi; phylum Ascomycota; class Leotiomycetes; order Helotiales; family Helotiaceae; genus Glarea; species Glarea lozoyensis. Next base: position 167,531 of record NW_007360996.1, read on the forward strand.
CCCAGATCCAGTAGACTATCAGATAAGATGTAAAAAGGCAAGTGAGGAGGAGGGTGCGGAGAGAGGGATATGTCCATGAAGTTATGGTGGAGAGATGGTTTGCAGTGTAGAGGATTGCGTGGCAGTAGCTTAGGGGGACGCCGGCGAGGTTCCAGAAGATGAGCATGAAGCCCCACTTTTCGTAGTAGATGTCCCTGAGATATGTTAGTTTGTTGTTTATTGAGTTGATTCAACACGTGCGGATTTCATACCACGTCGTGGTAGTGCACTCCTCCCCCTTCGCACACGCATTCGTGTACAGGAAATGCGCCATCACCAAGAACCACAACTCCGCAGACACATATCCATATTGATCATACTGTCTAGCAGCAGCCGCACAAGAAAGAGCTAAAAGAATATTCCACGGCAACCTGAGCATGAAAAACATCTTCAGGTCGAGGATACCGAACAAGCGAGGATTGAGCTCCGCACCCATCCAGAAATCATAGATAAAGTTCCCACTCATGCGGTGTTGAGCACCTCGAATGATCGCTGAGAAGTATGCGATAAAAGCTACGACGAAGCCTGAAATGATGGCTACTGACATAATGGGTCCGAATTCGTCGAGGAGTGTGTGTAACTTGAACAGGCCTGTGAGGTGAAGCGTGCCAGCTGTGATGATAGTGACCCATAGTGACCAAACTCCACTGCAATAGTACTTCAGCTGGACACCCCCTAAATGATGAAGTGGCTTTCCCGTGCTCCAGACACCGGGGAGGAGGCAATAGCATGCTGCTTCGAAGACGATAAATGACCAATAGATCTTCCACGCTCGGAAGGATGGGAATGCTTCTTCATATACTAAACTTCCGAGACTGCTAACAAACTCCGTGATAGACTGCTGTGACCGAGGGAGTGGGAGTTTTCCATCGTAAAAGGTTGCGCCAATCCACATGTAATACATGAGGAGAGGAAAGAAGATCATCATAGCACTTACGCCCCATGGCCCGCCAAATTCGTAGTGGGATGCAAGATCGACTTCAAGAGCTGACTGGGCTCCGGGCTTTTCTGAGTCGGTCGAGCCAACGGTTGGAGATTTAGATAGGCCATTATATGCAGCTCTAGCTCTGAGTGTGCTGGTTTCATCGTTGTCTCGACCAGAATACCTATGGCAGTATTAGACATCTGGTAACCATTTTGTAACGACGATGACCTTACCACAATTTCTGATCTCCTTTTGGATGATCCTCTAACATGGCGGGTTTTATTTATGTAAATTTGGAAGAAATAAAACTAAATGTAACTGGACAAACGGAGTTAGAAAAGTTGGGTTTAGTCACTAAGTATTTAAAAATATCACCCACGACGCCACGCCACATCAAGCCAACGGTGATTAATTTTCCATGGATTTCCGCTTTTCCGATCCACTTGTCAAAAGAATCAAGGACTAGTGACGCTGAAAGTGTTCATTTACCCTAAACTTGTGTCGACAACCAATTTGGTTGGAATGGGTGGACCGTCCCACGGACGCCGTGGAAATCCGTGGCGTTGCTCCCAGGAGTGTCGAATTATGCGGAGTTACAACGCTTACCTATAAGGTTATGCACAGTATGAAACCAGACTTGTTTTCACGATAGAGAAAGATCTGAGCCGATATGGCAGAAGATACGAAGAATGTATGCGCTGTTCTGTTTTCATAATTTGGTTTTCGCCTATAATTTAGTCGGGGTGAAATTTCGTCGCTTAACTGCATCAACCAGTGAGCTTTGCGAAGTTATGGAATTGTTCTCCACCATAGTCAAGTCAAACTTAAGAAAACAATCAGTCGCAGACTAACATGATCATCTCATTACTTTTCATTCATATACCGGGGAAATGTTCGCTAATTCTACATCTTCCCTCTAACACCCCTTTACTCAACTCTCCCCTCAATAACCCTCCCACCACCTCCATCCCTCCCCCTCCCATCCCCCTTCCCTCCCGCCTCCCTAGGAAGCACCAAATTCAAGAACACCCCAACAACAGCTCCAACAATAAACGGTGTCTGCACAATCAAATTGATACCCTGCTCAAAACCTTGCAACCTAACATTATCGCCCTGATAATCCAGAACCGAGGAGAACCACGCTGGCTGCACGATATCCATAAATCCGACGCCCAAACTCGCTGTGAGAACGAAACGATTACGGCGGTTCCACTCGATGAGTCCGAGGACACGGATACCGGCGACGGCGATGGTGCTGTATAGGAATACTTGCATTCCTCCTAAGACAGACGGAGGCATAGATCCAAATACGGCACCAAATTTGCCGAAGATTCCCATAAGTATCAAGAAGGCGGAGGCGCACCATCCGGCGCGTCGAGAAGCGCAGCCGGTAAGGGAGATGACGCCATTATTTCCAGCTTGAGAGACCATGGGCAGTCCAGTGCCGAAGGCAGACAGAAGGGAGCCGAGACCATCGCAGAGAATACCGCCCTGGATGCGTGAGTTGAATTGGGTGCCTTCGATGTCGACGGAGGAGATTTCAGCTGTGGCGAGGATGTCGGGCATGCAAGAGACAGCTTCGCAGATGAACATTATGAGAAAGGGGAGGATGAGGGCGCCGTCAACTGAGAGTTTGAAGGTGTGAACCCAGAGGAATGTGACGGCGGGGGCGGCGTTGATGTTGGTTACGGACCACTGGGGAGTGTTAGTCGTGGGTTTGGTGTGGGATTTCACGAGAAGTGAGGATGGAAAGCTGAATTGCTGCCGACTAGGAGTGGAGAAGGTGGGGAAGAAAAACTTAATGAAAGTTTACGTACGTAGCCTGTTGCACCTGAGATGATACAGCCCATGGCGAGGCCTAGAACTACAGACGCAGATTTCATAAGCGGGGAGCCAAATTGTTCGACAAAAATTACGGTTATGAAAACACTGAAACCGAGGCCAATAAGTTTTGGATCGCCCCTATGGTATGTTAACATCTTCATCGCTTAATTGGACAGGACCAGACATACCAAGGAAGTGGTTTAGGAGCCGAGATACTAGGGCAAAGTTCATAGAAGCCAGAGCCGCCGTTACAATTTGAACTCCCACCCCAGTTTTGCATGCCACTATTGATAAGGTAGACACCGACGAGAAGGAGTAGACTGCCGGTTACTGTCTTGGGGAAGATTTTGTTAAGCTTCTTGGGTGGGACAAGGGACATCCCGATTTGGATCCACACAGTGCAGAGCATGCTTCCTAGAATTGCACCCCAGGCGTCGGGACATGGCAGTTGGGTTCCATCGTCTGCAGTCGGACAGGTGCCATTTTTGTAGCGCATGGATGTGTAATTTATGGCGATGGGAATGATGTCGAAGGTAGGTCCGACAACAGAGAGAAGCCCGGTTCCAATGTAGAAGGGGGTTTTGGCAATGTGTACTCGGGTAACTTGGAGGGCTGTTGAGATTCCAGTCGTGATGAAAGCGGCAGAAACGAGGTATTGTGTGATAGTCGGATCGAAGTTGAAAGCGCCACCTGCGATTGCGAGAGGAGGTGACACGATGGAACCGATCATTGTAAGGGCATGTTGGAGACCGAGAAGTATCGTAAGAAGAATCGGGATTTCATCATTGAGGCCATAGAAAGGAGCGACATAGTCTTTGTATTTGCGATTGAGAGGCCAGATATTTGGGGTGATCAGATAGACGTAGTCCTGTGAAGAGTCAGTAATGTTTGAATATGGCAATGAGCATAATTGCACTAACATAGTCACCAATCCATCCTTCCCGACTTGTAAAATAGTGTTTCAAGTGTTGCCACTTGTTTTGCTTCAATTGCTGGCCGCTCTCCTCAAAAGAAGGAGCATATTGAGCAATAATCTGCTCTTGCCCGAGCTTTTCATCGCTAGCGGAAGAATTCATGGTCAGTCGGTGGCCAAAAAAGAATGATGCCAAAGTGTGATGATTGATCTACTTACTTTCAACGTGGAAATTTGTCTCCTATTAACGTTTTCACATTTCTCATCAAAATCAACATAATTGACAAACATCATCCGCGAAGAAGCTGATGATAGATAGAAGAAGAAGTGGGAGTGATAAGCTCCAGGAGTTCTCCGTAGCCAATCAGCAGTCTGGGATTGGAGGTTATCAGAGTCGGAGTCGCCCGAACCACCAAGATATCTGGGGAACCCCTGAGCTTGGGCCTCGCTTCCATCTTGCCCTGAGATGGCGTCTGCAGGTGGAAAGTTTGAACATCATGGATGAACCCGAAACTCTTCGTATCTTTTGATAATTGAGATACTCGGTGGATTCCTATCCACAAATAATTCCTGCATTTCCGGGGTTTAGGTACGACAGTATAGTAAGTTGGGCAGTGCAGAATGCTTTAGCGAGCAAGGACTTTTTTCCAACACAGCTGAAGCCTTTCTATTGCGTCGAAACACGAATGAATAGCTGGAAGAAAACAACACTTTAGGTTTCATCTTCGAGTAATCCCAATAAAATCAATCTGTCAGGATGTCGTCAGCAAGGTCAACCCTTTACACAAACGCAACAATCCTCACAATCAATTCATCACGGGACATAATCCTCGACGGAGCCATTCTCGTCACTGGAAATCGAATCTCAGCAATTGGCAAGACAACTCAACTTTCCGAATCACCCCCTAAGGATACCAAAGTCATCTCGCTTGCAGGTCGCATCATTCTCCCTGGACTCATCAATACACATTCTCACCTCGCTCAGTCCCTGTTGCGTGGTTTAGCAGAGGATCTCCCTCTTCACTCCTGGCTATGCGATGCCGTATGGCCTCTTGAAGCATGCTACGATGCCGATGATGGATACGTGGCTGCTCGGTTGACGATTGCAGAGATGTTGAAGTCTGGGACAACCACCTTCCTAGAGAGCATGCTGACCCATCGATCCGGGTTTGAAAACGTTGTGAGAGCTGTTAGTGAGAGTGGAATTAGAAGTTGTCTTGTGAGCAGTGCGATGCCTTTGAGATAAAACTTGACTGATTTTAACAGGGAAAATTGGTGAAATTCGAGGAAAGCAACAAGAAATTAGGTATCAAAGACCCTCGGGATAAGGATGTCGATGCAATGTCTATTTCCTCAATGCTTGCTGCGCACTCGAAACATCATGACTCCTGCAACGGCCGCTTGCAAGTCTGGGCAGCTGCTGGAACACCCCGTGGATCTCCTCTCACATCGCATCGTGCTATTGGCGAAGCCTGCAGAGAGCATGACATTGGACTTACGATGCATTGCGCTGAAGCTCCCAAAGATCTCACCATCTATAGAGACAGTTACGACTGCACGCCAATGGAGTTCTGTGAAGCAGCTAAACTCACGGGTCCGAAAACTGTACTCGCACACATGGTTCATCTTGAACTAGATAAAGATCTTCCGATACTAGCGAAAACAGGCACGACAGTCGCACATAACCCGAATAGCAATCTGAAACTTGCGTCTGGGATTGCAAAGATTCCCGAGATGTTGGCAGCAAACGTAAATGTCAGTCTTGGGACCGATGGAGCTCCTTGCGGGAATACATACGATATGTTTCGCGAGATGCATCTTGCCGGTATCCTTCATAAGGGCGCCAATCTTGATGCTTCCATAGTAGGCGCGGAAGAAGCTTTGGAAATGGCAACTATCAACGGCGCTAAAGCCCTTGGCTTGGAGAATGAAATTGGAAGTTTAGAAGTAGGAAAGAAGGCTGATTTCGTGGGTTTGAATCCTCAGAAGCTCCACACAGCTCCGTACAACGCAGATCAGATCTTGAAAGGCGGCATGAGTCCTGTTACTACAGTAGTATATAGCTGCACTGGCGCAGATGTGGAGCTTGTGGTTGTCGATGGAGATATATTGGTAGAAGCTGGAGAGCTGGTGAAGATGAATGAAATGGTGATCAGAGAAGCGGCTGAAAAATCCATTGAAGGTATCCGAAGCAGATCTGGGATTAAAGCTGTGAATAGGAAGGGGTGGAAATATATATAATCTGAGGCAAAATATTTTTTAATTCAAGATCATTGACCATGGGTCGACTGTAATCTTTGGTGACTTCGCAGGTGCTTGTTGTAAGCAGTAGCTCGACGTTAAGATAAGCTCTATATGATTGAATGCTGAGACATTGAATACCAAGAAATCAGACGACGGAGCGATAGCAAACGGAGCGGAAGCTGAATTTTGTTGTTCTTGCGATGCAGAATGGCGACACCGAGGTGGAACTCACGATGGAGTTTATACACTTCTCGTATGTATATCATGCAGCTATGAGCGATCACAAGCCTTGGATGTTGATGAAGTTTTGTAAATTGATGTGTTCTGGTCGAAGAGGTTGGGGAAATAATTACTGACGCAATCTCGCCGACAGGGGTAGTTCCTTAGCGCCTCCACTGAGCAAGCTGCCACATATTGCCTTTGGCCGCACAACGAACACCTCCTCAAAGCTCTCGAGAATCAGTAATTGCTCTTCAATTCTCGCACTCGTCCCTTCGAAACAGCTCTGCTTCGACTGTCTCATCTATTCTTCATCATGACAATGTACAGATACGCAGCTTTTGCCTTGCTGGCGCTCCGTGCTGTTGGCGTGCTTGCTGCAGAAGAGGTATGACATAGCATGCTAATACATCTTTAAAATCGCTAACAGCTTGACTTGTAGGCAGAAGTACCCGTCGATACACCAGCACAGACTCCAAACCTCGCAGTCTCGGTGTCTGCATCCTTCCCATCTGCCGAAGTCTTTGGTGTGAAATTGATCAATGGGCACGCAACCCAAGCTCTCCTAGACTTCACCAACAGCGAGCCAGAGCCCGTACAAATTGCTCTGGTCGGCGGCGCATTATCTACTCTGCGACCATTAGCAAAGGGAGCTCATCCAAGCGCTTTGATTGTAAAGAATATCACGGCTACGAAATATGATTTGGAGTTGCCAGCCGGAGAGAAGGCTAGCTTGCCATTTACTTTCACGACCGATTTACACCCGGCGGATTTGAGATTGAATTTGATCGCAGTGGTGACGAGCAAGGCGGGGACTGTTTACCAAGTTCAGGCTTTCAACGAGACTGTTACTGTTGTCGATGCTGCTACCAGCATTTTCGATCCTCAGATGCAAGTACACCGACTCCTGCTTTGCCATGTTCCGTGCTAACTGTATCAGTATCTTCTTGTACCTCGTTCTCCTCAGCGGATTTGGCGGAACCCTTTACTTCGTCTACAAGACCTGGATCGAGACTCTCTTCCCACAAACAAAGCGGGGCGGTAAGGGTGGAGAGAGAGCTAAGCGTTCATCTGGTGGCTCTAAAAAGGCTGTTGATCCCAAGGACCAGGTCTCAGTTATTGGCGCCGATGGACCAGCTGTTACTACCGGTGCTCTCGCCCAGAAGGCTTATGATGAGAGCTGGATTCCAGAGGGACATCTTAACAGACCAGCTGCCAAGCGCGTCAAGAGTGGCGCTTCTTCCAAGATGAAGTAAATCATCCATTACGAATGAAGATTTTTCCAATTGAATTGGCAATTTTGGAGATAAGAAGCGGAGAGTCAGATAGTGGTTGAGATGTACGGGATTTATGAAAAGCATGGGTGGCGCTGGCTGGGTGATGGGCTTGAAAGCGATGTATTATACAACAAAAGTCAAACAAATAGCTGTGGAAAATGGTAAACATTTGTCCCCACGCCTGAGATCCTTTCCCTGCTTGTTTTTCATTTTGACCGATTCGCAGGGAGCCCACTTTCCTGCGAAAGAACTTGCCCCTTCCACCTTTCGAATGCTTGTTTGATATCAAAACCCATATTCCTTATATCACTTTGGTCGCTGACAGACATTTTGGACATGTTCTTGTGAGAATTGGAAGATACAAATTGAAAGCAGCTTTGCGGACGGTGTTCAGGAGAAGTTGAATATTTCTTGTAGCTTGTTTTTCCACTTTGGAACATATACTCGCATTGACGTATGAAGCAGAATCTCGTTTTTTCTGTTACTGTAAGTTACACGGTCAATTATATTTTCGAGGTGGACCCTAAATGACTTTCCAAAATCCTCTTTGTCTCCGACACGTGCCCAAGCTATATTGTCACGTTAATATCCCACTCCAGATTTCCCCACATCGGAGCCATCCGCTCTGATAAGCGATATCTCCACTTCCGGTATCCAATCATTTGGGATGAGATACGAACGGAGACAGCCGCTGATACTGTTTGATAGCATCGATACGAGGAGGTTGTTGTATTTTGCGTTTGAAATTTTGAGCTTGGGAGAAAAGGGAACATGTTAGATTGATCTTATGTGAGTTAAGCGAGGCGAGAGATATATAGAGTGAGTTCCTCGTCTTTCAGAAGTTTGTATTTGCTGATCAAGTCACAGTGAAGAAGCAACTACACTGTCAATCACTTGATATCAAGATATTCAAACATCACCAATATTGCAGTCAAAATTACTGTAAACCCTTAGCACAACAATATCATCCTCAAAATGGCTCCAACAAAATACACCACCCGCACCATCCCCAAAATCTCCCTCCACGACTTCCCCAACCGCATAGAAGAAATCACCCACTCCCTCATCACCGCCGCCCAAACCGACGGTTTCTTCACCCTCACAAATCACACTATCAGCACCCCCGAAATCGAATCGCAATTCGCCCTCTCTGAATCCTTCTTCTCCCTCCCCTCCGACACCAAATCCCTCGTCCCCTTCTCCCACTCCAACACCGGCTGGGAAGCCAACGCCCAAGTGCGACCCTCAACCGGCTTCGCCGACCGCAAAGAAAGCTACCAAATGCAATTCGGATCCGCCATGGAAGGCTCGTGGCTCCCGGAATCTGTCCTCCCGGGCTTCAAAGTCCAAAGTCTGGAGTTCATGCGCAAATGCCAGTCCGTATCCGAGAAACTCATGCTCTGCTTCGCCCGCGGTCTCGGCTTCGAAGACGACTACTTCATCAAAGCCCACGACATCTCGCGTCCCGAATCCCAAACCGTCCTCCGTCTCCTGCACTACTTCCCCGTCGACCCTAGCGTCCCCGTCCCAGATACCTACTACCGCGCCGGCGCACACGTCGACTGGGACTTCCTCACCCTCCTCTTCCAACGCCCGCACCAATCCGGTCTTGAAATCTGTCCCGGCCGCGAAGCATCCACCGCTTTCGCCATGGGCGATACCTGGACGAAAGTCGAACCCGCCGAAGGAGAAATCGTGTGTAACATCGGTGATCTACTGATGAGTTGGAGCGACGACCGGTTTAAGAGTACGTTTCATAGAGTCAAGACGCCGCAAGAAGTCGGGGATTGGTTTGGGGGGAGGTATAGTATGGCGTATTTTAATCAGCCGTGTACGGATGTGGTGATTCAGGGACCGGGGAAGAAGTATCCTGCTGTTACCGGACGCGAGTTTACGAAGAGGGCGATGGAGAGGAATTTTAGGGCGTTGGATGAGAAGAAGAGGGGGTTGGCGGAGGTTAGGGTGGAGGAGGTTGTTGTTCCTGAGGGTGTGGCTGTTTGAGGTGATTAGGGATGGATGCGTGTTGATTTTGTATGTATGTTTAAAAGTTTAGGTGTTTTATTATTAGTTTTATTCGAGTATTGGTGATATATTCCTGTATTCTTGAGTGATGGGACATTACTGAAAGTTGCTTTGACTACTTACATATCACATATTAAAACATAAGGTTATTTCCCGTACTAACTCTTCTCATCGATTCTTTCCCTACCATACCAAACCGGCATCTTCCCCGCCTCACATGAACGCCAACACCAAAGCCGAAACTCCCGGCCCCTACAATGACGGAATATCAAAAGAATCTTTCGATACACGTAGTCCCTTGTATATCTCATGAATTTGGGTCAACCTAACTGGCTCACCGTAAAATGCAACCTCGTATACGCCATAATACGCGGTTAAACGCGTTATTTCCGGTGCAAATGTAAGGGGAGTCTGGGCTATGGCAACCCTTGTCTATATATCTGCTTACATCTGGTAATTCGAGATAATTTACTTTATTTTTACGATCGATTCTTCCATTTGCTTCATGTTTGAAAATTTATGGAAATTGGGTATAACATGGATTCTGGAATGATGAGGTATTCATACCACCCACCATATCACGTGCAAGTCTAGATGCGTCCATCCACATGCCATCATCACCATCACTTTTAGCTTCCTTCCAAAACCCCGCAATCCATCAATTGAACAAAACGAATCCAAATCTCAATCCTCCCACTCCATATAAAATACCAGTTATATAAAACCCCCAAACTTCCCCTAGCCTAATCTCGTAATCATCAACCCCAACATTCCAACCCCCAATCAACCCACCCTTCCAACATGCAGTGTAACCACCCTAACCCCAGGTACCTCCGTCGCATTTCACCCGGCGTCACTGGTGAATGCCCCTAACCCGATAAAGGTCTGGCCCAACTAAAGTACGTCGTCGCGTCTTTCTCTAAATTTTGCGCGCGATTCTCTCACAACGTTTTTTGTTTAAATGTGATGTATACTGGCAATGTCACGGATTGGCCTGCAAGGCGTCGTTCTTTGGTAAGCTCTATCCATACCCACCTGCATTTCTTCGCTCTCGAGTCTGTGGTTGGGTTCGGACTTTTGCGCAAGGCTGATGATTGGACTAGGAATTTGGTTTTAACGACTACCTGGATTGCGCTTGGTTTTGAGGGGAGTGCTGCGGTTGGTGAGTGCGCTCTATGATGGTTTGAGGTTGTTTGCTGATTGTGGGAGAACGGCCGGTGCATCTTGGGGTGTTGGTGCTTGGGGCTTGTGGGGGGTTTTGGTGGGTTAGAGGACGGGTGAGAAATGATGCTGTGGATGGACATGCGAAAGATCAGGATGTTGCGAATGGGCTTTTGAAAGATCGTGAAGAGGAGGTTGAAGAGCCAGGAACTGGTCGGTTTGAGCGGGGTGGGAGGGGTTGGCTGAGGGGTTTGAGGGCGGTTCGATACCGATTGCGAAATTTTAGATGGGGGAATCTATTACCAGGAGCTTTGGTGGTAGCTGTGGATCTGCGAATATTGCTATCCCGGAGTATCGTACAGCATGTGGAATGTTCTTGGGATGGAGTTAAGGTATTGTGTTTGGCAATTTGGAGTAGAGGGGATCAAACTAATAATTATCCAGATCTTCCTTCCACTCCTCCTCTCCCTCCTCGAATTGCTTCGCACAGGCACGACCCCTCGATCGCGATTTTCTTCTTCCTCCAGCCGATCGCACCCTTTTCGATACGTATTTTTGGTTGCGCTTTGGGCGTTGTCAGCATATGGGACTATTTCAATGTCTGCCCAACGTTCAACATACATATGCCCGAGACGAGACCCATGGACTTCTGCTACCCCGGTATTCCAATGCCTAGAGTTGCTGATAGACGCGGGAATTATCACTGGTGTCGCCAAACTCGTACAAGACGCTGGATCCTTGCGCAAGTCGTCGAAAGCACTAAGTCGATCTGCCTTGGCATCTTGTTCAATTCTCGGCATCCTCACAACCGCCTTTCTCTGGAAATATCCTGAAAATATGGACTGGTCGCTGGATCTCAGTCATAAGGTCATCTTTGATTTGATTTTTGCTGCCATGTTATGTACTAATTTTATCGGCTCTGTAGCTTATTTAATGGCTGAGCTTCGACCTACGACAATCTTCAGTATTGCGAGTTTTGTGTCGCTCTATGTTTACAATTTTTCTATAAAAAATCAAATCGCCATTTTTCCAACGAGCACTCAAAGATATCTTATGAATATGGGCATGATTGGATTTGTGTCTATAATTGGCGTTGTTCATATGGAAAGTTCCGCTTCAAGATCTCAACAACATTTAGCTTTGAATCGCAACTCATTGAGGACGGTGATAGTGTTATGTATCTTCATGTTGATAGCCACAGCACTTTCAGTGGTCAACTTGGCGTTGTATCCTGGAAATATTTGGCAGAAACATCCCGTTGAGGTCCTGATGGCCAATGCTCGTGCTTCCTCAGATCAATGGATAAGTCAAGCTTCATCGAGCAAATCATTGAAAGAGGCCGTCGTGGAGTATGAGGCAAGATATGGCATTCCACCTCCACCAAATTTTGATAAGTGGTACGAATTTGCAACTGCCAAAGGATCTTTGATCATCGACGATTTCAACCAAATACACAACGATCTGCTGCCATTTTGGGGTATCAAACCCTCACAAATCCGACAAATGACCAGCCATGTCGTTGAAAGACCATGGACAGAATTGGCAGGATTACGTATATCCAATGGCACCGCACTTATTGGACCACATGTTCCAGGCACACATCGCTGGATGTTGGATGGCACCTCAGGGATGATTAATGTCTTCGCCAAATGGCTTCCCGATATGGATCTGGCCTTCAACATCAACGATGAATGCCGCGTCGCTATTCCATGTGGAGGAATGCAAGATCACCAGAAAGCCGCAAAGCTAGCGAGAGAACAGTTTGACAAATCTCGGCTTCTCAAAACGTTTACCACGAATGAATGGTCGAACCGATTCATGGCAACCGATCCACCATTTCCACCTGATATGCCTTCTGAGCACTTCATCCAAGCATCATTCAAATCCGCCTTTGAAGACTACAGCATAATATCCTGTCTACCTCAATCCTCCGCCCGCACCGTCACGCACTGGAACAAGAAATCCATTCACGCCCCGTCAGTGAACCCTCATACCTACGGCCCGTTTCTAAGCAACTGGACCCTCTCCGCCTCTCCCTGCCACCAACCCTCCCTCGCCCACCTCCACGGCTTTCATCTCTCACCATCCGCCTTCAAACCCACGACCTCCCTCTTCCCTGTCTTCTCACAGTCAAAAATGCAATCTTTCTCCGACATCCTCTTCCCCAGCCCATGGAATTACATGGACAAAGTCTCGCACGACCCCGCTACCGACATCGCTTTCAACGAAAAGAACAATACGCTATTCTGGCGTGGCGCCACAAGTGAAGGCTACGCCATTCACAGCAGTTGGAGAGGCATGGTTCGTCAACGCTTCGTCCATCTCGTAACATCCATCACAAACTCCACCGCCATCCAACTCCTCCTCCCCTCAACCCACGGCTTCTCACCCTTTAACATCCCCTTTTCCTCAATCGTCACGAAAATGAACGTCTCCTTCGTCAACGAACCCACCCGCTGTCACCACCCCGATTGCGTCTCTCAATCCATCAACCTCCCATTCGACAAACCCGTCGACTTCCAAAACCATTGGCAGTATCGCTACCTTTTTGACACCGATGGAGCGGGCTTCAGTGGTCGCTTTTTACCGTTTTTGAGGTCCAACAGCGTGGTGATTAGGAGTGCGGGATTTCGACAGTGGTTCGAGGAGAGGGTGGAGCCGTGGAGGCATTACGTGCCTGTTGATGGGGGACTAGACGGGTTGTGGGGTGTGCTGGGCTGGTTTGGTGGTGTGAGGGGAGGGGAAGGAACGGAAGGGGGTTTTGTGGGGGAAAAAGATGGCGGAAAGCAGATTGCGGAGGAGGGAAAAGAGTGGGGTGGGAAGGTGCTGAGGAAGGTTGATATGGAGGTTTATATGTTTCGGTTGTTGCTTGAGTGGGGGCGGATTGTGGATGATGAGAGGGGGAGGTTGGGGTTTGCGCTTTAAATTTGTGGATTGATTGTAATTTTGGGAAGTCGTTGACATTTTTGAAAAGGCGTGTTGGATATGTAGGACTTTGGAGTTTATACTGGATGGAAATGGGGTGTTTGTATAATGAGAGACTGGAGTTTTAATAGAAAAGATATAAAACTGTGGTTGCTGATAGGGAGACCACGGAGGGCAAAGCTCAGTAGCAGAATCTTTTTCTTACTGAGCATTTGCTTGAACTTTCGGTCGAAGAGACCCTCGATCACGCCACCGAGAGCATTTCTACAGAGACAGATGTACGGCAGAACTATACGAAAATTGTTAAATGTGCCAAGGTATCAATGTAGTGTGAGTACAAGTCAAACACTACTATATTTCGTAAGCAAAAGGCACACTCCTTCTCACTTTGAATATTGGCTAACGAATAAGTACCTACTCATGCTCTGCTATCAGTGTGCTACCAGCTTCATATGTCGAATAGGTATGTTTCGAGCAATTCAGAATTGGTATCAGAATAAGCAATTCAGCTGTTCAAATCGTTAATTGATGACTAGGAAGCCTCTTGGGGTCTCTCTTTGTAGCAAGATAACATTACATCCCTTCCATTCTCAAGAACATGACTGACATAATACTTTGCGTTAACATGAGATATGACCTGCTCTATCATACCTATCTTGATGATCAGCGTCTTCTCAGTTCTTCTCTCAACGGATTACAACCAGTCGTTCGTCCGGTTAACCTTATCAATGCTGTGTAACCATGCAGCCGACCCCGCTTATAAACTGACCATTGCTTTTGTCACCATCCCGATCTATCCTTCATCAAAAAACACAATGGCCAACAACTCAATATGGCAGCAGCCCGGCCTGAATCAGAATCAATTCGTCGCTCTGACAAATCTCCTTTCCCTTCGCAATAATGGCCAAGTTGAACCAACATCCATATACGAGGAGCCTGGTCTCGACGAGAAGGCCCACGATGGCGACGATGCTGAGAGTGTCGATACATCATTTGCCCAGCAATTGTTTAGCTCAGGCAATGACACGCTTAAGAGGCAATTCCTGGACGATATCGCTGAATTTGCTGCAAAAGAGCATGGTGCGCGATTTGTTGCTTGTACCGCGATGAGAGAGCGTGAAGATGATGTTACGATCTTGATCGCGAGGAACACCGCGTTTGAAGCTTGTGATTTTGAGTTCTTTGATGGATTTAGTGATCTGGTGAGTCGTTGGTCGAAGCATCTGAATGCGCCACCAGTAGCAGAAAAGAGGTCGTGGGTTCAAAACTGGATGACTTACTTCTGGGATGTTCTCTCGCCAACAAAGAACGGTAGGAGCAAACTTCATATATCAGATCTGAGTTAACTCTTGTAGTCTCAACGCCAATATCCAATGAGGATGCTGTTTGGGACGAAATCTTGAAATATCACGCCACTCGAATAACGAGCGCATATATTCCGCAACTGAGACGGAATTTCAGAGAATGTCCTATGATTCTTGTAAGATCCGACGACATCGATGGGAAAGGGTCGCTCGCACGAATTGAGAATCTGCGTCGAGTCGTATTTTCCATCAGCGACGCAGACCTTTCGCATGTTGATAACTTGAGCCGGTTAGTTCTCGAGGCAAACCAAGTGCGAAGGTCGAATCATGCAAAAGTCATACTGGTGGACTCACAGCTCGCAAGCAATGAAACTAGAAAACTGTGGGAAAGCATTTATTTTCTTGGCAGACTTCGGAGTGCGTTTAAGAGAATGGAGAGAGTGTTCTTAACTTTTCCGAGCTTCGAAAAAATCAGATTCGTCCCTCTTCCGAAACCTAATATCAAACCAAACTCATTCAATAGCCCTCTTGGCCTAGAGAAAGCACTTGAACTATTGGGACTAAATATGACCGCAACAACCGTACACACTCTTCTAGGGCCCAACTGGACCATCAAAGGCGCAAAAAAGAGGTTTGCTGAGATTGGGGGACAACAGGGTCATATCCATGCCGAAGTTCAGATGCTGCTTCATCTGTGCTCGGCTGGTTTCTTGCACAGCGCCCCCTACGAATATATTGGCTGTAGTAAAAGAAGCTGCTTCATGTGCTGGACTCTGCTCCGTTCGCATGGTAGATATTCGACTCGAGGCTGTCATGGACGTCTTTATAGCCGTTGGACGGTTCCTGAAATTGCAGATTTCGCAACAGATCAAACAAAAGCTCTCGGGACGGCTTTGATAAAAACGCAAGACTCATTGGTAAGGAAGCTTGGGGATGATTTTGAAAACCTTGGTCGCCTGCAGAAAACCTCGGTGGTTGGTGGGAGCAGTGTAATTAGTGAAAGCCTGAGTACAAATGAGTCCAGAAGCTCGGAGCTTTCACAACGAGATGATGCTTTGACACAACAAAGAGTTCAGTTGTCGTTTGAACGGTAAGTTTGTTATCTCAAAATGTTTTACACATCCTGCGAAACGCGGTAAACTGAAACAGATTAGACTCGAAAGGGAGCAAGCAAACTCCGCACTCTCAAATGCAACAAATCTTCTATGGGGCGCAGCCGGACGAGCTAGTGCAGATTTAATGTATCATCCAGATTGGCGTGATCGACTATCTGGAGGTCCTCGAGGCGGTACCGCAACATATCTTGACACTCTTTCTCGTGCCCTCACGCCAGGAGACTATCTGTACCAGGACTGTATGGATGACAGGATGCCCGATGATCCAGATGTACTTCAGAAGTTTGGTTTTGGAAACCTACCATCCTACCACGATCGAACTAAGCTATTGGGACTCTACATAGGATTGACGAAGTATTTGCGAGTTACAGCCGAACAATTGAACATCTGGCAAGAAGAACGATCGCTCACCGCCAACATTATCCGTGAGTATACTGAACAAACCTCATTTACAGGAGGAGCTTATTTCCCGTGGTTTCTTGAAAATACACATATCCTAGACGATCCACAAGAATCGAACCACATTGAGGGAGCTATGAAATTCATCAAGATAGCACAAACATTCTTGGAGCCTAATGACCAGAAGAGAAACTGGAGAGAGCTAGAGCCCGGAGCAAAACAATACTCCTTCGAGATTCTCTGGATGGCGCTAATGGGCGCACGACCACGTCCCGAACAAGAGACATGGATGAAGTTCGGATTCTGTGCTTGTAGAAACGACAGTGAAGAGAATATACTGGGCTCAATATATACCAGTCTTCTTACCGACCAGCAGCCAGGATGTCTAGTGCCAGAGCATCTTAGGGCCAAACCTTGTACTTTCACCGAGTTCTGGTGCGCATATGAGTCTGGCAGACTTGTTCCACTGATGGAGGATAGAATCCGAAATGGATTCGCAGATATCAAAAGGCTGCCTCTCGTGAGAGACTATCTAAGTCGACCACCAAGCGTCATGAACCCATCGGTTTGGGACCTCAAACAGTTTTTGGAGATAAACAAGTACACGAAATACCCTCCTGTCGAGTCTGTGAAAGTTGATTACGGATTCCTGAATTGTCGAGGATTCGAAGAGACCTGTACTCTAGCGGAGATATATAAGAGGCTTCTTCGGATTGCGAACCCGTTAGAGTTGCACGAGGCGTGCTTAAAGAATCGGTTGTTTGAGTTGGCAAAGAAATATCATAGAATGGATGAGGGGCATCGGAGGTTGATGAATAATAAGTATTCTAGGGAAGTGATGTTGGGACAGTGAGTTTTACATTGAGTGTAATGAATAATGGCTGATCATCTTTGTTAGTTTGGCGCAGAGGAAATTCTTTGTTGAAGATGGTGGAAAGAGTCGCGAGGTGTCGTTTGCAGAGTTTCGTGAGTTGGCGGGTCTGAAAAACTTTCT
Source organism: Glarea lozoyensis ATCC 20868 (assembly GCF_000409485.1). Classification (NCBI taxonomy): domain Eukaryota; kingdom Fungi; phylum Ascomycota; class Leotiomycetes; order Helotiales; family Helotiaceae; genus Glarea; species Glarea lozoyensis. The sequence continues at coordinate 184,892 of NW_007360996.1, forward strand.
ACGTTAAGTCTGGCCGGCTTAATATCAGCGGTTGTCTTGATCATCTTCAAAAATAAGGAGTTAGGAGGATGTAACAGTATACGGCTCGTTTCGACTAGAAACAGAAGTGGAGTTTGGAAAGGTTCGGATTCGGTGTACTGTTCTGTTGGTGATACGCCTACGGCTCACGTGACCAAAACACCCACGGACATTTCGGAGGCCGTGGATCTCCGCGGGAAACCCTTTTCATTTGCACCTTTGGCATGGAAACTTCGCCTTGTTATCTTCTAATAAATTGTTAAATTAATTGAATAAAAATCAGGCATGGACGAGTCAGCGGGACCACAGCAGACACATATTTCCGATTACAATTCTGTTCAACCACGAGCGGTAAGCTCCCTTGGATAAAAGAAGACTCCGACTTCCTGGTAAACTGATCATTCATTCTAGTGTGAACAATGCCATCGACGAAAAGTGTGTTGTTTCCTTGAGACTAAGACTCGGAGGTGTAACAAGTTGCACACAGATTCGATGTGACAGGCGCTTGCCGTGTTCGAACTGCCGAATTGCAGATTTGCAATGCAAAGCTTCCGCTCGCCGAGCTGTTATAACAAGAATTCAACCAAGCAGTCCCAGCCAAGAGTCAGTGTATAATAGTTCATCTTGTTACTTGGCCAATATGTTTATAGTGACAATCGACTGGACCGAATAGAAGAACAGCTATCCGCCATTCAGCAGACCCTGGGAACCCTACAAGACCAACTTGCAGGTTTCATAACATCTCAAAATGTTCTAAAGGTGCAAACAGAATCTGTTTTACGAGCTGTGTCCGACAAAGATGGAGATACAAACACTTTGGGGGGTGTGGCGGTAAGCACGAACGAAAAAAGAAAAGCTGCAACGGCATACGAAGGCGAGTCGGCTTTGAGCGTTCAATCACGATATGCAAATCGTATCTTCAAAGAGGTATTGGAACGTAGCCCCCGCGAAAACTCGCAACTGGCGGTTGATGCGGACGTCTCGCAACTTGACAATGCCTTAAATCGTGATAATCCGACGTCGGCTTTTCATGAGAATCCATTTCCAACTCGGATTGTGCAAAACTCAACGCTAGCAAGGATCGAACTGCCGCCTTTGGATGCAGTTGTATCACTGCTGAAATGGGCGAAAGGTGAGAGAGGTTGTTTGTGTTTTGGCCAATACTGACGATCTCATACAGGTCCCGTATCCCCAACATTGTTGTCTTTTCTTCCTCTTGTCACTGCATCTGACTTGGCGGAACTCTGCAAAAAGGCTTATTTTGCAATTGAAGAATGCTCTACATCCGAGCTCATAATTATCAATTCATGTCTCGTATTCTTGATACCTGAGTTTTTGATAACAAGCCCGGCCGATGGATCGACAAATGAGGCTTATGGCCGACATGCTTCCCTTTGCCATCGAAATATAGAAATTCTTCTCGCCAGTTTGAACTTGTTCATGGCTCTGACGCTCGAAAATTCCAAAGCACTGGTGTTAGGGGTAAGCGCGCGACTTGTGTACTGATGAGCACCCAACTATTAGCTAACTCATACAGTCAGTGTATGCTGTGGGGGTTTCTTCCCTCAGCATGGCTTGGACTTTGATTTCTACAGCAGCAAGACTTTGTCAAAGCCTAGGATACCACCGTCTGGTGGCAGCAAAAGAAAGCAGCACTGACGACTTTAATGTCAAGAAAGCCATCTTTGGATACGTGTATATTTTGGATAAGACGCTCTCTCTGCGTCTCGGTCGACCGTCGAGTATTCCTGATGTTGATCTCGCGGTAGATCCGATAGTAGCCATATCCATGACAGAACCACAGCCGTGGAACTTCATATGGTGCTTGTGGATTGAAGCAGCTACTATTCATGGACGGACCTTCGAACAGCTTTATAGCCCCCAGGCGATGGGTATGTCGCATCAAGCACGCTTGGAAGCAGTTCAAAGACTCTCCAATGCGACCATTGCTGCCAAAGAAAAGAATGCGAAGGTACAGTTTTTCTTCTCACACGATTGACTGAGGTCACGGATTGCTTGCTAATCCGCCAAAGTTTGGCCAACAATTTGCCAATACAGACAATTTCCGCAATCAACACCTCAAATTTGTCAAGCAAGCCAACGACGTAGTATATTTCTCGCTTCTGACCTTGATACATCGTGCAATTCCTAATAACGAGCCCGGTATCTCTTCCCCATTCAACCACGAATGCCTAGCTGCTGCTCGAGCTGCGCTTGCCGCACATCATTTGTGTTTTACAAATTATAAGGACCAACATAAATACATTTGGACCATTTATCTCCAGTGGTAAGCATTCTTCTCTGATGGCGCTAGCCAAAAGTTCGGCCTTCTTATTTCGGAGAGTTAACCAGAAACTTAGGACCATCCTGGCGTGCCCGTTTATTCCATTCCTCGTAATATTCTGCCACGCCGTAACGACTCTATCTCTCGACACTATCAACGATCTGGAATTATTTGTTACTTCTCTACTACCGCCTTCCCGGACACATACCACAAGCCAAAAGATGCACGACCTCTGCCAAAAGTTCTACCAGGTTGGGAAATCATATATCGAGGATCAACTTTCCACCCGACAGAATAAGATTCAACCGGACAATCCATTCAGACAAGGCCAAACTGCGGGATTCAATGCATTCAATCTCATGCCCGAACTTCGTCAGACCTCTGAGCTTAATTTTGAGTCTGGAAACTTCTTTGAGCAGAATTTAGGAATAGATGATGGGGCATGGTCGTTTGGAGATCCTCATATCTTGGGAATTTTGGATGATGGATTGGAACTCAATGATAGGTCCTGGCCAAATTTCTGACAAGTCAAGGAAGAAGAGATCTTGGATATTGCTTCCACTCAGCTGGAATTGTCTCAATGTTGAGAATTCAATTGCAATCGCCAATTTGTGGTACCTGGATTTCGAAACTTACGGACGTAGTTCATGGACACAAGATCAGTGACAGCCCTCGTACAAGACAGACGGAAGAGGACGTTGACAGAAAGCTTATTTTATCAGCAACCGCACGTCCAAGGGGCAAATATACAAGGATAAGAGAGGGGTACCAGTGGCAAAATAGATATGATTGCGCGATTCCAAACCCAAGAACTTCATATCCTCTGTATATTTCCATTTGACCCTGCAAACCTATCAATTGTCCTCGCTTGACTCGCCATACCCCCAGTTGAAAGATTCGACGCTTTCTCAAGGGGTTATCTGCAACCCACAATCTTGGATATGTCCCAACTATCAGTGTACTCACCAGTATGCAATTCCGGTTCAATCGCCTTGCCCATTCACATAACCCAGGCAATCTGCAGCCAAGCACGATTTAATTGTTGGGTTCGCTTGGCGACTCGTGATCTTCGGGTCCGCTGAGATCAAAGAGGAAGGTGTGGCACGGATAGAGAAAGAGACAAGCAACTTGGCACCTAATCACGATTTTCTGAAAATCAGTTACCCGATTACAGGCAGACGTATATAAAAGGGGGGAATGGGAATGTTTGTTGAGGGGTTTGTGGACTTTTTCGTGTTCAACTTCTGAGTTTCTTGTTAAGATGCGGGGTTTTCAGGTAATACAAAGCAGGACTCTTGTTTCATTTGGAAGGCAAAACTGACTGGAATATAGATCGGAAGTGTAGCGTTCGCGCTCTTCTCCCTCGCTCTCTCTACGCCATTGGCAAAGAGACAAGGTGGTTCGAAACTCGTCACTTTTGCGGATGCATTCGGCGGACAATTTGGTGTCCGTAGAACAACTCTTCAATGGACTTCCCAAGGCGAGGACGGTTCATACATTGATGTCGACTCCTCCACTGGAGACTTGGTGATTGCAAATATCGTCACTGGTAACTCTTCGACTTTCGTGAAAGCCAGTGATGTGGCTCCTGAAGCCCAAGGTCCTGACGACTATTCAATTCAGCCAAGTGGTGATCACGTGCTGTACACCACCAACTACAAGAAGCAGTACCGTCATTCTTTCTTTGCGGATTACTTTGTCTACAATGTAGCATCCAAGACGACTGTTCCTCTTGCTGCGGATCAGAGCGGAGGTGAGTGCAATTGGAGTCGAGATTGGGCATGACTGACGAATTCAGATATCCAATACGCTGGTTGGTCTCCAGTTGGTAACACAATTGCCTATGTCCGAGGAAATAACTTGTTTATCTGGGTCAACGGTACCACGACACAAATCACTAAAGATGGAGGACCTGATGTTTTCAACGCTGTCCCCGACTGGGTTTATGAGGAGGAGATCTTTGGTGATTACAAGACCCTCTGGTTCTCGCCTGATGGAGAGCAGATTGCTTTCTTGAGATTCGACGAGACTGGTGTAAGCTCTTTTGTCTTACGTCCTGAGTCAAGCTGATAGTTCTAGGTTCCAACTTACAGTATTCCATACTACATGGCTGGAAAGACCGTCGCACCACCATATCCAGAATTCTTGGATCTCCGTTATCCAAAAGTAGGCGAGACCAACCCAACTGCCACGATCCATCTTCTGTCACTTTCAGATCTTGCCGCAGGACCAAAGAAGATCGAGTATCAATCTTTCGCTGCTGACGACTTGATCATTGGTGAAGTCGCATGGGTTACCGATGACCACTCCAACCTCATTTTCAAGACATACAACAGAGTTCAAGATCAAGAGAAGCTTCTCTTGGTTGATACTGCAACCGGTGCTGCCAAGGTAGTAAGAGAACGTAGCGAGGAAACCGGATGGATTGAGAACAACATGGCCATCACTTATGTCGGAAATGGAACATACTTGGATTTATCCGATACCTCTGGCTACCTCCACATTTACCTTTACGAAATTGGAGCTTCCACGCCAACCGCAGTCACCTCTGGTAAATGGGAAGTCACCACTATTCTCAACGTCGATGCCGAGAGAAGAAAGGTCTACTACCAATCTACTGAGCGTGACTCCACTGAGAGACACATCTACTCTGTCAACTTTGACGGAACCGGCAAAAAGGCTCTTGTAAATGACAAGGTGGAGGGATACTGGACTGCCAGTTTCTCTGCTGGAGGAGGTTACTACATCCTCTCGTACAACGGCCCCAACCTTCCAAACCAGAAGCTCTATGCTTCTAACCCAGGAAACAGCACTAACAGCACCGTTGCCGTCCGTGGCAATGTCCCAATCAAGACCATCAATGACAACGCAGCACTTGCTGCCAAGCTTGCCCAGTACACCTTACCAAAGGTGTCATGGAGCACCATCAACCATCCTGATGGATACAGCTTCAACGTCATGGAGCGTCTACCAGCCAAATTCGACCCAAGCAAGAAGTACCCCGTGATCTTCGACCCATACGGAGGACCCAACGCTCAACAAACCGCTAAAACATTCCGACAAGTTGATTTCCGCGCCTACCTCGCTTCCGATCCCGAGCTAGAGTACATCGTCCTCTCTGTCGACAACCGCGGAACCGGATTCAAAGGTCGCGAATTCCGCAACCCAGTAACGCAACAACTCGGCAAACTCGAAGCCCAAGACCAAGTCTACGCCGCCAAGGAGTGGGCAAAGAAGAGCTACGTCGACGCCGAACACATCGCTATTATGGGCTGGTCATACGGAGGCTACCTCGCCGCGAAGGTCGTCGAGACCAACACCGACGCTTTCTCCTTCGCCATCATCACCGCGCCCGTTTCCGACTGGCGATTCTACGACTCCATGTACACGGAGCGCTACATGAAGAACATCACCAACTCCGACGGCACCAACGGCACGGCATCTTACTACGAGACTTCCGTGCACGACGCGACTGGTTTCAAGGCCATCCGTGGTGGGTTCCTCATCCAACATGGTACCGGAGATGATAACGTGCATTTCCAGCATTCAGCTGTTTTGGTTGATACCTTGACCAGAGGCGGTGTTGGGCCGATGAAGATGAATACGCAGTGGTTTACGGATAGTGATCATAGTATTAATTTCCATGGTGCTACTGCGTTGGTGTATAAGCAGATGGCGAAGTATCTTTGGTTGGAGAAGAATCGCAAGGCTGGGGAGTCGGTACATCAGTTTTCGAAGAGGGGACTGGAGATGCCTGGATTGGAGTGAGGGTGAGATGATTGTTAAATAAAAAGTCTTTCGCTGTTAATATTAATTGATTCAAAATTCGTATCACATGCTATGTTGTTCATTTTATTCGGTGAATGGGTTGATTCCAGCGATTTACAGCATAGTTGCCTGCCTTCGGCTCCGGTCAAGAAGCCCAATTCGTCGAGGTCGCACCTAATCAGCATACTATAGATGTTGACGGGATTGCGCGTGATCTAAAGTAACTGGGTTTAGTTATCCTCCTCCCATTCATGAATCATAGATGTTCAAATAGATGATCTTACCATTGGCAATAGCCCAACGATACCTGAGTGTTTCCTGCCTTGAGTTATCCATCTTGGCACAATAATGCCTGATCACCCACGACAAGCGCTCTTGTACCTCTTGTCAAACTAGAGTATATTGGTGAGATTTATCTGTATCTTTGTATATTGCGGGTGTCAATAAGGTAAGCATCGTTAAATCCATGAATCTTTCACAACAATATCCTGTAACGAGTGCCACAGCACTTCAGGTTTGAATTCTAGGTCACATAAGAGATCTCCTTTAGTTGGAGAATAAGAAAGCGAGGGGCAACTGGATGAGGAAATTAAGTCCAAGATAAATCTTTGAGCTCATCTTGCAAATGTCTAGAGCTCTTGATGGTGCAAGTTGCAATATGCATACTCTTCGGAACACAACCTTGTGAACTTTCGATAGCTACTGCCCACTTTACTCCCTCTTCAAACAGCTAGAGTCCACTACAATCTTGACCAAATTACCTTCAAACCTTCAAAATGGAAGAAGCAGTCTTCAGCTCTGAGCTTATACAGCTTACTCCTGACTCCAGCTAGCGAGCTGTTCAGATTCCCGACGCCTTCTCAATATCTGAACATATGATCCCTCTCTACCCTTCTCCTTGCCACAATCAGGAACGTAACATACTCAATTAGTGTGATACAAGGGAACACCCTCCGAACTGCCAGGGCGGCCATTCGGCCCTAACAAGCTTCCAAATTTGCTTTGCTTTTCCTTTGGAATGTAACGCAGGTCGTGCGATCCTTTTCATCATCGAATCTATTATTCGTAAGTGGTCCAATAGTATCATGCTTCTCCAAGACACCCCAACCATTGTCTTCAATCTCCCTAGCCTTTAGCTCAAACTGCGACTTGAAGAACGTGGTTTTCCATTGCACGTCGACCCTAGGCCCATCTCCATTTGGACACTTGGTAAATTGTCTTCTCATTTGTTCAACGTGATCAACAACTTCCTCGCTCCATCCATATCGGTAGCCGTAGTCGTAGTCGTTGTACATTCCATCCCCCATAAGAAGGGGGGTAAATCCCTTTTGTAGTAACAATTGTAACCTCGATCCTTCAGAACCAAGAATGCGGAAAACAGCTTCAATAGCAGGAGAAACATAGTCGAACGATGTGCCCCTCTGGTCCACCATTGGGGGATATGTTCGAGGATGTTGTTCTCGTGCACATACTTTGCGCATCCAGGATGAACAATGGACAGGCAACGAGTTTGACCCAGCGAAATCCTTCCAAACTCCCTGTGGTCTTGAAATTTCCGCTTCAATGTATTGGAGGTGTGATCGGTTTCTGCGTCCAATAACACGGAGAAAGGAGTAGAGAGGGTCCCAGGGGTCTTTTACATACAGGTGGGAGGGTGGACCGCGGAAACAGAAGACGTTGTGATGATAGAAGACAGCTGCGGCTTCGATGGAAATCATTCTATTCACAGGAAGTAATCCGAATGTCACAGCAGCTACTTTGGAGCTCGACTGAGGCCCATAGGTCTCTCGATGATATTCTTCTGGTAAGGGTTCGGTGTAGACGACAATTGGCTCGGAGTCAATCAAAAGCAGGTCATAGACCATGTTGCGAACCTCAAATGGGAGAGAGGCGAAGTTTGGCGCAGGATATATCGTGAGTCCCAGAGGTTCGCCTTTGCGGTATCTTAGTCTACAGACCTTTTTGACCATTATCGACATGGGCCTTTTCGGTTTGACAGACAGAAGTGTAAATTGTCAAAATTCAAGCGCGAGAGCTTGAAGGGAAAAGAACAAAGTGGAGGTTGTGCCAAATTTGCGACCTTCCGAACAAGTCGAGAGAAGGTTCTCGGAACAAGTGCGTTGTTTATGTGACAACAGGCAGGAAGTATTGACCCACCTCACGTGCAGCTCGATCATGTGATAATCAACTCCAGATAATAATAAAGGTTCTTTGCTACTTACCATCAAGAGCATTGGAAGCCATTCAATTCCGATAATGTAAAGTAACCGTAATAGTGATTGTGATACCACAAATAGTCGAAAATGTACGTATAGTTGAGATGTTTATGTTAGCTTAACAGCACCAGTGCTTTACAACACAATGGTGCAGTGAACTGAATTGTCTCAGTGTCAGTGAGACTAAAAATCTTAAGGTAGGGAAATGTCGTGTTGCTGCAATATCTCACTTGAGCGTGACATGCATGACCCGACAACAAAGAGGTAGACCATTCATGGTTGTGAAGCTCTATTGATAATAATTAGCCTACTGGTCCACAACAACCATGTTTGGTGTTATTATGTTATCGTAGAGAGTTTTATCGACCGCATAAATACGATATGTCGAATAAATGAGATTGTTGGTTGGAATAAGCAGTCGTGAAAGGGTCCGAAAGTGAGAAGATCATTTGACGTTGTGACAGGCGACCAACAAGTGAGATGCGGCTCGTTATGCCATATCGGAATCTACAGACTACAATAATTTAGGTGTGTGCGTGTCTTTGAACTTTAATCAAAGACAATACGCATAACGTTCGTTTTCGGATTCCTCGGCATGTCGATTCTGGGACGGCGGCGACGGTTCATACGTAAATGACAATTTCGAATTCGTTTTTGCTGCTCGCAAAATTTGGCCTCATGTAATTCAGATAGCCCGTCGTGTCGACATGTAAGAAATCTTTTCTGTTACGTGACAACCCAGCAACCTGGCAGGGCGCTGAATACTGGGCCGTTGTGTTTCCGTTCATGATCCCCCCGAGGACACAATTCTGTGCTAAGAATTCTTCGTGTTACCATCGAACCAGTTTATACTTTTACCACTATGAGCAAGATGGTGTACGTCGCATTGAATTTCTACTTTTTGATGTTGGGCTTGCGAAGTATTGCTGACAAGTCGCTCAAAATAGGCTTTGGCATGGCGAGCCGTTATGCATCCGCTGCAGAACATGGTATCAGGCATCCGTTCCGACGAATATATTCACAGACCAGACTCGCATTACCAAAGTATAAAGAATCCTTCGAGTCGCACATTCAGTGCTCAGTGTTCGAGATGTTGGAAAGTGAAGTTCCGGTCTCGAGGTGACGTTTCGACAAGTGAGAAAGTAAGCTCGTGAGCCCAAAGAGGAGGTGACACGAAAACCTTCGCAGCAGACAAGCTATGGAAATGTAAGCCTTCAACTTGGCGTAGTCGTGAGGTTTAGGCAACCCAGTAATGCTGGAGATTTCGTATGGAATGATAGTTGAGCCGAGGAGGTGAGCCACGTGACACAGTTCTAGAAGAGCATGAACAACAACACGGGAAGTTCCCAACTTTTCCAACAGCACCGCGGGGAACACAAAGATGATGAGAATGTGCCTCCGGGCAACCCCCACCTGTCTCTGAGTCCAACAATCGTCGCCAATCAAAATCGGTCTGCGCCGCTAGAGAACGTCTCAAGACCAAGCCAATGGAAGGCCACGGCCCATCGTCCTTGTTCTTCAGAGCAAAATGAGCTGCACTCCCCACACATATTTTCTTCAGAAAGGTCTCCTGCATATGCATGGAATGCTTCACAGACTGATTCCTGGTGCTCGCTTGAGAAGTTCAGAGGAAACCTTTGAAATGTTAATTAGTTTTCGGGGCGTGCCGCGCTGACATACTTTATTTTAATTCAAATAATGGCTGCACTGCATGATCGCTTCAGGGGGAAGATGGGGCTTGCAGGCCGAGTGTGACAGCAGCTGGGAGGAGTTGAAAACGCTGAACAGTCAACCTTTGGATATGAAACATGGGGCGCTGAATCTCCGTGCGCTGCTTTGTGCTATTGATAATTGGCTACTTTCCCATTCGAGATGACCAGATTTTGAAGAATGGCTTGTGATATTGTATTTCGTCGTACAGATTTACACAATGGCTTTCTGTTGGCGAGGTCTGTCCGCGATGGGAACCAACCAGAGATGAATGTCGGAATAGTTTTTCTGACAGCATAACAGCCGTTTGTTGTGTAACTATTGATAATATACACTAATAAAAGGGTAAACTATTTTTCTTGACGTTTAGATGGAAGGATTCGTTGAGTGCTTCGAACTGGTATCGAAGTTCCATCACCCATGTTGTTTACCAATTTGCAAGCACACGACCTCTGTCATCTGTCGGTCTATTCGACAAATTGGGAACCAAGTCCCTGAGACAAGCCTACCCACGGACGATTTCCCCGCAAAGGGTTCACGATATCTTCAAAATAGCCGTACGAATGGGTAGATCTACATGTCTGGATGCAATCCCCATACGATGGACATCTATAAATCAAGGTTTGCTCAAGTGGGGAGCCACGATGTTGCAATTGACTTCGACTGTTCCAGCACTACTCCTTTATCTCTGGACTGCAGGGGCCCTGTCGGTCCCAAGCTGTCAGTACCGGCATGATACGGGCTAGCCAATAGTTGGTCAGTCGGAGGTATGAAATAATGCCTCTCACAAGGTTGCATATGTATCGCTCGGTAGCCCGAACCGTAAATAAGGTGCACATGAAATGTTCTCTTCACACCGTTCACACACATCCACCAACGGAAGAGAGCAATGCCCAGAATCCAGAGGCGATCTGTTCTACATATGCTCTCGAGCCGCATGCATTGCTGATAAGGTTGCTGATACTGAACGATATCTTGTTCTGTCGAAAGCAACTGTCGTCCCCGTACCGGTAGAATGTTGAAATGTTCTCGAAACTTGACATTACCGCTGGCATGGTTAAGGTTGATTCGACAATATATTTCCCGTCTATCGTACAACACGAGGTTGTGACAATGTCGGGATGGCCATCAGCCCCAGGTGGGACAAAGCCAAGCATGGAGAGAGCGGAAGCGTGGATCATATTCCCCCCGCCGAATTATTGCTAGGATTCTCCACGCATGAAAGTGGACTCACGAGGTGCGTCCCAGGGAAGCCAACTTTGAAAGACGGCGCTGCAGCATTTACACCCTCTGAATGGCCAGAGCGGCGAAATATGTTCTTTGACATGTCTGAATTGGGAGTCTGTGTGTAACAGTTGGGAGGAAATGAGAGTGGCCAGGGACACTGACCAGGTCGGGGGGAGTAGAACGCCATCAATACCCCAGCCCTTTGTGGTGAATTGTTGCGCTCTCTGGATTCATAAAGCCAGCCCTGTCTGATCTTGACCAGATGGCTTTGACACAGGTGCAGCGTTTGATGTCAAGCCTCCCGGTGTCAAACCTTCAACCTCTTAACAGGAGCGTATTCCTGTTATGATCGAGCAACAATTATCAGACCAAACGCTTAAAGTCGACTGCACGGGATTTGCAACTCCATCTTCGGCGGCTCGACTTGAAGTTTTATCGACAACATGACCGTAATCAATGGCATAGATTTGACTGAGGATAGGAGAGACTTGCTGCTGATATCGACCTGGCTATGGACTGCAATAGCTGCAGTTTTTGTTGCCGGACGGTACTATTGTCGGATAAAGCTGATGAGGGCTGTATGGTGGGACGACTGGATGATTCTTGTCTCTGTAGTAAGTTTAAACCAGCCAGGCAATTGATTTAACGGTCGAGGTCAGATTCTGATAGATAGCTTCAGTGCTGCTCAGTAGCCGTCAGTGTTATTTGGACCATGTACGCCAACGCAGGTGGCTGTCGACATCAACAGTCACTCACCAAGCCAGAACAAGTTATAGTTTTTCGGCTGAACTTCCTCTCTCATCCATGGTGCATTATTGGTCTCTTGACTGGGAAGCTTTCCGTAGCTTTCCTGATCTTGAGATTCCAATCACCTACAAGATGGCGTACCCGCCTCATCATCGGGCTTTGTGCACCTCTAGTCTTGATGGTTATGGTAAATGTGACGGTCATATTCACCCAGTGCCGGCCGGTCCAGTTTCTATGGGATAAGGACAAAGGAGGAAAATGCATCGATCCCATAATCTCCCCTACAATAGGAAAGGTAGTCGGTAGTAAGTTACAAGTACCTGGTTGATTCGAGTCCCATGCTTACCACAGCAATAGGCTATATGGCGTTTCTTGATTTAGCTTTAGCAGCCATTCCAGTACAGATGATTTGGAACTTGCAAATGGTAAAAAGCAAGAAGATTGCAATATGTTGCTTGTTGAGCACGGGCGTGTCGTATGTGTCTCTGCTGAACATTTCGAGTTCTTACTAACCATTTCTTCAGTGCTTTTGGATTCGCTGTTGTAAAAGTTACTTCTCTGGGACATATCGCAAACCGTACAGACCTTACCTGTAATTACCCATAAACTTGTTGAGCCTGCAATTTCTTCTAACACGTTCTAGGGGCTACTGTACTACTGTTTGTGTGGAATGTATACGAAATGAACGTCGTTATTATCGCCGCGTGCATTCCCACACTTGTACCTCTTTTCCACATCATGATAGGGCGGAAGACAAAGTCGGACTTTGCACAAAACCAAAGTGGGGGGAGCGCTGGATACAACGGCTATCATCCAGAATATTCCGTTCGTATGCGTGATCGTATTGAGCGAAACAGTAAATCACAAAGACTTGAGAGCATTAAGAGCATGGATGGCGAGTCAATTCAAGCTTTGGGCCAAAAGACAAAAATAACCGTTGAGCCACCGTCGCCTGTCGTTTCTCCGGTCGATACATGGTATGATGACGATGAGTCGGATAGGAAGATATCTGTTACGAAACAATGGTCGGTTCAGCGTTGATATGATGATTTTAATAAGGATATCGCTGGCGATGATTGTCCTATAATTTCCTGTGTGGAAATCTGTATTGATGTCAGTTAGTTACAAAAGTTTCTGACTATACAAGTGAATGAGATACACAGAGTCCTTGAAATTCTAACAGGATACTATGATCATGTCACTATGATTTTCACTATGTTGATTAATCGGGCAACTTTACCGAATGTACCAAAACTTACCTCATATGTCAGCATCACTTCAGTCATACTTCATTTATGGCACCCAATACTCCAAGTTTCCTTTGCTCAATATCGTATGTCATCACCGGATTATCAAACATCACAATGATATAACATGGCATCCTGTCGTCGGGAGATTTTGCTTGGCTGGAGAAACACAACTCGACCATCTGTAGAATCGAGGTAGCTAGCCAATTGAAGAGATAACTAGAAAGATAAATGAAAGAAATGCTGTCTTATCTCCCACAGGAGTCACAAAGATAAGCTACCTCTGTGAATCCTGAGTAAATTTGTTGATGTGAATCAAGTGACAGCGTCAGTAGAGACTAAGTGGATAAAAGTGAGTAATAAGGGGAGACTGACTTAACTACTTTATCTCAGGACATCTGAAGTATAACGTCGTATCAGCGTCTCTTCGAGGTTATCGCACCGAACTTTGTCGCATTTCGATTTCATTGTCTCCTCTGTTGAGTTCCTCTTTGATAAAAAGCCGATTAACTCGACAGAGATGGCTCTCGTCGCCGCCGCGGTCTTGTTGTGCGTTACCACAAGTTTTATATTAACCATCCGAAAGATTTATGTTCATCTTACCTCACCACTTAGACGTATTCCTGGTCCGTTTTTCGCAAGATATACCAACCTATGGCGTTTCTTTGACCATCTCGAACGACGCTCAGAACTGACACAACAGACACTCCACGAAAAGTATGGATCAGTGGTTCGTCTTGGTCCGGACCTAGTCAGCTTAAGTGACCCAGAATTGATTCGTGTTGTTTACGATGCCAGGGGCAATTTCAAAAAGGGGATTCCAACAACCTTGACCTTTACTTGAAGTTGACAACGCCTTAGTCAAACTTTCACGAAGTCGCTGATACGAAGATGGGCAATCGAACTATATCTGACGTCTTTAGCGCCAGGGACAAAGAAGACCACAGTATGAAAAGAAACATCATCATAAATTTCTATAAGCTGTCGAGCATTCTTCGATCGGAATACTTGGTCGACGAAACCATCAACGCGCTCTGCGAGCAAATTGAACCCCGATTTATTGACGGACCTAATGCAGACAGTGTCTGTGAACTGGACAAATGGCTGTACTTTTACGCTTGGGAAATCGTCGGCCAGTTGAGTTTGAGTAAGCCTATGGGCTTCACCAAGGCGGGTGCTGATCACTCGGGGATGATGGATACCGCAGAGAAGGCCATGGACTACTTTGCAGTTGTCGGACAAATTCCTGCCCTAGACAAAATCTTGGCGAAGAACCCTCTTTTTTCAGTTGGTCCACCAAGCTGGGAAGCTGCCACTAGATTCTGCTTTCAACACACAATGGCAAGACAACAAGATGTTGACCAGAAGTCTTCTGAGAAGAGGGATATGCTCGACAACTTTCTGGAATTGAAGAAAACTGTAGGTCTCGACGATTATGGTGTTGTTGGATCTCTCATGGTAAATATCGTTGCTGGAGCTGATACTGTTGGTATCTTGTCGCGCGCAATAGTGTATCATGTTCTGAAGAACGCCAATATCCTCGCCAAACTTCGAGATGAGCTTGACAACGCTAACCTTCAAACACCAATATCATTCGCAACTGCCACCAAGCTCCCATATCTTGAAGCCATCATTCTAGAGTCCTGTCGTATGCATCCGGGCGTTACATTGCTGCTTGAACGTGTCGTGCCTGAGCCTGGTTTACAGCTTCCAAATGGTACATTTCTCCCCCCCGGAACCAAAGTCGGCATGAACGCATGGGTTGTCCACCAGAATAAAGCCGTATTTGGACAAGATGCTGCTTCCTTCGGACCAGAGAGATGGCTTCAGCAAGATTGGGAGAATGATCAGGAATTCGCCGGTCGCTTAGCTAACATGAAGAGGAGTGACTTGACATTTGGTGCAGGAAAACGTTCATGTCTCGGGAAAGATGTGGCGATGTTGGAGACGTACAAGCTGATTACGACATTGTTCTTGAAATACGATATATATCTGGTCGATCCACACAAGGAGTGGGAGATTCAGAACTCGTGGTTTATTAGGCAATCGGGTATAGATGTTAGGTTTCGCCGTCGTATTCCATCGTAACTGTAAAAGAATATTCTAAATTATAGTATGGATCACCTGTATGCGCAGAGAAAAATCGCTGAGTTTTGCGTTGTTTAGTTGTCCTGAATGGGACTCAGTTTGCTCTAGTCGTTCCGTCATATACAGGATTGTGATATTTTCTCTCCGTTTGAAGTCAAGAAGCCTGCACTTACTATATCTTGAACTCTGTTTCATTTGAAGTGCTATGGAAGCAGTTCCACAAGATTATATAACGATCGAGCATTAACGGTATTTTGAGATTATGAAGTTTCGAAATGAAAAGTTGTGATGTCTGTCGCGCAGCACGAAATATCGACATCATTGCATCACGTGACTCTTATCGACCCCCGCGCTAAGATACGAGAAAAAATTCCTAACCTCAAGTCCCAAAACTTGTGATAACTGTGGCGCAACCAAGCAATATCACAACAATGGCAAAAAAACGCAAGGCCTCATCGCGGGCGAAGGGAGAAGACAGTGTCTCAGGGTTTGAAGAAAGAGGTGGAAAGCATCGTGCGATTACCACATATGAGGATGTGGCAGATTCTGAGGATGAGTTTCATATCAATCGGGACAAGGTGATGTTGGATGATGGACCTGATGCGAAGAGAAGGAGGAAGTACGCGGAAGAAGGTCAGATTTATCCAACAGAAATGAGGTTGGTATTGTATTGACACCCAATTACAGATGCAGAACTCCAACCTTCAGACGATGAAATCCTGGGCTATTCAAGCGCATCCTCCGAGGACGAAGAACCAAGAGCCACAAAAGGCAAATCTTCCAAAAATACTGCCGATTCGGACGATGAGGCCTCCGATGAGGAAGAAGAGGAGGAGGAAGGCTGGGGCACATCTCGAAAAGACTACTACAATGCCGATGAAATCCAAACCGAAGCCGATGCTTTAGAGGAAGAAGCAGAAGCAAAACGGATCCAGCAGAAAAGACTTCAGAAAATGACGGAAGCAGATTTTGGGTTTGACGAGAATGACTGGGTCGACTCTACCAAGACTGGAGAGAACGATGACGGAGATGTGGTGACGGAGGTATTGAAAGATATAGAAATCACAGACGACATGGGAAGCGATGAACGATTACGAATCCTCCGAATGCGATATCCAGAATTCGAATTCCTCGCAGACGAATTCCTCACTCTACAACCACTACTGCTCTCCCTACAAAAAGAATCCGAGGAAGAAAACGCACCACTGGGCGTCACATCCCCAACGCTTATCAAATTCAGAGCATTATCAGCATACATAGCTTCACTAACAATGTACTTCGCCCTCCTCTCCTCCACGACCGGGAAACCCATGGACGCAGCTGAACTTCGCGATCACCCAGTCATGGAAAGTCTTCTCCAATGCAGAACCCTCTGGGCGCGCGTAAAAGCATTAAAAGCCCTCCCAACACCCACAGCAACAGAATCAGACTCCGACTCTTCCCCCGAAGAACTCACCACCACCACCGCCATCCAAGCATCACCCTCCCCCCCTACCTCCACCTCCAAACCCACAAAATCCAAATCCAAATCCACACCCCTTCCCCTCGACGACCTCTCCGCACTCCTCCCCTCAAAACGCCCCTCCAACCCCAAACCCAAATCAAAACCCACCACATACGACTCCTCATCCGACTTCGGCGAAGAAACCCACCTAACCGCCTCCGCCGCAGCAACGAAATTCGCAAAACGCAAGACCCTAAAATTCTACACCTCGCAAATAACCCAGAAAACCAGCAAACGGCTCGGCGCCGGCATGGCGGCGGGCGGCGACGAAGATCTACCGTATAGGGAACGGTTCCGGGATAGACAGACGCGGTTAAACGCCGAGGCGGCGAAGAGGGGGGAAGTGTTGAGTGCGAGTGGGCGGGGGAAGGGCGCTGGTGTGGAACTGGGCGGTGATGATGAAGAAGGGGACGGAGGGGAGAGGGAGGAAGGTGAAGATGACGAGTATTACAATCTCATCACCTCCAACCGCCGCTCAAAGAACGACGCAAAAGCATCCGCGCTCGCCACCACAGCGGCAGCAGCCTCCGCCGCAGCACTCGACCGCGTAGCCAACGCTTCGGATCTGAACCCCGATGAGAAGAGAGCGATCGGGTATACGATCGAGAAGAACAAGGGGCTGGCGCCGAAACGGAAGAAGGAGGTGCGGAATCCGCGTGTGAAGAAGCGGATGAAGTATGAGGAGAAGAAGAAGAAGTTGGGGAGCGTGCGGCAGGTGTATAAGGGTGGTGAGGAGCGGGGCGGGTATGGGGGTGAGAAGACGGGTATTAAGAGTGGGTTGGTTAAGAGTATTAAACTTTAGAGCGATGAGTGTAGGCAGTTGTGAATGTAGGACATTTGAATTTGTCATTTCTACCATCTCTCATTTTCTCATTCTCCATCTTTTGATATTTTTTGAGCCAGTGTTTAGCAATCCTCTGGTTTGTCGTTCATCATTACTCATCTTTACCGGACTTTCCATCAATCAAATTTTCAACCCATCAACCCGAAACTTTACACGAAACCCATCAAGTACAACTCCCCCACGCTTTTTGACACCCATTACTCACAGCACAATAGTCATCCGTCTTCCCGCACCACCCGTACGAACTACAACACTGATGACATCAAATTAGCAAAGCTTCAATGTATGGGCGAGAGCTGCATTCGTGGATCAAATTCTCTCTCGACTATCAAGATAGAAGCTTTGAGGGAACTAGACGAGGAAGGGTACTCACATCACCATAGACACTTCCTTTACAAGTCACTTTCTCCCCACAGCTTCCATCTACACTAATCTTGACCTCCGGAGTTGGAGCTGGCGGCGGGACTGCAATAGCTGCTGTGGAACAGGTTCCAAATGCAGACTGACAGTTGGCAGAATCGCAGTAATCACCAGAAGCTCCACAATAATTGTTTTTCGAACAGCACTACAAGTATATCAAGTCAGCATGAGATTCTCTCAAACGCTCTACGGATGAGAGCTTTGTCTAACGCCCAATCTCTCTTCTGACACCAAAAATAAAGCTCCAAAGGGCGGGGTAACCTACATTACCAAATACGGAACCCACACAAGTCACCCCATTACCACAAGATCCGTCAATACTGATTGTTAATGGTGGAGGTTGAACACCACAGCCACCAAAAGCAGTTTGGCAGCCGTTTTCCATCGCGCAATAATCTGACGAAGAGCCGCAATAATTATTTTTAGAGCAGCAATTCCCGAAAACCGAGTTTGAACAAGTTACATCATTGCCACATGAACCGTCGATACTGGTCTTCAGCGGGGCTGGAGGTAGTGGAGCAGGAATGTGCGGCGAGACTACCCCGTTACAAGATCCAAAGGCAACTTGACAACCAGAGGTCGTTGAACAATAATCGTCGGTTGACCCGCAGTATCCGTGAGATGAACAACAATTTCCGAACGGGGAGTTCTGACATGTGGTATCCCTTCCACATGATCCGTCCACGCTCACTCTGGTGGCACTGGGTAGAGGAGTACTGGTTGAACTAGGAATCGGTACAAGTGGCACATTATCCCCACATAGCCCAAAGTTCGTTTGGCATCCACCTGAAATAGAGCAGTATGCTGATGTTGATCCACAAAAGCCATGAGATGAACAGCCTAGAATAAGTTAGCAGAGACATTCTCCTTGTGTGTTCCAGAGCGGAAAGGCGATTTCTGAGAAAAGACTCTCTCATGACCACGATTGATAGGAGCTCAGAAGGAAGAACAACAGAGAGGGTACATACACTGGCCGAAGCTTGTCCCGAGACATGACAGCTGCCCACCACAAGACCCATCAACAGATGCGGTCACTGGCAGATTTGGATTGAACGGAAGAGCGGGAGGGGCCGCTGGCGCTGAAGCTGGCCCAGGACTAAAATACCTGTTGGTAAGTAATCCTTCAAATAGATCAGATACTACTAACTTTCCATTCCCAGCAATAAAATCCATGCTCCATGCTACTGTACCTCCAAGGCAGTGTTCGTTTGCCCAGATCTCCTTCATTGCCATGGTTTCCGCATCATCATATGCTATCCATTGGTTACCGTCGAATGTCACTTCTTTCTGCATTTGATCGGGAATCAGTATTGGGACCAGATTCTTCTGTTTGATGAGATCTTGAATCTCTTTGAGCGAGAGAATACCGGGCGAGTTTGTGCAAGCTCCAGCATTGGTGGGCCCTGAATAAGGACATCCAGGATCCGTACAGGAGGTATCCGAAAGCGCATATCCCCTACCATAATATGGAAGACCTAAATTTACTTTACTAGGATCTATACCATCAAACCATAAAGGAACTATCCTATCTTGGATGTCCAAGATTGAAGCCTGGGGCAGAGCCTTTGAACCGAGACTTGTAGCCTCCCAGGGACCATGAATATCATAGGCCATAAAATTGAAAAATTCGAGATATGGTTGCATTGCGATTAAGTCGAAAGTAGAAAGACCATAAAAATCAGTGGGACTAAGTGTGTCAGCTGATGTCACAGTACCCTCTTCCCAGAACTTACACTGCAATGCTAATACCATATTTTGTTCCGAAAGCAGCCCTCATCTCCTTGGTGAGTTGTACGATATTTACGAAATCAACCGGTCTGCCACCTCGATATGCCAACGTTGGCGTCTCCCAGTCAAGATCTACTCCTTGAAATCCATACTGCTCCATAAAAGCGATGATTGAGGTAATAAAAGCAGCTCTATTTTCCGGAGTCGAAGCCATGTCCGAAAATGTGGTATATGTTGGAGTATTTGGGTCATTCAGACCAGAACCGCCCACTGCGATCCATGTTTGCAATTTGTGGTTTTTGAGTCCTGTGAACTCGCGATATAACGGGATATCGACTCTTGAATCCACAGGCGTGACCTGGAACGTTTTCGGATCGATGAAAAGAAATGCAAATATCAAATGAGTCAGGGCCGTAGTATCAATTTGACAAGGCCACACTTTGTCACATCCTCTCCGCTGTACATTACTATCACGGGTCAGAAGACGACAGATAAGTAGGGTAATATCACGCACCCAGATTGCCAGTATGCTACTTTCCTCCCCTTGGAAGCTGTGTGTTTTCTTCTGTCGCATGTCGGTTGCGCCGGAACTTGACAACTTCCAAAGCCAGGCTGGCACGGTAGGCTTACTGATGGCTTGGCTGCAGAAGGAGGAGACGGAACACCAGTACAGAAGAGATCAGTTGTCTAGAGAAATGTAAGTTGTGCCACAATTGATTCCTTTGCACCAGACTTACACCGCAATAGCCAAAGTACGAGCAGCTTTATTCCCCCGTTAGCAAAATCCAGAATTGCAGACACCATCGGCAACACCACCAGCAGGTCTCTCACCAAATATTCAACGGACACTTCTGAGCTCCATCCAAAGAATCAACTCCACACTGAGCATGCGCATCACAATTCGAAATACAAGTCGTCGACGCAGTATTATTGCAATTATAGGGCGTAAACCCGCATTTTCCTTCCTGAACCTCTTAGCCGCTTCCTTGTCCACGTCTCTCTCATCAAACTTACAGAATTACAACAACTCCCATCCACACAAGCCTTTTGCGGTCCACATTCCGCCGGCGTAACCTTCTCTCTCAACGAGGTAAATCTTGAGATTCCAGGATGTTGCTGGTCGTTACTGAAAGATCTGTTTCCGGCAATGGTCATGTTCTCCCCGATCTGCCCGATGATATGTTGGTATCCGATCTCGAGAATGGGGATGGGTGGTGCGAGAGCGAGGTTTTGTTGGACTATGATGGAGCTGGCGGAGTCGTTGAACTGGGATGAGGGGGAGGGGATGGAGAATGCATGGCTAGGGAGAGTGATGAGGGTGGTGAGGAAAAGAATGGATGATGTGGGATACATCTTAGGGAGGTTCTAGGTACAAAGGGATTGTAGGGGAAAGAGGAGGAGATGAGGTGGATGAGAAAGGAGAGAGAGAGAGGAGAAGAGAGGAAAGGAAAGGTAATGGACATGAAGAGAAATCGTTGACCCGCAGACATCCACCGGTCAAAATGGCAATCCTCACAAAAAAGGCAAGAGCGACGCGACGCGACGCGACTCCATCGAAAGTGAAGGCCCGCGACATGAGGAAATCTGCATATCACCCAACAAATGAGCATTCTTTCTTGAAATCATTTGACCTGCATTACTCCTATATAATTGAAACCAGGTTATTCTCGATGCTTCTAGTCGTTCGAGAGTGAGTATGTACGAGGGGAGGTGACAGGTAGGACACTCGTATATACTTCCGAGACAGATCGAACGGCTGTCACGTTGTGACGTGCAACAAATGCCCGAATGTCGGCACTCGTAGACGTCAGGATATTTGCATGATGGAGAATCGTGTTGTACATTGGCTGACCGAGTGGTAGTCGAGGTGTTTGCTTGATTTGGATGTTGCAACTCACGGGAGACCCCTCCTTTTCTGCTACACCAAGACACGAAGACTTAGATGTATGATGAAATGACTGACATTCCTCAATAGAATTGCCCTCTTATCAAGCCATCCAGAAATCTGGACAGTAAAGATTTATGTCCTGATGTTTCAAGCGCAGCCTCGAAAGAGCATGGTGTCTGACAACAGGACCTAGGATATCCGGCAATGATAGCTCTGACCGCAGTTACCTCGACCTTGTTACCACAGTACCAAAGGGTGGGGAAGTGGTTGAATGAACTATACAGATGTTACTCTTTTTTGTCCGAGATAATACGGTGATTCTTCCAAGACAACACCCAAATTCCTTCATCCTACCAAAGGTAATGCCATGAACATCTCAGCGGAGATACCACTTGAACCTAAGTAGATGTTTGTATTTTATACTAGTTATGAAATTGTTAAAGTTAGCTCTTATATGGGAAGCTTCTGATAGGTGAGTCTTTCGTCTTAAAATATCCAGCTTCTTCTAAGAGGTACGCCATGGATTGCCATCTGGATATTGAACAAGCCGATTTCCGTTCTGAGCGAAGATCTATCTCAAATCCAGTTAATTCGGTTAGCAACGTCAGTTGAACAAGAACATTGGAACATAAAGTGGTTATTCACTGTCCAAGTACTTTGGGTGATGTGCTTACTTGACGATTGCCAAGCATAATCAATTCAGCTCCAGACCTTGATATTCTCATTCCAATCACCCCATTATTTGATTGATCCTACATCTCGAATATCTACAACTTACTCTTCTCCGCAATCAAACCCGCCGAACTCGGCAAACTCTCCACGCTATCTCTCTCAATCTGCTCCACATTCTGATACCCGGCAACATTCATCAAGATATCGAAATCCGCCAACAACGCCTTCATAACATGTCTGACGCCCAGCTCCCCCTTGATACTAAGACCCCACACCCACAAGCGGCCTACAAAGACGAATTTCGCGCCTAGGGCGAGCGCTTTGAAGACGTCGGCGGCGCCGCGGACGCCGGAGTCGAACATGATGTATGTTTTATCGCCGACGGCTGGGTTGCGTTAGTATGTAAAATGGGAAAATAAAGGGAGGAGGGAATAAAGGAGGAGGGGGGGGGGGAGGGAACAAACCATCCACGATCTTCTCCAACGCATCCAAACTAGCAACCGCCCCATCAACCTGCCTCCCGGCATGATTACTAACCACAATCCCATGGACCCCGAGTTCCACACACTTCTTCGCATCCCTCACACTCTGAATCCCCTTAATACAAAACGGCTTGCCCCCACTAATCCTGTCCCACTGCTGCATCAACCACGGCATCTTCTCCCAGCTCCACGCGCGGCCATGCCACACATTATCGATCCACGCGGCGCCCGCCTCGTTGGGCTGCGTCTTCGGATCAATCCCCATTTCCTTTAGTCTTTTTTGGAAGACCGGGTCGGAGAGCCCGAGGTCGGCGCCGATGCCGTGGTAGAATGCGTAGTTCGAGCCGGACTCGTCGTGGTGGCGCCATGCGAGCTGCCATGTATCGACCGTCAAAATACAGGCCGAAAAGCCCGAATCATGCGCGCGTTGCAGCAATGAAATTGTAAGTTCATCGTCATGCGGCATATACAGCTGAAAGAACCTCGGGCCCTCGCCGTTCGCTTTGCCTACATCTTCAATGGGCGTGGAGCCGGCGGTCGACAGACAATACGGTAAGTTCAGCTCTTTAGCGACTTTAGCGACAGGGAGTTCGCCCAGGGGGTTGTAGATTTTGTTGATGCCGATGGGGGCGAAGCCGATGGGGGCGCTGACTTTGTGGCCGAAGATGGTGGTTTTGGTGTCGCGGATGTTGGTGTCGACGAGCATGCGTGGGATGATGCGGTGGCGGTAGAAGGATTGGCGGTTTGCGAGGTGGGTGTGGGATTGGCCTGCGTTGGAGGAGGCGTAGTACCTGGATATGATTCAGTTGACATGTTGGAGTTGGAAAGGGGGAGGGGGATGGTACCATCCACCGCTTGAGAGAGCGTTTTTGGCGAGGTCTTCGAGATCAGATGGGTCGGTGCTGAAGGGTGGGACTTCGCCTGTGTTGTCTTTCCAGAATAATTCGCGTTGGTATAATGCCCATTGTGGTGTATTTCTGTTATTGATATTTGGGTTCTTTGGATCTGACATGGTGACTTGATAATAACAATAAACAACACCAACACAAATTGTACTGATAAAAGAAAGGACCTACAAAATCAACCAAACCTACCAGATGCTCAACTTATATTCAGCCCTAACACAATTGTTGACATTGACAATTCCAATTGCCGGTCTTTCCTGTCATGATCTCATGTCGATCTTCGGAGTTAAAGGCAAGTGACGTTGTGATAAACTACGAAGCTTGACGGGTGAGCTAAAACGACCCCAGATTTCTCCACATCAGGATTGTGCTTGGCAATCGGTTTCATTAAATCGGAGAAAACATTTTCGGGACGGGACGAAAGAAGCTTTTTAAGGTGGTCTGGACTGGGCTTTTTAGAGTTTTACGAATGTGCTTCGACATGAGCGTTGCTGGAACAATGATTGTCTATAAATTGGTAAGCTTGCATGATTCTTAATAGGTAGTTTTAGTCGTAATTGACGGCATCAGGACGGTTGGGTCCACGGAAATACTGTTATAGAGAGACAATGACTGGCTAACGGGTATTAACTATCTCACGTCAATAAAAGCATAGTTGGGTACCGCAGTCCTGTCAATTTTGAATGAGTCCACAACTCTTGAGTCGATCAAAACATACCTACGCCCCATCATTCAACTCATCGGCATTAGCCGACCTCTCCAATACATTTGAACCTCCCGTACAGATTTCCATCCAACTACCACTGTCACCCTCCCTTCCCACCTCTCCTCCCAGCCCATACCATCCCACCTATCTAATATTAACCCAATTCTGCCCCTTCTTATTGTCAATAAACTCATCAATACAAACCCCAATAATCTTATACTGACCCACCGGATTATTCCTACACACCAAGAGATTCCCCGACCCCCCCGTTTGCACATACCCATAATCCCTCAACGAATCCGTCATACCATGCGTAAACTCATCCCTGACCAACGCTCTCCCCCTTGGCCAAGGCATCTTCGGCTCCACAATACGATCCTGTTTCGTGCCGCGACAGGCGCTCGCGTAGGAAGTGTGGGAGTAAGGGTCACCGCCAAACGCCACGAGACTGAACGAGCGACCGATATCACCGACTTGAACCAGCCCGAGGCCATCTTTAGAGATGATGCGACCCTCAATGATTTCAGCAGACGAGCCGCCGAGTGAGCTGCCATGGACGGAGGTGATAGCCTCGAAGATGAGGGAGAAAGGTGCGACGATGGTGCAGCCGCAGGCGACGCGGACTTCGCAGGACATGTTCTCGGTGCTCTCGTTATGCAAACGTGATCCGCAGTCGTAGATGGATGCGAAGCGGTAGTTCATCGACCAGTTGTGGACACGGAGGGCCCAGGGATGGGGATTCTCCCAAGAGGTGCCGCTTACGCAGCGGTCTTTCCAGCCGGAGGGTTTGGCGTTGGGGTCGGTGACACGCCAGTGGGGTTGGAGGTTTGAGAGAAATCGGCGTCGGTAGTCGATTATGTTGTTGTGAGGGTCCATTATACTGCCTAGGATGGTTGCGCATTGTACTAGGATTCTTCCTGTCTCATCGCCCGCTACATTTATTGGATGGTCCTGGGTAGGTATCGCTTCGCTTTTGAAAAGACCTGTTTTCATCTTCTTTCCTGCGTTGCATCCTCGATAGGTAAAATAGAATCCTGGCCCCCCCTGGTTGATAGATATCCTCATATACTTTTGCGGATTCCCAAGAATGCCAGTGCATGCCAATGACTTTGCAATTCCCTTTGGCTTGAGGCGTCCCAGATTGACCACCCCCGCAAAACAGTCGGTAGTCATGGTTTGACTGGAATTCGAAACAGAGGGTATCCAGTCACACTCCCCTCGCTCCTTGCTACTGATTGCAAGTGTGGTCCACGCATGGCCCGTTTTGGTGGAAAGTTGCTTGAAAAAGGCAAAAGAGCTTTTCTCAATGTTATCACTATTCATCTCTGAATCTATCTCTGCTTGGGTGAATAAACCGTTGAAGATGCCTAGAAGTCCAATAAATAGGTCTTTCCTTTCCTTGCACTTTCGCGGTCTCAAGGAAATAGCTGAGAAGATGTTACTTATACCCTTGTGGTTTTCGTACCACCAGTAAGGGCCGCCATTGATGATATCCATCCTCGCGCTGCTGATTCCTGTGACCTGCTTTTGCAATGCGTCGAGAATGATGTAGTCATCCTCAATCTCTCCTAGTACTGCGTTGATTGATGCAGTCCTATGAACTCTGGAAGCAACAATCCACGCTAGTAATTTGACCGCTTTGTCCCTGGCGTCTGTCGCCAAGTCCATCCAGGTACCGAGTTCTCCGATACAAGAAATATTTTTGCCATTTATCCCGTACATCGTGATATTCTTTCCAAGAAGTATTTCTTGAAACGTCCATACTCTAGAAAAATAGTCATTGCTGAATAATGATCTGATTCGATTGATGCAAGTCGAGTAGCAATTTATCACACCCAAGTCGATTGCCGCGGCTCTTACAGTCGAGCTTGACATTCCAAAATTCCAATCAGCTTTTGCCCACATGTCCAAACGTTGTACTAAGCTAGGAGGCAACATAGCTTCCGAGGCAAGTGCTGCTCCACCCATATGAGTCAATACATGGTTGACAAATTGCAAGTTGTCGACGATGGTCTGTGGATCCCAAACTTCGATCATGTCCATCAGAACATAGCACTTGTAAGCGCACTTGTAGTAATCGTACATCTTAGGAAGCTCAATAAGCTTCTCTCGGCTATCAGTCTGGTTGATGCAAACGCAGTCAACCCACAGTAGCTGTATGTTATCCTCGATCATCAGGCGCTTAATATCGTCTAGCTTTTGTGGTGATATTGTTAATTCCCAAGTGACACCGTCTATTTTACAATCGTATGGTGTTGTTGGAGCCCCCCATGTATAGGTGATGATACTGTAATCCACCCCGTAGCCGATGTGGCGCGTATCTTTAACCTCGAAGTGGCCATTGTTGTAGCTGAGAAGCCTTAGAGGGACGACCGAGGCCATGGCCAAGTTTGTACAAAGGGATGGTGCTAGGCGTTGGACGACTGCGCAAACAGATGATGAGCTGGTTTCTCCTCGCTAGATAGGAACAGGTCATGAAGCTGAAATAAAGAAGATAAGTTCAGCCTCATATCTGCTCCATAAAATCGGACCATACTGGGGATGTAATTTTAGGGCGGTACGGCCCAGCCCGAAGTAGCATGTGGCGTTTTGAAACTTTCATGGCGTTCTGGGCCGTGCCATTGGAGCTGAAGTTAATAGGCTTGTCGCTGCTGCATCGTCGAATGAGGAGATGAAGTCGGCTTGGCATCGTCCAGTGACAGCCAGTAAACATTTTCTATTTCGGGGAAGACGAGGCTAGGGCCTGCAGAATAACCGCACCCACGATATCAAAGGTTCGATGAAGCTCTTGGTTCATGGAATACGTTCCACAGCGTGTGTGATTTTTGGTCAGATATATTGGTGGTATCGTCTTATGCGCGGTCAAGAGATAACGTTGCACTTCTCGTTGAACTAATCGCTGGACATACAGAATTGGCTGCTGCTATGATTCCAATGATCCCAGAGTGTGGCTCAATAACACAGTTCTCTGGGGTTTCCAAGCGTGGTTGCCTCTGCTCTCGCAGCCTCGTCTTCGATCCGACGTCTCGGTGAAGGAGACTCCAAGTTGATGGCGTATAGCAGCCTAATTATACAGTCGAGTCATCTATTCCCTAGTATCCGGTACAGCAAGGGTAGGCGGTCGCAAGCAATGATCTCTGGCAGGAAGGTGGTGGAGTTTCTGTTGTTGTGTTTCGTGGAAATCTGCCAAGATCACACATACGTATTTCCACATTCGATGCATGGAGAAGACGTGGGCTATTGCAACGGTAAGTTATGATGCATGTATTATACAGAAGCCGAATCAATTCTGTGACTGACTTACAATGACTTTAATGTATCCACCCTTTGAACGGCTCTGTGCTCTGAACATGCCTCAACATCCGACGCCAAGAATTTTTGACCGACGAGCTGAAGCCGACGTCGGAATATTTCAACATTCAGCTCTTTTCTTCGACACCTTTCATCGCCCAGAGATGTTGACGAAATCTATTAGGATCAGAACACCAACTCGTCTGCGAGGACCGCCGCGCATCGCCGTTGCCCATGAATCCACATCGTCTATTGACCTCCTGTTTGCACACACCATCGACCGAACTCTTGATCAGACAAGACGCGTTGCTCCCGATCAGATCCCGGTCGTCGCGGTCGTTCAAGGCATTTAAATAGAGATCAGCGACACCATGGAGCAAATCTGTACGGGCACTACGATGAGCGCATTCTCTGCGCTGAGCAATTGATATTGTGCGTGGCACGCGTGTGTTTGACATGAATTGAGGAAGACGAGGATGAAAATTGGAATGCTTAGGCCCTAGCTTGACTACGGTTTTCCCAGAACTTGGATCTCCCATCTTGCGACGCACTGCGGGTTCGATAATATTCCGAACGAAGACGTGTCGGTCGTTTGACGATAGAGTTGTTGGAATACAACCGATACGTGATACCTTGGTACATCTCGGTTCGGGTGGGCAATGGTGTGTTCTCGGGCCGATGTCAGAATTCGGAAATATTGGCCCGCAACTCCGCACCGAGCTTGATCAATCTTGGACGGGACGAAAGCTTTCGATAAGAAAAAACAACACGAAATCCACCAACAGATCTACGTAAAACAGCCGCTTTCGAATTCCGCGGCGAATAGCTACCTCATCAAATCAAAAAGCGACTCGACAGTTTGGAATTCGATGCCAGGTTAATCTATACAGACAATATATTCCTCGATCAGTGCTTCCCCGACTTTCGTCAAGCATCACGGCTGAACGATCAATACGCTCTGTTACGGATCAATCCCGAGATTTCATGAGGAGACCAGTATCGAGCACACGGATTAATCCAAGCTGGTTGAGGATCTATAGGTGTATCCTTGAGCCTCAAGTAGGTTGCGACTCCGTTTGAATGCTTCTATCTCCGGGACTACACTCCTTTCTCCAAGGATAACTTTCGACACGAGCCATCAAAACCTCTACGATCGAAATGCTTACCTTAGTGTTATGTTAGTTGAAGCTCTAAATGGGTTTTGCGGCTTCGACTCCCGCTGATACCTGTAGCCATCTGGAGATCGACATTCTCCATTAGTACCGCAGGGTTCACTGGGCAGACACGCATCTATAAATCCATGATTTGATCCAGTAGGTTGCATATCCGAGACGATTTGGGAAACCATCGGTCCTTCTAAGTTATGGAGATACGCAGCTATGCTAAAAGTATCATCTTCTCTCGTTCTATCAAATCCATGTTGAAGTAGAGAATACGGAGTATTCTCAGCACCTTCCCTATTCATTCACTAAGCACTATACAATTCCGCGTACAATTGATTGAAGCGTTGGCACCTAGTTTGGGCACTGTATTGTATTTTGTTCCGTCATTTGTATTCCTTGCCATGTTCATATTGCTTCTTTTATTTTTATGTCAATGTTCTGCTCCCCTGGCCACCATTATTGATTGGCAAGTGCTGACAAGTTACCTGAGTAATGATCACAGAGTTAGATTTACGGCTTTACTTTCCCGACTTGACTGTCAGTATCGCGCGGGGTTGTAATGTGGTAGTCCACAGAGGAAATGTGCATGGTACCATGGATACTCTTCTGCTCAACGTGTAACTGCTACATCCGTCGGATGCAAGTCATCCGTTGCACTGTGTGGTTGTATTATATTCGACTCGTACACGGAATGGATATCTGGAGCAGTCCGAATTTTCAACACGTGCACACAAGCAATTATCCTCTTCTTCCCCAAGCATATCCGGCAAAAAGGCAGAAACATCGCCACACATGTCATTTCAACCTCGAACAAACGTGGTACTGGGTTACAGTAATACTTTGAAAGTGGTCAATCGATATTTCTCGCCCTCGGTGGAGCTCTAATAAATTCACAGGAATCATTATTTCCTATTCAAGCCCGCCGAGGCGTCCAGCCTGCGAACGACTGCCGGGTACCTTGAAATAAGACCGTTATTCATGAACAGTTCCAACGCTTTCATTTTCCCAAAATGTCTATTTCCAGGATTCTCGGCGGTTCTTTGCTGTCATTGGCCGAGCCCGTTTGTTTTGGCAATATACATGGCGGTCCGCTCTCCGGCAAATATATCAAATTAACATATTAACCTTGGCTCTTCGCACATCACGCGGGAACAAAGTAATATCGACGTTGAGGTAGCGCATGATCGCAAAATGTGGGGAAGCCGGGGTAGTAGAATATGGGGTATAAAGGTTGTACAGGAACGTCTTTCGTTACAATTTCTCTTTTTCTTGTCTCATCCGCTTTACACATCTCCACCATGCATCTCACTTCTATCATCTCTGCTACGGCACTTCTTATTGCCCAGGCTTCGGCCCATGGTGCAGTCACCAGCTACGTTATCGATGGAAAGGCATATCCTGGGTAAGTCGCTCTCATACCAAACATCGCACCAAGTCTAACAATTATTCAGATATACTGGTTTCTCACCAGCCTCATCCCCAGACACCATCCAAAGACAATGGCCAGACTACAACCCAACCATGACCGTAACCGACAAGAAAGTCATGTGCAACGGCGGCACCTCCGCCAAACTCACCGCCACCGTAGCAGCCGGTGCAAAGGTGACCGCCAAATGGTCACAATGGACACACGCCCAAGGTCCCGTCATGGTATGGATGTACAAGTGCGCCGGAACAATCGCCGCCTGCGACGGCTCCGGAAAAGGCTGGTTCAAAATCGACCAAATGGGTATGTCCCCCAAATTCTGTCCCCTCACCCCCCTCTAACATCCTTTTCTCAGGCATGACCGCCCCCCCTCTCTCCGGCACAAACTGGGGCACCAACAAAGTCCTCAAAGAGCTGCAATGGACATCCACCATCCCCGCCAAGCTCGCCCCCGGAAACTACCTTATCCGCCACGAGCTCCTCGCCTTGCACCAGGCCAACACCCCACAGTTCTACGCTGAGTGTGCGCAGCTCGCCGTCACCGGCTCAGGCACGTCGAGTCCTTCGGGCGAGTTCCTGGCGACTATTCCGGGATACGCGCCGCAGAGTGATAAAGGGATTACAGTCGATACGTATGCGAATAATGCGCCGACTACTTATAGATGTCCGGGGCCGGAGGTGTGGTCGTAGAGTATCGCATCCTGAGGAACTGGGGAGATTGAGGGGAGGTTGTTATGTGGAAAGTAGGAAGGGGGTGGTGAAGAGAATCTTGTATAGCTTTATTCCTCGATCGAGTTTGAATTTGTAAATTATCTATAGTTCTCAAAACTTTCCTCGAAAATCTTTTACATCTCGATCTTTAATTTTCTCGTGAAAGATCTACAGTCCGCCTACTACATACAGATCACGAGTACTTTGTACCACAGTGCCTGAATTAAGCCTTGGTATCTGGAGTTGAGGCTGAATGTAGGTGCAGATCTCTGAGGTGCTGGTGTGGGGTCTGGGGTGGATAGGGAAGCCAGGGGAGGTTTTGGGGCAATCTGGTGGGATGGGTAAATGGGGGTGTGAGATAAGGTTAAGGTTTGGTATATCTGATACGGTAATCGTGGGGATTAGTGGTGATGACTCGTGTTTATTAATTGGTGTTGTTTGGTGAGGGGGTTGTGGTGGTGAGGTTGAGTGTGAGATGGAATGATTGGTTGGGTTGGTGATTTTGCTTGAGGTTTGGGGGTAGGGTGTTGGGGTACTTTGATTGGAGGTGTGAGATTAATGAAGAACTGCGTTTTGAATTTGATTATAGTGCAAGTGTAGAGGCTGTTTTCGAAGACTTGTTGTTGGTATGAATG